>NC_090854.1:9027446-9337803 GCF_024217435.2 Syngnathus scovelli | reverse complement strand
TACCAATTGCGGTTTTGATGGATGGATGATTTGTTGTTCCCAACGCAGACGCTGTTTGAGTTCAAGTTTGAGTTCCTCCGTGTTGTGTGCAACCACGAGCACTATGTTCCTTTGAACCTGCCCATGCCTTTTGGAAAAGGGAGGATACTGAGATTTCAAGGTAGGCGAGTTGTCATCAATGCTGAAATTAGGCTTGGTGACTACGTGTCATGACTGATGGTCCTTTATGACTTTCAGTCCTTGATTATGCTATTGATAGAATGATTGATAGAGTGGAGATCATCTCCTCTGCCTGCACTTCCTCCCCTCAGACCTCCAACTGGATTACTCGCTGACAGATGACTTTTGCAAGAACCACTTCCTGGTTGGACTGCTTCTACGGGAGGTCAACGCAGCCCTGCAGGAGTTCAGGGAGATTCGACAGATAGCCATTCAGGTCCTGAAGAACCTGATGATGAAGCACACGTTTGATGACCGCTACACTTCCAAAGTAAGTGGCGCCGCGTTTCCTCAGGGTTCTCATTCACCTCCGTGTTGGATTGTTGTTGGAGACTGCTGCTGAGTGATTCATGTGTTTGCCAGAGTCAGCAGGCGAGGTTGGCGACCCTCTACTTGCCTCTGTTTGGTTTGCTGCAAGAGAATGTCAACAGGCTGAATGTGAAGGAAGTGACCCCCTTCACCGTCAACCACTGCAATAGCGTAAGGGCGACACCCAGCGGCGACATTTGAACTTGCATGTAACTCGCTACAAAATCGTTTCACAAAGCTTTTAACTGTAATTTGTGGAACAATAAAAATAAAACAAATTTAAATACATTTGAATGAATGAATGAATGAATGAATGAATGAATGAATGAATGAATGAATGAATGAATGAATGAATGAATGAATGGCTCTGATTAACCAATTAGCTAAACACAGAGGACAAAAGGGCAAGCAGCCCTTTACACACACATTCATATGCATGGTATCGGTTACATTTACCTTGTAAAATGATTCTGCTGTTAACTCCGGTGTGCAAATATTAAAATCATCTTGTTTTTATCAGAATGGAAGAGAAGATTCTCTCCTCACCAACACTTTGATGACACCGCCCAGATCCAGCACTTTTTTGGACACCAGCTTGCACAAAGATGTTTTTGGAGCTATCTCCGGAACTGGTGAGTTCAAAAATGCTGATGTAGCAAAAGTCAGGAAACATAATAGTTATTTCCCTAAAAAAAAAATTTAAAAAATCAATCTATGTATAATAAAGCCTCCTGTTTTTTGTAGCCTCCCCTCACGCATCCTCGACACCCAATGTTAACTCTGTGCGCCACGCAGATTCCCGAGGCTCCCTCATCAGCACCGACTCTGGCAACAGTCTACCGGAGAGGAACACAGAAAAGGGCAACTCTTTAGACAAGGTATATTTCACAAACCCACAATGTCAATAAAAATTTGAGATATGTTCAAATTGCCTAAAATCATGTGTCACAGAGTCAGCCGGCCTCGTCAATGGGCAGCCTTCTCCGATGCGATAAACTCGAGCAGGCAGAGATCAAGAGCTTCCTCATGTGCTTCCTACATCTGCTCAAAAGCATGTCCGAGGGTAAGATGTTTTTGCCCATTCCAATAAAAACTAAATCGAGCTAACTGGATGTAACCCTCCAGACGCTTTGTTTACGTACTGGAACAAAGCGACATCTGCTGAGCTGATGGACTTCTTCACGCTGGTCGAGTAAGACAACTTTTCACCCGAGGGAGAATGTTTGTTTTATTTCCATAGACTGATTTTTTTTTTCTTTCCCTATCAGAGTGTGTCTCCATCAATTCAGATACATGGGAAAGAGGTACATTGCAAGGTAATGTTGATGTTGTGATGTGGAAATGAAACACATCCAATTTGTTAGTTTTAACTTGTTGTAAAATAAATCACTTTTCCTGCCTTATTGTCCTGTAAACAGCGAATGATATAAAATATTTTCAACTAACAGCTCAGACCTCAACTAGGCTCTTTAGATGTTTGCTGTCTTTTTGTCCCTCTAATTCCCCGCTGCTGTTTTTCTACTCACATTAATGCTGGCAAGTTTAATTAAAACCTGGCTCCTGCCCTCTCCTGCTTGGGTAAGACAATTGTGTGGAATAGACGACTGCATGACTTTTTTTTTTTTTTGTGAGGTTGCAATCATGACAACTTGCATGGCTTGCACTGTTAGATACAATTATTAGCTATTGCATGATGTCACTATTGAAGTGCAACAACACTTTTTTTTTTTTTTTAAGTAGACTATACAGCTACTGACTTTCCGACTGCTTTTCCATAAGTCATCCTAACCTGCTCCGCTAACTCTGGTCCGCTTGTAGAGTCATCAATCTCTGTCCTGTTTCCTTACCAGGAACCAGGACGGGGCAGGACCCGTAGCGCATGAGAGGAAGTCTCAGACTCTGCCTGTGTCCCGTAACAGGGCGGGAATGATGCATGCCCGCTTACAACAGCTCAGCAGCCTGGATAACTCATACACTTTTAACCACAGTAAGTTCACCATACACGTCAACATGCATCTTAAAGCTACAAGCAAAAAAAAAGCCCCGCCTTCTCATCCTATCATCATCATCTAATTCAAAACCCAATCTGCTGTCAAGAATGATTTTTGAAAGGCTGAGTTAGCTTTTTCTGCCTTTAAAACATTGTGACAAGTTTCTTACCAAAGTTTCTTTGTGCTTTCAGTGTAAAAAAGATTTCAAGTATTCTTGGAATATCTGTAGAGCATGGTAAGAATGTATCAGGGTGGCAGGCAGTTTTCAAACATTCACGACCTCTTTTGGGGGGCTCGGCATAGCGTTTTTCCTCCCACTCACACTCGTCACTCGCATTTTATGACGACATTGGTTGGATTTCAGCATTTCACTGACTTCAACCTCACCTTTCCCATTTGCTTGACATTCAAGTTTGATGTATACTATTATTTCAATTCACACAAAAGTATTATTTTGCCCTCGCTAAGTAACGTTATTTACTCTGAATATGAAATGTGAACATACTACAGCCGTCCGCTCTTTTTAGCTTACAGTCACACGGATGCCGACACATTGAACCATTCTCTGCTGGATGCCAATATCGCCACTGAAGTGTGCCTCACCGTCCTCGACACCCTCAGTATCTTTATCATGGGTTTCAAGGTAAAAAAAAAACTATGACAGCACAACTTTTTAAAGTGCATTGTGTCACTTTCCACTTACTTTCAATTTTAGACCCAATTGTGCGTCGACCACGGCCACAGCCCATTGATGAAGAAAGTTTTTGAAGTCCACCTGTGTTTTCTGCGAATTAATCAGTCAGAAACTGCCCTCAAACAGGTCTTCACCTCATTGCGGACTTTCATCTACAAGGTGGGGATGAAGATTTTTATCTTCATCAGATTTTGATGCATTGCAGCTCACTCGCCGCTTCTGTTTTTGCAGTTTCCCAGCACGTTTTTTGAGGGCCGCGCTGACATGTGCGCCGCATTCTGCTACGAGATCTTAAAGTGTTGTAACTCCAAATTGAGCTCCATTCGCAGCGATGCCGCCCATCTGCTCTACTTTCTCATGAAGAGCAACTTTGACTACACGGGGCGCAAGTCTTTTGTCAGGACACATTTGCAGGTAGGCTCAATTGACTTGTGGTGTTTCCAAACCTTTATTGAGTAAAGACAGAAAAGGAAAGTGCTTTTATTTTTAGGTGGTGATTGCTGTCAGTCAGTTGATAGCCGACGTCATCGGGATTGGAAGTACTCGCTTCCAGCACTCCTTGTCTATAATCAACAATTGTGCCAATAGTGACAGAACAATCAAGGTCTGCATTTTCTTTCTTATGTTTGAGTTATTAGGTAAGAATGTACCGGTAATTTAAAACAAAAAAGTTTTCCTCAACAGAACACAGCTTTCCCATACGATGTGAAGGACCTGACCAAGCGAATCCGAACAGTGTTGATGGCCACGGCTCAGATGAAGGAGCACGAGAGAGACGCTGAAATGCTGGTGGACCTCCAATACAGCCTGGCCAAGTCTTACACCAGCACACCGGAGCTCAGGAAAACCTGGCTGGACAGCATGGCTCGGATCCACGTCAAGAATGGAGATTTGTCTGAGGTCTGTGGAAAAAAATTAATAAATAAATAAAATCGAGGGTGAAGTCCCTGACTTAATTGTCGTCATTTCTTCCAGGCGGCCATGTGCTACGTTCATGTGGCAGCGCTGGTGGCAGAATACCTGCGGAGAAAAGGTACCTTAAGTGTCCTGCATTCAGAGGTTCTCCTGTCACACCGATGTAAACATTGCACCTTTTCCGCAGGCATGTTCAAACAAGGCTGCTCGGCGTTCGAAGTCGTGACGCCAAACATCCACGAAGAAGCGGCCATGATGGAGGACGTCGGCATGCAGGACGTCCACTTTAACGAAGTAGGTTTTACTTGTGTACATTTTCATCCACTATATTCATACTAAAAAATGAATATTTCTCTCAGGACGTCCTTATGGAGCTTTTGGAGGAGTGCGCCGACGGCCTGTGGAAAGCCGAACGTTACGAGCTCATCTCGGAAATCTACAAATTGATTATCCCCATTTATGAGAAGCGGAGAGACTTTGAGGTACACGTCCTTCTGGGACGACGGTCGTGTGGACTGCTAACCGTTTGTCACGATCACATTTTTGATTCTCTGCGCAGAAACTGGCCCGCCTGTACGACACGTTGCATCGAGCGTACAGTAAAGTCACAGAGGTGATGCACACGGGCAAGAGGTTGTTGGGGACCTACTTCAGAGTAGCCTTCTTTGGCCAGGTCAGTTAAACATACTTTTTGCCCCCCCCCCCTATTTTTTTTTCAATTTGAATGTTCTGATGCGACATAATGCAGTTTTAAAACTTTCTAACACTATTTGTTTTATTTGTTTTAATTTTTTGCCCTCTTTTAAGGCAGCGGTAAGTTGCACCTCGCTCCTGGTGTCTCCGAGCTGCCCATATGTGGTGGGGCGGGTGCTTTTCTCCATCGTACCGTTTCCTACCTCAGTTGACTGTTGCATTCCTCATGACAAGCTTCTGCATTTGTTGCATGGCAGCTTTTACATGCATATCATTTGTGAAATAGATTCATGGCTTCTGGGTGCGTTTATTTTCCTCCTGTCACGGGAAGTGTAATGATACTGTCTCCTCTCCACACCACTGTAGCATTACCAGTTTAGCGATTCAGAAGCTGAGGTAAATGAGTGTGATAGTCAACGTTGTAGGACGGCAGTGTGCTTTGTGTTCCTCGCCTTGCTTCTTACGTACAGTCGATTCCGTGACGCTTCAGTGTCATCTTGATTTCCTCCGAAAATATTGAAATCACCGCTTAAGTGGGTCAAAGCTTGTCAAGTAGTGATGGCAAGGTGAAGCTTCAAATTTGCTTCATGAACCAGTTGTTGTATTTTTTGTCTCCTCTAGATGGCACTGTTGGTTTAAGTCAAAAAATACAACAATTGGTCCATGGCTCAAATTTGAAGCTTCATTTCCCATCACTACCAAGATCACACTTTGCTCCTCCTGTGCCTTTTGGGTTGTCTGTTTTAAGGGATTCATTGTCGCTGTCAGTCACTGGCTATGACTCATTGGAATCTGATTTGATTGTGCAGGTGTACCTAATGTTGTGGCCAGTGATTGTTTTGCTTTGGTGTACTTGGACATTAGGAAGCGGGTCGACGGATGGTTTAATTGTTTTTTGTGGACTTATTTTTCATGTGTCCGGCATGTCCTCTGTCTCTCCTTAGGGCTTCTTTGAGGATGAAGATGGCAAGGAATATATCTACAAAGAACCCAAATTCACACCGTTGTCTGAGATATCCCAGAGGCTCCTCAAATTGTATTCCGACAAGTTTGGTCAAGAGAATGTGAAGATGATTCAGGACTCTGGAAAGGTATGAAGAGTACTTGCCATACACATCACGATGGAAAAAATAACATAAAACTCTCCTTTGCAGATCAACCCCAAAGACTTGGATTCCAAGTATGCTTACATACAAGTGACGCATGTGACGCCTGATTTGGAGGACAAAGAACTGGCAGACAGGAAGACGGATTTTGAAAGAAGCCACAACATCCGCCGCTTTGTGTTCGAGATGCCTTTCACCGTGTCGGGCAAAAAGCAAGGCGGGGTGGAGGAGCAGTGCAAACGCAGGACTATTCTAACCAGTAGGTGACCCTCTCCACTTTGGTTCCACGTGTTCTTACTGTTAACTTCCTTCCTTACAGTAAGACTTGTCACATGTCGACACGTGCATCAAAGATCTAGATTAGATTCCGAACATGTCAGCTTGTTTCCCCAAGGACCTTTCTTAAGCCGCAATCACGCTTGTATATTGCTTTATGGCGCAATGAATCCAAAAGTTCAAATGAAGATTCTTTACTGTCTGCTTTTTTTTAACACTCCTCCCCCATAGCCACACACCGTTTTCCTTACGTGAAGAAACGTATCCCCGTGATGTACCAGCAACACAAAGACCTCAGCCCCATCGAGGTGGCCATCGATGAGATGAACAAGAAGGTCGCTGAGCTGAATCAATTGTGCTCCGCCAATGAGGTGGACATGATTCGGTTGCAGCTCAAACTGCAGGGAAGCATCAGCGTCCAGGTTAGGACATCAAGTGCTCAGAAGGCAAATAAACAGATAAATGTGGAGAAGTCACCTCCATCACATTTTAAATCTCATCCCTGTGCAGGTGAATGCCGGTCCACTAGCGTACGCTCGAGCTTTTTTGGATGACGCGAGTGCCAAGAAGTATCCCGATAACAACGTCAAACAACTGAAAGAAGTCTTCAGGTAAGATTTCTCCCGACAGATGTTGGCTTAGATCTCCGTCACACTTCTTCAACGCTGTCACCCTGGCACGCAGGCATTTCGTCGAAGCGTGCGGCCACGGCTTGGGCATCAACGAGCGGCTCATCAAAGAGGACCAGCAGGAGTATCACGACGAGATGAAGGCCAACTACAGAGATCTAGCCAGGGAGCTGTCCATCATCATGCACGAGCAAGTGAGTTTTCCAAAACGCAACCAAATAAGATGGAACGTAACGCGACATGCATGTGGATAACGCAATTTTTTTGTTTTCTCTTGGTGCTGACATGAGCAGATTGGATGGTAATAATGATGCGAAGTGTCAATGATTGGTCAAGCCAGAATAATGCAAAAGCATATATGCATTACAATTCTTGAAAATTATAACACCACACACCACTCTTAGTGATGATTGCAAAGTCATCTCTACACACACACACGCTTATCTTAACATGGCTGTAATAAATAAGCCACATGTTCCACCCACTTTTTATTGTGAATGTGACATCTGGCTTGATCAATATTATTTTTATTGAGTGTGTATGCATGCCTGTGTGTTTCTCCATACTTTCCATCTGTGTGTGCATTCAGTATCTATTAGATCTGCTCACTCATATGTCCCCTATACAGTCCAACCTTTAAGATTGAATACCATCCGCACTGTATAGAAATTACATTTTTTTGTCAGCATATTTACGATGGCATCTCTTTTAAGTGTATTGATTTTGCCTTGGCGTCTGCAGATCAGCACAGTGGAAGACGGCATCAAAAGCCCTCTTCCCGATTCGCTTCACATCTTCAACGCCATCAGCGGCACGCCCACGGGGGCTACCATCCAGGGCATCCCCAGCTCTTCTTCGGTGGTGTGAAGAGGCAGAAAGGTGCGGCAACGAGGGACAACACAGACTGGACATTCGTTGCCGCTCACTTAGCAGGTCTGGACTAGAAACCTTGAGCGGGGGGGCTCAAAATGGCATGATGTCATTTAGTTTCTGTTAGCGGATGCTATTATGCATGTCCTCACATGATATTGTTGGTTTTCTTTTTGATAATCAGTCACACTGTGTTTTTATGTACAGTACACTTTTATAATTCCCTCTTTTGAGCATGAGCAGTATATGCAGCTTCCATGCATCAATCACCCTTGTACATGATGTTATCTTTCTACAATTTTAACCTCCTGTATGTTAGCCAATATGAAATTGCCTCACTGTCTTGGGAGGGTTTTAGATTATTTAACGCCATTGCATCCTAAAAAACAAAAGAAGGGGAGACTTGAGGTGTTTATTTGTGTGTGTATATATGGAAAGGAAAAAGGAGCGTGTGCAATATTTGCAAAAGATTTTGCTGTGTGGATCTCAAACACTGTACAGATGTTTTTCACCTTCATGCCAAAACGAGGAGGGGTGGAACCTGACACTGCGCCTACAAGGGGGGGGGGGGGGATCGTTTGAAGCTTTTACCATTTTAGTGTTCATCCAATTGAAATTGTCTTTATATTAGGGCAGCAGTGAGTTTTTTTATTTTTATTTAACACAAATCACAGTTCTGCTGTAAGCTGATGTTCCTTCTCCCCCCCGCTGCTTTTCTTGAAATAAATACACTAATTTCTCTGAAGCTTGTTTTTGCTTTGTGTTCAACCTCAAGTTGTATTGTTAAGAATGTGTTTTATGGAGGCTTCAGGGACTCTGTTATCATATCATGCTACCGCCCACCATAAAAGTAACAGTCAGCAGGAATGTAGGATGTATGAATGTCTAGTAAGCATTATCAAGAAGGAATACATTGTGGCAAGTCAAGTGTGAATGGTCTCCAGATTGAAAGCAGATTGTTGACATGGCAGGTGAGTTTTGCGAGTCTATAACTGCCATAAATCTGACTGAACGTATACGTGTTGTTTTTAGGTGCAGATTTTAAGGAGCCTAAGAAAGGGAAGAGTAAAGGAAAGGTAAAACATTTATTACACCTAGATGTTGATTCCTGAAGTAAAAATGAGTAAATCATTTGGGGGCAGCGGGTACTCTATATTTGTTGGCTATCAAATTACTGTATTTTTACCCTTTGTATGTTGTATTATGTAATAACAATAAAACTGAACGAATGTCACGTTTATTGGACATGAGCACGGAATATGACGTGAGGTAACCAAGTCATTTGGCGGTGGGGCTCAAAGCACCATTTATATTCAGAGATAAGGAACAAAAACGTTTACAGTACATTGATTTGATGCGTGGTTATTTACTTCTAGAGTTAACAATAACCTTAATGTTTGCGCTTTGCTGAAATTAATTCAGCACTCTCATGTTACTTCCATGTGGGTTACTGTGGTTTCACATAATTATAACAGCATTGCTGTTGCTTATTCGTCACGATCTATTCATAATAAGGCTCTTTATTTGTTGTCCTCTTGGATATTAAACTGATTTTTAGATTTGGCGGATTCAAGCAGGAGCTCGTAAAGTTGTCCAATCTGTTCATCTTGGAAGTCTTTCAGTTTCTCCTCTGGAAGGTCGACGCCAATTTTCACAGAGCCATTTTTGTCCCTGACCGAGTCCAGAATTTGCGACTGCAGAGTGTCCTTGTAGTTGTCCCATTCTTTCATGAAGCTTTTCACTTCATCAGGCGAAGCGTTTTTGTGTCTTCTGAACTCGTCTTTCACGTAGTTGTCGCCCAGGGCTCTCAAATGTAGCGGCAGAAAGCGATGCAGCACGAGAATCCTCTTGTACAACGAACACACCTGAGCACCGGTAGCCATGGTTGATACACCTGAGGAAAATTATCAAGAAAATCTATCAAAAATACATCCCTGCTTAGCGCAGCTTGTTAATGCAGCAAACAATAAAATGCATCAGTTAAAATGATAGTTACTTGACGCGTCTTTGTTTATCCGGAGGACGGACGCTACTCTGACATTGCTTCTTTAGTCAGCCATCTTAAACCATGCGCAGAAACATCAAACCTCGCGATACTTTTGACCACAATACGGTATCCTGTAAGCGCAAAAACACTAAAATCGACGTCAGGAGAATATTTATTTCAACTAAAATAACAGACTTTGGCCAATTGTATTAAAATTATATCTACGGTGTTTCCCACGGCCACTGCACATAGTGTGTGACTATTTAAAAACACCTGTATAGTATCAGAAAAAAACAGAACTTATGTCGGGCAGAAGGAAAAATGACTTTAAACTGTGACAGCAGTTCATTTCCTAAGGTGAACAAGAATGTTTTCTGTCAGACTGAGTTGAATTCTTCATGTAACATGCAGAGAGTGGGCCTTCCACTCCCCAATTCAAAACCACGACCGCCTTGACAAAAATGTCAGAAAAGGGAACAAGCTTGATGGTTAAGAGGCATGTGATTGCACCTTCTCCGTTTTTGCAGGACATAGCAGTATGTGGCTATCCACTCAGCATATTTTTCATTGTGGTGAATGAGTTCTGCGAGAGGTTCTCCTACTATGGCATGCGAGGTGAGACTTAATTTCTTGCCCATGTGACAAAACACGGGTCACACATCCACAGTTGATTATAAATTTGGGAAAATTGTTGAAAATATTGTTTTTTTGCCCACTTCTCCATAGCTGTCCTGGTGCTGTACTTTAAGTATTTCCTGCGCTGGGACGATGACTTGGCCACCTCCATCTACCACACTTTTGTCGCCCTATGCTACCTCACCCCGATTCTGGGCGCCATTGTTGCCGACTCCTGGCTGGGGAAATTCAAGTGAGTGGCTGCCGACCACGGTTTCTCTCTTTTAAATCATGACTTATAGTTCATTGGATTTGTAACTTCCTCCCTCAGGACCATCATCTACCTGTCCATTGTCTACGCAGTGGGTCAGGTAACCATGGCTGTCAGCGCAATCCACGACATCACAGACTCCGACAAGGACGGGACGCCCGACAACATGACCTTCCACGTGTGGGTGTCTTCTGATGCTATTTTTCAAATCTGAAATATGGCAGTTGATAGCCTGTTTTTAAGAGAATGTCATACTTTTGTTGACGTACAGTGCAATGTCAATGGTGGGTCTTTTCCTTATCGCTCTGGGTACTGGGGGTATCAAACCTTGCGTGGCTGCCTTTGGTGGGGACCAGTTCAGTGATCACCAGGTGAGTACATGACAGCACCATGTCGAGGTACAATGACACCTTAAATGTGTCTTTTCTGTAGTTTGGCTTTTTTCACTGTATTTGCAAGGCTGGTAAACAAACAAAACCCATTTGACTACCGTATTTTCCGGACTATAAGTCGCTCCGGAGTATAAGTCGCACCAGCCATAAAATGCCCCAAAAAGTGAAAAAGCCATATATAAGTCGCTCCGGAGTATAAGTCGCATTTTGGGGGGCAATTTATAGGACAAAATCCCACACCAAAAACAGTCATGAAATAGCAACAACAGGCTAAACAATAGCAACAACAGGCTAAACGATAGGTATGCTAATGTGACAAATACAAACAAAGAGCTGAGAACGGGCCTGACGTAACATATAGAGTGATTAAGCACAACTATTACATGAATAACATGTTTATAAAACCATCGGTGTTACTCCAATTCATTAAATAGCAACAACAGGCTAAACAATAGGTATGCTAACGTGACAAACACAAACAAAGAGCTGAGAACGGGCCAAATAATAATAAATAATAATAATAAATATAAGAGGAGCAAAAATAGAGCAAGTGTACATGCAGCAGACAGTGGACTTGGATATGGCGCTTTAAAGTGTTAATTGCTTTATTTGATGTTTTCTCTATTTTTTATGTTTTGAATATGTTCAAGATAAAGATATAAAAGCATGTGAAGTGATCAACTATACTAAAAATAACATGGGAAGTGGTCAACTATACTTGTAAGTGATGTCTTAATGATCAAGTAAAAATTTGTGAAAAAAAACATATATAAGTCGCTCCTGAGTATAAGTCGCCCCCCCACCCAAACTATGAAAAAAAGCGCGACTTATAGTCCGGAAATTACGGTATTAGCATTATGTGTGTAAATAATAACTAATAATCCACTTAAAACATTTAACATGCTTCTGTTTTGAAACCCAAATACTGTCTTTTTATTATTATTATTATTTACAATCCTATTGTCCTGTGCAGGAGAAACAAAGAAGAACGTTTTTCTCTGTGTTTTACCTGTGCATCAATGGAGGCAGCCTCCTGTCAACCATCATCACTCCCATTCTGAGAGGTGAGAGAAGCAAAGTTTCTTTTACACAGAAAATAGATGGAAATGCAATATCATAACGTTTAAAAAAAGCTTGAGGCCTAAAAAAAAAAAAAAACTTCAAGATCACTGTACTTACTGTACTCTTGTCAACCTACACTAACACAGTCATAATCACTGTTAAGAATTATATTTAAAAAATACTTGGAGGAGTGAAGTTTTTCTAAATTATTATGTATTGTCCATGGTGACAACTTCTCATTTGTTTGCGTGTGTTTGTGGCAGCTCAAGAATGTGGCATCCACACCAAGCAAAGCTGCTATCCACTTGCCTTTGGAGTCCCCGCTGCTCTCATGGTGGTTGCACTGGGTGTGTATTATTAGAAATACAACACATACATTATAATCTCTTTTTTCCATTGATTGAGAGACAGACAGAGAGATAATAATGTGTGATGTCTCGCCCACAGTGGTGTTCATCATCGGCAGTGGCATGTACTACAAAGCAGAGCCCCAAGGAAACATCATGATGGATGTTTGTCGATGCATCGGTGTACGTTTGTTTGGTTTTCTTTACCGTTTGCTTTTGTTCAATGTTTTTCTTCAAGTGCTCCTGCCGTGGTAACAAATTTAGTTTTGTTTCTTTTGCTTTCAGTTTGCCATCAAAAACCGCTACAGGCACAGAAGCAGCAGATTCCCCAAGAGGCAGCACTGGATGGACTGGGCGGAGGAGAAGTATGATGTAAGCTTGGCTTCAATTCTCTTGCTTTCACTTTAAAATATTCTTCTTATCAGCTATGCTTGATATTCGTCTCCGATTCTTCCTTCCTGCCCTGTAGAAACTGCTGATCGCTCAAGTCAAGATGGTGCTGAAGGTTCTCTTCCTCTACATTCCACTTCCAATGTTTTGGACTCTGTTTGACCAGAAGGTATTTCAATGAAGGCTTAAAGCTCCAAATGTTTCACCAGCCGCCTTCCAAACACTTGTCTTGTCTTTAAGGGCTCCAGGTGGACTTTGCAGGCCACCACCATGGATGGCAACTTTGTAAGTTTACTACTTAAGAAATATTGAAATGCCGAGACACAATATGTTGAGTGCTAAGATGTGCGTGTGTGTGTCTTCAGGGAGCTCTCGTCATCCAGCCTGATCAGATGCAGGTAGGCCTGAGTCAAGTCAATGTGTGTGTGTGTGTGTGTGTGTGTGTGTGTGTGTGTGTGTGTGTGTGTGTGTGTGTGTGTGTGTGTGTGTGTGTGTGTGTGTGTGTGTGTGTGTGTGTGTGTGTGCGTGCGTGTGTGCGTGTGTGCGTGCGTGCGTGCGTGCGTGCGTGCGTGCGTGCGTGCGTGTGTGTGTGTGTGTGAAGGTGTTACACTCGCCTCACTTTCACTCTCATTTTAAGACTGTCAACCCTGTTCTGATCTTGACCCTGGTGCCCATCATGGACAGTGTTATCTACCCTCTCATCAAAAAATGTGGCCTGAACTTCACGTAGGATTATTTTTTATATATATATATACTAATTGATGACACAAACAATATTCTGCACTTAAGTTTTTATGATGGTATTTGTTTCATCAGGCCTCTGAAAAGAATGACAGTGGGGATGTTTCTGGCAGCGTTGGCCTTTGTTTGCGCTGCTCTAGTTCAGGTTGAAATTGACGTAAGTGGAAGATGAATCGTGTTTGGTGACCTCCTTTAACTTTGAGGCACATTTTGTGTTGTTCTTTTTTTTTTTTTTAATTGGGTTTTTTTTTCGTAGAAAACACTTCCCACATTCCCATCATCATCACAGAGCCAGTTGAAATTCTTAAACATGGGGGCTCAGCCACTCAAAGTCAACCTCCCTGACAATGTGCAGTTGGAACTCCCACCAAATCAGGTATGCAGTTAGTCAGCCATCTTGAGTTGAAGCTGCTATTTTGAGTAAACGCCACCAAAATGGGGGACCATTTCATTCGTGTTTTTATTCTTATTCTGCATTTGTGTTGTGTGGCAGGCCAGCGAGCAGTATTTAACATTTGGACAGGAAGAAATCAGTGTGTCTGTGGAGAGCCATGGAGGAGTAACAAGACCGCTCTTCTTAACCAAGGGAGTACGACAGACACTTCTGCTTCCCTCAAATGTCACACAAGAGTGGCTGTTGGTGAGTTCCGTACGATTCCATTCGATCGAGACGTGAATTAATGTGCACTGTGTCCTCGTCTCAGACTGAAGATCTGAAGGCCAAGCCGCAGCAAGGAAATAATGCAATCAGGTAAATTACATTTATTTTTTAATAGGACATTACTCATATGG
Source organism: Syngnathus scovelli (assembly GCF_024217435.2). NCBI lineage: Eukaryota > Metazoa > Chordata > Actinopteri > Syngnathiformes > Syngnathidae > Syngnathus > Syngnathus scovelli. The sequence goes on along the minus strand of NC_090854.1, from coordinate 9,323,504 downwards.
AAGGAGAAATGGTTCTGCTGGCATTCAGTTCAATGTTTACTGGAAAATTATATAAGCACATTAATTAGAAAATGTGTGCAGTAAAAATTTGATGGCTATTTGTCAATACATTTATTGGTTTTATTTCAGATTTATCAACGGAATGTTAACACCAGTCAATGTGTCCATTGGTGGAGCAGACCCCACTTTACTTGAACCAGAATATTATTCAAACTATTCCCAAATTAAAAATGGAATGTAAGTAAACTAAAACGTTCCCACCTATTGACAACAATCATTTTAATTTTGCAGCTAATATATGAACGTATTTTTTTTTTTTTTGCAATGATCAGCACCACGTTTAACATCAGGAGCGGGTCAGAGTTGTGCCAATATAGCAGGGAGTTTGGATTCGGAAGTTCGTACACTTTCCTTATCCACAGCACGTTCACGTTTGGACCTTCTGTGAGTTTTCCACGTGCATTGTTGTACACTCGGCTCGTCATTCATTTTTAGTGTTTCATATGATTTTATTTTTCTGTTAGTGTCACGAGGCTATTAGCGCAGTTGAAGACATCAAGCGCAACTCTGTTCACATGGCCCTCCAGATTCCACAGTACTTCTTCATCACTGCGGGCGAGGTCATGTTTTCTGTCACAGGCCTGGAATTCTCTTACTCACAGGTAGCGTACTCACGTCTCATCAATATAAAACAGTAAATAAGCCCTGCCATGACTGAAACAATATTTGAATAGTCTATAGATGTCACAAGGTGATACCAAAGCACTACTTTTCTATTAGTAGGCCTCTGTGCATGTTTCCAGTCATTTTCTTCAAACATTTTACACTGCTGTGTTCTTTCTGTGCCATAATTTGTGTCTCCAAGGCGCCTAGTAACATGAAAGCGGTGCTGCAAGCGGGCTGGTTGCTTACTGTCGCCGTTGGCAATTTCATCGTTTTGATTGTGGCCGAGCTTGCCAAGATTCCTGAACAGGTAATAAAAAAAATAATAATCACACAGTGACTGATGAGATGATGATACATGATTCCTCCTTGTTTAAAGTGGGCGGAATATGTCCTCTTCGCCTCGCTTTTGGTTGCCGTGTGTTTTATCTTCTCCATCATGGCATACTTCTACACCTACATGGATCCCACCGAAATCGAGGCCCAGTTCAGAAAAAATGTGGATGACGACAGAGGCCCCAAACAGAAAATGGACTTTAAGAGAGACTCTGTTGAGAGTGATGATGAGAAAGAGGAAAACAAACAAACGCAAATGTGAAAAAAAAGCAGCAGTGTGAAGCTATGAGGCTATGTAAAATGCTTGCTTTCGTGCGTCTGTGTCTTAGTGCGTGTGTGTGTGTGTGTGTGTGTGTGTGTGTGTGTGTGTGTGTGTGTGTGTCTGTGTCTGTGTCTGTGTCTGTGTCTGTGTGCGTGCGCGTCATCATTAAGGGCAACATTGCATGATTGTTAATGACCAAAGGGAGCATCTACTTATTTTTTTGTTAAATTTTCCTTAAAAATCAAACATTACTTCCATCCAACAAATTATGTCATCATCCAAAAACAAGTGTTGATGTACAGAACGTATTGCTATAATGGAAATTGTGTCATCACCCAGTACAATATGAACAATACAGTTTCAATTATACTTAAGCGTGTTATTCAATACATTGTCATTTATACAATACAACGAATAAATACTCAAACGTTTTTCTCAAAATGCCTCAAAAATTAACTTTGCTCACGACTTGTGTTCTTCTGTGACGTTCTTGACCTGGTGCTGACGTCACCCACACAACGCGCTGTTCTTCACTCCGATTGGCTATGCCCACAAAATGAAAATGACATTAACAAAGATGGCGCCGAGGGAGCTAGAAAAGTGTTGAGAGCAACTAACGATACAACTACATAACAGTGCATGTTCGGAAACCATTTGGGAATATTTTCAGGCCAGAATTCCGCTTTAACAAAGGGATGATTTCGCCTATATTTCGACAGCTCACGCAGGACCCCCGAGACAGAATTTAAAGCAAACTGGAACTGTTTGTCAACTAGCAGTTGAAGTAGCTTAGCGTCGCAATCGTTAGCTAACTGCGGAAGGCAAGGGGGACGCGGTTCGAAGTACAAGGCGACACAAGTCGAGCCCGAGCTTGTAAATCAAACAACTTTTGCTTCCGATATCGTGACTAGTTTCGCCCGGACTGCACTGCGGACCCGTGTCGTCTTAAACAGGGGTCGGTAAAGCGACCACATCGCCGAAGAGGCAAGCTGTTAAACGAGGTTGGAAAGCCGTCTTCTTAGCTGACTTGACGCAATGGCTCACTCCCCGATACAAAGTGGGCTTGCGGGGATTCAGGTAAGTTCCATACATCCAACAACTAAACATTATGATTTTAGTGAATTTTTCGCTGCTTGTGGGGTTCTTCTCTAGTGTCACTACTAAGCTGCAACTGTATTCAGACTTTCTTAGCACTCTGTACATTGTGAGGGCTTAAAACTAATGGAAATTGTAGAATGTCATGTCATTTCATCAGAACTTCTCTAAATACGGCTTTTACACAACCTCTTTTGTGCTGAAGTCAATAATACACTTTGAGCGAAAAGAAGACAGATTAGGAAGTATTTATGTTCAGTAGCATTACCCTCAATATCACATTTGAGCGATTTCTGGGGAGAACAAGAAATTTAACAAATGAGGGTTACGTTGGCTAGAATGAGAGTATAGTTTGCACGATTTCATCTTGTTGATTGCATCACAGTTTTGAATATTTTGATAATCTACACAAATATTAAGAAAACTGTTTTATCTATTGCTACTTTTAATCATATCATAAGGTATATATATATATTTCAGTGTCTTAGTATGCACCATAATTTCTCAAGATGGTACTTTACCCCAATACAGAAGTTGAAGCTCCGATATTTACCTGTATGCACACATCCCTCCTCAAAACAGCCAACTTTATACTCCTTATATTTTCATTAATTCAAAACAATATAATGAAGCTTTGGAGGATCTTGCATACTATTATCATTTATAATCCCGAATGGAAAATTGACACAGAAGTTCTGCTATTAAACAAAAATTGTGATCCTAACAGCTGCTAAGATTTGTAGCCTTGTTTAAAATGGGAAAACCGTGAAAAACCTTACATAATAGCCTTAGTTAAAAACTACGCTAAATACTGTAGCCGTGAGTCCTTTAACCAGACTTTATTTTTGATGCTAAGATTTCGTAGTACCTTTTTATGCATAGATTTTTTTTGTACTTTGAAAGTCAGTTACTTCCCAGTTAGACAAAGTGCAGTTGTGCAATTTCCTTCTTCTCGCTTAATTATCACTTGAAACATATTGTACCGGGCAGCCAGGACAGTGTGTGCCACAGTGTTTTATATAACGGGATATCTGTGAATATCCCTTCACAGATTAGAAATAGATAAAAGTGAGTGCCAAATAATCATCCACATTTTATTGATGCTCAACAAGATAATCATCCATCCATTGACTGCCCAAATCCATATCTGTCCTCTCCGAATTATGATATTTTAGCAAATACACATCATGAGGAGTTTTGGGAAAATGGTGACCCGCCGCCGCCACAGGTTCCATTACAGCCAGTGGGATCATAACGCGGAGATTAGTTGGCAGTTAGTGGTGAGGGCGTGGCCTTCGGACGGCATAGCGTGGCGTGTTTGCGGCACACACCGGGAGAGCATCTAACCCAGCTCAAGTCAGTGGCTGTAAACGTGCTGACTGCGACTATGGTGAGTACATTCCCAGCGCACGTACACAGCGCACTTGTTGTTTTAGCCGAGGAGCAGCTCAGCGTTGTTTTCACCTGGATGAGCGATGTTTGAATAGTTTTTTGCTTGTCTTCTTTCTGCGCCGCATTATTCTACGCCGACCAGGTTCTTTGTTGTAAAGTCCTATTGCTATCAAATTGAGTAGCCACACACACACCACACCCCAACTGCACTTTTTACAAGAGCAACAACTTGGCCGTCCAGCATCCCCTACAATGCATTAGCTCTTTTACAGGAAACTGTCCTCCTGGGATGGACACTCATGAGGAATTAGCTTTGTGAGCTCCAGGCTGTCTTACCTGCTAGGTCGAGTACTGGACATGCATGCGTTGGACAGTGGTGTTATCATTCTGCTTTTTTTTATATATATATTGCGTGCAGCACTAAAACGAAAGCTTTTCATTGCTGTGCTCAAATGTATGGCTGCTGAACCTGTAATCTTTTGGTCTAATGATTGTATAGTAGGAAAGGAAGTGGGAGTGTCCCACTTCAGGTCCACTATTCCACTCTGGCGCTCTATGGGGAAATAAGCCATTTAGTTGAGTCAATAGAGCACCCCCCCCCCCCACACACACACACACACGCACACGCAATGTATTATGATATTGTCGAAGCTTAAAATGCTTAGGTCACGAATTGAAAATGAAAAATACTATTTGAATGTTCTCACACTTATTTTTTCCCGTCCCTCAGAACCTCAAAGCTGACCCAGAGGAGCTTTTCACCAAGCTGGAGAGGATAGGCAAAGGTTCTTTTGGCGAGGTGTTTAAAGGCATCGACAATCGCACACAGAAGGTGGTGGCCATTAAAATAATTGACCTGGAAGAAGCGGAGGATGAGATTGAGGACATCCAACAGGAAATTACAGTTCTCAGCCAGTGCGACAGTCCTTTTATCACCAAGTACTTTGGATCCTATCTCAAGGTGAGCTCGAGCGGAAACGTCTGGCGTTGAACTTGGAGCATGCCGCTCTCAGAAATATTGCAGGTTTAGCGGGCACGTCCTTGGGGAATTCAAGTGGTTGGGCACGAATGCGTCTAGATACGAATAAATGAGGCTCAAGTTGAAAACACTTAAATGCAGGTAAATGTTGCAATGTAAGGAAAGAAAAATCTTTGGCATTTTGGTCATCTCTCATAGTCACAGCAACTACAAAGGGTCAGTTGTGGGTTGTAAATATTTCGTCTTGTTATACTACGTTCTCACATTGTGCGATTATGCTTACTGTGCCTCTAATAGCATTTAGTGGGCTACTTAGGGGCAACGCGGAGAGTAATGGCACTCCATTATGTCAATTATTCCTCTGGCTGAAGGAGAGAATTGGGGCTTTTTGGAAGTAGGTATATTTTTGTTGTCTTTGGGGGATGCACTATGCTAGTGGTGGGAAACATCGTAGCTGGAGAAAGATCTTTGGTAGATTAGGAGGGGTTGCTCGGTGCCCTTGTGCAGATTCACCTTTCAAAATAAAGCCGGAGAGTTCTCACAATTCAAATTTGTGCAAGTCAAGTTATCCTTCATAAATGACCTATTGTATGTGCTTGCCTTGCCTCTTACTTAATGTTAGATAAGAAGTCCTGCTATTTCATTGTCGAACCTTGGCCCCGCTTTTCCTCCACAAAAAAATAAATAAAACCGAAACAAGACCTGCCCAGCCCTCACACTTCAATAAACGCCCTCATAAAGGTTTGCATAATCCTGCAATATATGTCTGTAAATGTAAGCTAAAAAAGAATGGCGGTCCACACTCCTGAAATATTTATTGAGTGAACACTCAAAATTCCTCTCCTGTTTTTTTCAGGGAACAAAATTATGGATTATTATGGAATATCTGGGCGGAGGGTCGGCCCTTGATTTGGTAAGTCAGTCTTCAAAAACATTTCACATCCATTTTGCTTTTCAAATGTAAAGTCACTGAACGTGTTTTGCAGTTGGAGCCGGGCTCCTTGGATGAGACTCAGATTGCCACCATTTTGAGAGAAATCCTAAAGGGGCTCGAATATCTGCACTCTGAAAAGAAAATTCACAGAGATATCAAAGGTGAGAAAGTTGATGATTAATTAAAACTGTGTGCCGTAAATGGAAAGCAGGAAGCGCACTTTGGTGAAAATACAAATCCACGGTTAAAAGTTGAAGAAGAATGCGCTAAATATTAACAGAACCCTCCTGCGCTATGACATCATCTCTTGCGATAAACACGTACACGGCTCTCGACGGTCACGTTTGCGCTGATGCTAGTGCTAACAACTAGATATGTCATTCTGCCATCAGACTTGAATGCTGAACATCATCAGAAAAGACCTGTTCTCTTTTAATCCACAATATTGAGTTCAATTTATGATGTCATCAAGAGCAGTAAAGGTCAATCGTCTCATTTTCAGCTGCCAACGTGTTGCTGTCGGAACAAGGCGAGGTGAAACTGGCCGACTTTGGCGTGGCGGGCCAGCTGACTGACACTCAGATCAAAAGGAACACGTTCGTGGGGACTCCTTTCTGGATGGCGCCCGAAGTCATAAAACAGTCGTCATATGATTCAAAGGTTAGAATGGGTGGATTTGCTTGTTTATCAGTTAGTAGCAAAACAAAACGGCAAAAGAATTCATGGGTGGAGTGCTTGAGGTTTTTATTCAATTTAATCCTTGTTTTCTGTTTGTGCCTTGACTAAACTGTCGTATTTTGGGAATAATGTCTATGAGTCATGGTGCTTTGTCATCTCGCCCTCAAATAAACTTGTGCCGCTTCAGCCAACCTCGTTACATGTCAATACTCGAACGTGCCTTTTTTTTTCTTTTCTTTTTCTTGTCGCCGCATCTTGGCCGCGCAGGCAGACATCTGGTCGCTGGGCATAACAGCGATCGAGCTGGCGAAAGGAGAGCCGCCCCACTCGGAGCTCCATCCCATGAAGGTCTTGTTCCTCATCCCAAAGAACAACCCACCGACGCTGGAGGGAAGTTACAGTAAACCACTGAAAGAGTTTGTGGAAGCCTGTTTGAATAAAGAGCCTAGCTTTGTAAGTTGGTCGCTTTTCCCCGACCGACACCGGCACGTTTGACTCTTGTAACATCCTCATTGCTTAATTTTTCCACAGAGGCCAACCGCCAAAGAACTGCTGAAGCACAAGCTGATCGTACGGCACGCCAAAAAGACATCCTATCTGACCGAGTTGATCGACAGATACAAGAGGTGGAAAGCGGAGCAGTCCCGAGACGAGTCCAGCTCCGGAGACTCCGACGAGTGTGTTTGGTGCCGTCGTCTTCATAGCGGCCAAACGAGGGCGCCAAACTGACCCGCTGTGTCGTTGCAGGGAGGCGCAAGGACAAGCATCTGGAGTAGACACCACCGCCAGTGATGCTTGGTTCTTTGGCACCATCAGGGAGAAGGAACTGAATAAGATGCAGAACGGGGCCATGCAGCCTCCCGAGCTGGAAATTCAACCGGTAAGAACGTGAAAAAAAATTTCCTTGAAAGTTTCTGGCAACCCTCGATGAGAAATGTGGGATTTTGGAAATATTCCAAAGTGGAAAATTCACAGAGACACAGGCCCTGCCAACAAAAACAAACGTCTGTGAGTAATTAATAGCTTGTATTTGCATGTAAATGCCACAAGAGACCACCAAAGGACTACTTTTGTCCGAATTAAATTCCTGAATGCACTGTACTTGCATGGAACCTGCTTGTTTTTGTCAAGGTTATGCTAAAATAAACAGTATATTCCTTTCTGAATTTACACCAATGAAAGGGAGTTCTAACGAGCGGATCATTTTTATTTTTAGACCTTACAAGAACCGGAGAGTCCAAAGAGGCCTATGTCGCAGAGCTTATCATCCATCTTCTCTCCGTTATTTTCTGAGGTAATTAACAATTCTAGACGGAGCCATTTGAAAGAAAAACAAAAGACTGCTTCTGAATTAATATGCTGCTGCTGTGATTTTAGTTGAAAGCCAAAGGAGAGACCAGCAATGGCAAGCCGGAGGCTGCCGAGGCGCTGCAGAAAGCCATTTTAGAAGCCGAAGACATACATCCGGGCGTGTGTGACTCGCTGGTGGCTGAACTGCTGCAGAGACTTCAGAGGTAATAGACTCACATGCGCGCACGCACACACACACACACACACACACACACACACACACACACACACACACACACACACACACACACACACACACACACACACACCGTGTACATTTCTATCTTAAAACCCACATAAACCAGATATCAGGCTCAATTGTCTGTGGTTGTCGTGGTGAACGCTTTATGTATTTGTTTGTTTTTTTAAAAATAATACACGGGAAGAGGAACTTGTAAAAAGAATCGCAAGATTGAAGAGGGGGAAAAAAATCATAGATAATTTCTCCAAATCATTCAGCCCTAGTTAGGATTTTCAAATGACAAAAGGTGAGTTTTGTGGCAAACGCTTGCTTGTTGAAGAGACTAAATCTGTCCCCTGTTGTGTCCTCTATGTCAGGTTTTCCGTGCCTCAGACCCCTGCCAGTCATTGAGAAAAATAAAAAAAGCACAATTGAGCACCTTGGTGTGGACGCATGGATGAAGGCTTGCAAGCCGTCATAGGATTTGCGCTCCATCACTCATTAGCCTCCCAGCGCACCCGCACACCACTAGAGGGCGCTCTTGTTGGCAGGAGAGTGGACCTAAGCCATTCTTCTCTCTTGAGCTCCTACTTTGGAGCTGTGCTATGTGTGTGCTTGTGCGTGTTTTTTTTGGAAAACTCAGGTATCCTGCTTTTAAGGTCCTCTGGGAGGTCAAATGAGCTCTACAGGATGGTTGTAAAAACTTGTAAATAAGTACATTTCTACAGATACAAGAACAAAATAATAATGGTAATAATAATAATAATAATGTGCTTGTACAGATGGCCAAACGCAGACTGTAGATAATATTGGTTGTGAGATAAATATGTTGAGAGTAGAACGGCCATATGTGAGATTGCCTTCTGACTGTATATCATGCTTTGATTTGTGTACATTCAAAGTCCATCATTTCACACCACGTGACACCAAACATCCTTTCTGGATTATTCTCACACACAAATGCTGTCATTTCATTTATTTTTTATTTTTTTTATTTTAACCGTCAGACTGGCATCAATTAGCGAAGAGCTTTGGAGATTCTTTGTGGCTGAGTACATTGCTGTCTTGTGTGTTTTGGTCAATCGTTCACTTACGCCTATGTGCATTTCAACAAAGTGGAATCCTCTAGACAGGTCCCTTTAATTTAGTTTTACTATAATCTTCTAAATTTCTGAGATGCGCCTTTACTTGAGTCAGTGAAGGTCAGGGTTCTAATCAAATTTGCCATTTTGGTGCCCAGCGGAAAACGCGTGAGAATCCCAACCTTAGACTAAGAAAGAGGTGCGCTTGCATTTGGAGTGCTGACTTTTACAGGAGGACAGAGGTTTGTGTTTGCATAATAGAAGTATAAGAAACGGCACTTTGCACGGGCTTGATTGTTTCCCCGTTTCGTAGGCTACAATGCGATACTAAAGTCCATCTCTTCGAGTTGTTTTTCTGCTTTACCGAATGACTGACTTGGAGTCTTTTCTCCTGTCGGAGTCCAGCGTGCTTGATTTTTCGAATTCCTCTGACTGCACTTCTAGTTTACAGAAATGCCTTTTGGGTAGCCATACAACGCACAAAGGTAGTAACAGAAGACGCGCAGTACATGTGGGCCAGTGGAAAGAAAATGTGAGAGCGTGCAGTCAGTGACGAGTAAGGAGGCAGGTGACTTGAGATGACGTCACGTGCAGTAAATAAGAAAGTCGCTAGACGGGGGGTCCAAACAACAAACTAGCGGCAAATGCGACTTATTGTCTTTTTGTTTTGCTGTCTGAGGCTCAGACGAAAAATAACATTTTGATTAAATCCAATGCTGTTAAAAATATTTTTTTCTCAATAGAAACAAATATTTATGTACATTTCCCAAATAATTTTGTGTATATATATATATATATATATACATATATATATATATATATATTGGTTTTAGAAGCAAAAGAAAGATATATATTGAACTTTCTCCTCCATGCAAAGTTTGATTTGTGAACAAACCACCTTATTTCAGACGGCCCATATTGATTCTGAATGTGACGATGTGTTCAGTGCAGGGGCGGCGCTATCCTTGTGCTGTACAGGGCTGTGGGTCACCTTGAAAAAAGGCTGAAACACAGTAACAGTTTTCAAAAATGTTTATCATTAATTAATTGGTATTTAGTGTGTTTAATAAAGTTAAAAAGGTCTAAATTGCGCTTGAATCCCTGGAATCAATTTTTTTTTTTCTGAAATTTTGGACCCCCACGGATTAGCGCGTCATAAACTATCAGTGGTTGAGTACGTGTGACAGTGCAGCAGTATGACGCCCGGTGGTCGGTCCACTTCACGTATGCGTTGTAGCACACATTGAGCAGGACGACCAAACGTGTTGATTGTTGGCTTGACTTGAATCATTCTCAGATGATGTGACGTTGCAGTTTTGGGACAGAATAGGAGCAGCTTTCATTTGCTCAAATCAAAATCCCATTGAGGATACAATGCTGGATGCTCGGACTAAAATAGTTGTTTTGCCGCAGTGTTTGTCGATAAACTAAATTAGGTCCTCAAAATCAAATATTTACAGTTGACTGACTTGACTGTTCTTTTTTTTTTTTTTTCTGCTCCCCAGTGAAACGTGCCATTTGAGAACACATTTCAACTAATTCTATTATGACTTGCACCTTTTACATGCTCACAATAGACTCATTTTCATGTTTTTGCGTTGCACTTTGTCTGATTTTTATTCGGTATGTGGTACTTACCGAGGCTACCAATATTCTGTCGCGCCTACACCGCCGCTTTTATTGTCATTCCGCGTCCCATTTCGTGTGTCATGGCAATAAAGCTTAGTGTGACGGCCAGGATTAATAATGTCTTAGCACAACTATATTCTTCTTTCAAACTATTTTTATAACCCAGAGGAGCAGTATTATTTAATAGCGCTAGCAACGTCTGGTGATGTGTCTTAAAGAATCGGTAAACACTGGAAAGCAAATGTACATTTTATGTGATGACTCCAATAGACATGTTTGTTCATGTTGGGTTGATTGGACTTTGTCAAATGATTATGACAGAAATAAAAATCTAGCACAGATCTTATGTATTTTTGTCATTCATTCAAACTGAGCTCATTTAAAATTACTTCCGATTGGATTTTCTTTGCACGTCTGTTCAGACTTGAATTTGATAAGCAAATACCATGAATCAAATATTATATTTTTTTTTTATCTATTTTGGTTCATGGAAATTTTATTTTGCCTGAATGAAATTTCAAGATTTTTTTATTTTGTCGCAACATTATAAATAAAACAATAAATACATGAATTACAGGGAGAATGTTTGACTGTTTTACATTACATTGTCCTTCAGTATTTGTTCACCTTTACGTTAGAGATGAAAATGTTTTTGAGTTAAGAAAATTAAGTAAACTTTATTGGCTTTAGCAAAACATCAAATTATGTGGCACACTGGATCAATTAATCTGTAAATTAGATTAGGTAATTTTTTTTTTTTAAAAACTCCATAATTTCTTTGTCAGCAAATACCTCACAGCAAGTTTTATTTATACATCCAAAAACAAAAGATCAAATTTGTCACACTATATACAGATATTACATACAGTGTTTGTACACATATTACATAACTTGTACACAAGAAAAATAGACATAAAAATGTAAACCTTTTGTATACAAAAAATACCTTAGACAAATAAAACAAGGACCGTTAACAAAAGGTGACTAGATTTGCGCTCGTCCTAGCTTTCAAAACCAAAAGACGGTACATTCAATGAATATGGAATTTGTCAGCCATCTTTGAATGCAAGCGGTCGGGTGCCTACTGTTTGTTTTTGTTCTACATCATGTCAGGTGAATTGGGCGTGGCGACTACTCATGCTAAATGTGGATAGGATACAGCAAAATTACCTTGTTTAGCTGGCAAAGAAACAATCCAAATATAATATATAGATACGATAGGTTTTTCTCCACTTAATGTAATAACACTGCAGGCGTTTGTGGTGGAGCTACAATGATGTGTGTTCTCTTTGGAAAGGAGAAGGAACTGGGCCTTCTCACAGCTGGAAACTGGCAATGAGCGTGAAGAGTTGCTAACGAGCAAGCAAAAATGGAAATTTATATATTAAAAAAAAACACGTCAGAACAGACATGCAGTGACACACACGGCAGGCTTAAATCCTTTAACTTCTGTGCAAATCCACCTTGAACTACGTCCGTCCACTAAATATTAGGGGGGGATGAATAGATTCCTGTTTCGATACCTTTTCATATGCACTGAGTTTCTCCCGGGGTTTTGATAGCTATTAAAAAAATATTCTTGGACTACTTAACATGACAACATACACAGCAAACAGACACCGATCCATCCCAATGGCCCAGAGAGCTTTTACAACCCGTTTGATCACCAATTTTAAAAACATGAGACTTGTTCTACACTCTACACGTTCCACTGAACACATTGCAAGTGACTATTTCTGCCCATTTGCTACTCAATAATTCACTGACAAACCCCAGGATAGAGCCCGTTAACGCTATACACCCAATACGCAACAATGCCTCACCAGAGTTGCCCAACTGTTATTTTCCTTAATTTAAAATCCTGATTATTCACCCCGAAAAAAAAAAAAAAAAGCTTAAAAACTGACCGAGTCCTCTTAAACACGCCAAGTAATGGCACTGTGCTACAGCTCCCTGGTGAGAGACAAATGAGAAGTTTTAATGCAGATGTACATGTGACGCAAAGGTGTTCAAACTTGTCCTCAGAGTGCCACTTTGCAATTCTTAAAATACTAAAAACAATTGCAATTTGATTCATTTTGGAAAATTGCTACCTCACAGCTTCATAATAAAGATAATGCAAATACAATAGTTTAAGGAAAAGTGGGAACATTTTTTAATAAATGTGCCTCTACTCGTCTAAAAAAAACGGTATTCAGATTTTAATATAGATTGGAAATTGGAGCAAACAATTTTTTTGCTTCTGAAACTAAATTATCTTTATTCCACTGGAGAGTTATAAAAAGATTTTATTTTTATTTTTTTACTATTTTTTTTATTTCTCTGTCTTTGCATAAAAAACGTACGGCTGGCCAGAAGTGGCCCCCGGGCCGCAGTCTGAACACCCTTGAACGTTCAATGAGATCTAAAACTCAGCAGAGAGTTAAAGGAGCAGTCAGCACCTCGGAAATTTGACATTAAAGTCCCTGCGACTGTTATCACACTGGACTCACCAGGCGAAGCTACATGGAACCACTCGAATATCAGCAACACTGGCGTCAATGTATTTATTGCTTTAGTATTTAAAAACCTTTTGTGAAGTGGGTCGCACAGTGAGGTCAGAGATTTATTTGAAAAATCTGCGCAAACCGATAAATGAGCACATGTACAGCATACACACAATATAAAAACAGCTTTAAAAGTATTTGGGTGACTGTGTCTATATAAGTTTTTTTGTTTGTTTGTTTGTTTGTTTTAAACAAGCAGTGTATGAAACAGGTGGGACATGAAAACGATGCGGTGGCCAGCTGAGCAAAAGGCGAGAGGGACTTGTTCAGGATTGAAAGAGGGAAAAAGTTTTTCGGGATTCAGCCACATCTGTCAGCTTCACTTCTAATCTTTGACTAACGGACAAAATCTCAAGGCATCAAACAAGTGCACCAAAACCCACATGCAGCAGTACCTTGACTTGCGAGCTTAATTTGAAACTCTTTGATTTCCAACTATCCAGATTCATGCACTAATACACTTAGAACCTCACTTGTAATACAAATTGGCACACCTAGTAGAACAACCGTCTTTCCAAGAGTAGTGCCACTTCTAGACAACTAGTCTAACCGCAAGAAAATGCTCAAACGGCTTTCCGTAAAGCCATTTGAGCATTTAATAGATATCCATCTTAAGGTGCATGTGCTCGGGAGAAAGCTTTTTGTTCTCACTAGTTGACATGGTACTCAATGCTAACTAGCTTATAAGTCAAGGTACTTCCGTCAACGTCTTTGAGACCCCTTGGCGTTGTGCAAAATCATGATCCAATGTGTGCACCATTACCGCATCGAGTCAAAGGCTCAGGGTGTGCTATCGCCGGTGCAAAGTAAATCTCACTTGTAGGACACCGACATTTTCCTAGTGAAGCGAATTTGTGCACTAGTTGACATCTGTCCCTTGCTAGTACTACTAGCAAAGTACTAGATGTTACCTAGTAGACTCTCGATATCCACCATGGACCTTGAACGAGATATGGAGGATGGTGTATGAATGACAGCTTTCCATCGTCGCCTGCGCTCAGTTACTTTGTGTGAAAGGGGCGGAGGCGCCGTTGGCACTTGCAGTGGTGGCACTAACTATGGAGAAGCCGGCGGGCGGCGCCGTGGAGCTGTGGCTGGGCTGCAGGTCGTTGGGGATGCCACTGTGCGAGGCCAACTGGTGACCGAAGGCCGCGCTGAACTGCGGGAGCTGCTGCTTGGGCTGCAAGGAAGTCAGGGGATCGTGCGGGGACGAGCAAGCGGGAGCCGGGGGCGCGGTCAAGCCCGTCAGGCCGCTCTGAGGCAGGGCCGAGAGCGCGGCCAGAGGCTGCAGCGTCACAGAGTTGACCGAGTGGCTGCCGGCAGGGGGGGTGGATAGCGACGTGGATATGAGATGACTTTCCGACGCTATGAGATTCCCGAACTGCGCCGGGTCGGCGAGGGGAAGGTTGTTCCACGATGAGCGCGGAGGTTCTAGCAGGAGAGGGGCATCTGTCTGGAAGGGGCCGGCTTGGGGCGAGGGTATTTGGTCGCTGTAGGGGGATGCCGCCGCCACATCCGACTTGGCCAGGATGTGAGGGGGACGCGTGCGGGCAAACGTCCGGTCGGGGGCCTGAGTGGCCAGGGAGCCAGTCGGGGGGGCAACCAAGGCAGCGGCGGCAGCTGACGTTTGGGGCAGGTCCGTAGGCCGAGATGGCGGCGAGGGGGGGAAGTGACTCGCGGTGGATTGCAGTATGTTCTCCTCCAGCTCCAGGCTAGCAAAGTTCTCCGTCTGGAGGCGACTATGGAGGATGTCCCCCATGCCACCCGGCTGGACCGCACCGGGAAAGACCGCCATGGCTCGGTGGTCCACTCCTTCTGATGGGTTGAGGTCTCCTATGGAGGTCAGGCACACTAGAGAGTCCGGATAGGACCCCATGGCCTGCAGGGCACGCACCAGCTCCTCAGCCTCCTCTGTGGTGGGTAGCAACTCTCCGTTCTTGCCTACACAACAAAATTACTTTAGTTAACAAATTAACTACAACTGAAATTGAAGAAAAAAAAAAGCCATATCACAAATTTAGACTTGAATTTGTGAGGACACCTTCAAACAAGTCGAAATCCTGAAGATCATCAGGCAGTCTCGGTAGAACGTCAGAAAAATCCTCCTGATTGAGCTCGAGGTCGTTTGGAATGTCTTCCATTTCATTGGTGATGTCATCCGGAAGTTCGTCCGTACTCAGTTCTGGAGTTGAGGGGCTCCTGCCAAAAAAGATTATGTTACGAAGCTGCGTGGAATGCAAAGTTGTCATGTTGCAGGTTCAAGCGGACCTGATGCTAGCCTGGGTGGACATCGCTAGGCTCATAGCCGGCATTCCCAGATACCCCTGAGGCAACGCGGGAGGAATGGGTTTCTGCGGCCGCCGCGGCACTCTCCTCTTCTTCTTGTGTTTTTTGGTGAGTGCCGGCGGTTTGGTCTTTTTGCGCGGCTTACGTTGGTGCTGTTGCTGCTGGTGGTGGTGGTGATGATGATGGTGGTGGTGGTGCACTCGCCGATTGCAGTCCCCGCGTAGGAAATTATCCTGCGCAAAACTAACTTTAAACACGATGCGGTCCACACCCGAGAAGACCATGCGCGACGACAAACGCACCATTTTTTTGGCATGCTCTTCACAGAGTGGCGTTTGATGCGTGATGTCGAACACAGGAACGGAGCACTGCTGACCGTCTGCGAACTTGGCTGTGCAGCTTGCAAATAGCTGCTGCGAGCGATTCAACAGAATGTCTACAGAGAGCAGTTAAGGAAGAAAAAGAAGGATGGAGATCTTCCGGTGAGATTAAGGTGAACATAAATTTTGCTGTTTTGAATTTTCAAAGGATACGCTGAAAACAGTGTTTGGTGAAAGGCAGCGCTCTGTTGTCGCAGCGTTGGCCTCGAGTGCTACCCGTACACGTCCCTGCGTCTGTGTTGGGCGCTTTTGTGGCTGCTTCGCCGTGGTGGCGTTCTGATCCAGAACTAAGGCAAGCAGAAATGAAATCGGTTGGATCGGTCGAGATTTAATGCAAAATCATTTTTGAGACTACCTTGAAGGGCTTTGAGAGGAACCGCGCAACTCCTGGATGAGCTGCCCGGTGCAGTCCGGGTTCTTACTGGCGGCGTGCACCAAGGCTTTGCGGAAGGCGTAGCGGTACCTCCTTTGGCGGATACTCGCCCTCTCCTGCCTGCACATGTGCTTGTACTTGTGCTGCAGGTACGAGCAAAGCCTCAGCAGTCGCGCTCTCCGCGACGAGCCGGCGTCCTCCTCCAAACTATTTTGGGATGACACAATCAGTTTCCGCTAGTGAGCTGGATTTGTGTGTTGACGTCATGTTACGGACCCGTGCTGCGGTCTCCAAGTGCTCAGGCCAGGAACGAATCTCTCTGCTTCAACTTCCTCATCGTCGTCGTCATTATCGGCGCTGTCCTCTGACCAGTCCAGACCTGCAAGAAAATCTGTTAGACAAAAAAAAAAACTCACCAAGATCTTAACATTTGGTGAGGAGAGTGAAGCACCTAAATGAGGAAAGAGGTCTCCGTATTCTCGGTGTCTCTTGGCACAAAGCTGCACCAGATGCTGCAACCTGACCAGGCAGCGAGCCGACGGCGAGTAGGAGCTGGGTCGCATGACCAGCGTGTGATTGGAAGCCAAAGGTGTTTTCCTGCTTAGTGACGGACCCGGTGGCTGCGCGGGATTGGCTGATGCGCTGACGGTGATCCCAGGAGGCATGAAGTTGACCGTCTGAGGTGGTGCTGGATTGCATAATAGACCCTGCTGAGGGGGCGGCTGGAGAAGACCTGACTGCTGCCGTGGGGGTTGCGTGGTGAGCGGCGACGAGGGGTGGACGCGGGGGACGGGGGAGGGATTAAAGTGCTCAGATGTCTGGAAACGGTCCGCCGCGTCCTGGCAGATTTTCTGGTTCAGCACCAGCCGGCTCTGTAATTTCTTCTTGATGGCGTTGCTTTTCCGAGGGGGACCCATCTCCTCCCCGTCCGTGTCGTCCTCGTAGAAGGCGAACGGATCCAGGAGTTCCCCATCGGGAAGGGCGAGCAGGCGCGTACAGGGCGGCGATGGCGGATGTTCGTTTAGACCGTTGGAAGCTAAAGGTAAAGAGGGCACCGTGATGTTGAGGGCCACCGAGTCCAGGTGAGCCCGCGAACGCATTTCTTCCAAAGCGTCATGTTTCTTCTTGCGCTCCTTCTTGGGGATGAAGCCGAGGACCTGCAGGTGGCTGTTGCAGTACCTGTAACAACAAGTAGAATACCTTTAAGTACACATATGTACTACATTGCTCCCGTATGTAGCACTAGAGTTTACCCACCTGCGATCCTCGGACTTCGGGATGGGGTTGGTACACCGCTGGCTGTTGTACTTGGCCACATATTCACACTGCTTGAAGGGGGCCGTCTTGTCTTCCAGAACATGCCGTATGCAGAAAGCGTAGCCATTGAGTCTGCGTTGCTTGCAGAGCTTTGGGCTGTACGAGCACAAGGGCTTATTGTCCACCTCTGAGAAATGTATGTGTTTGCCTTCATACATCACGTGACTCTTGTCCTTGACAACATCAGCTGATGGGATAAAGTCGGGGGAGAAAAGCACAAATGACATCATTAACTTTGAAATGTAACCATGCACATACAGCACTAAGACAATTGAGTATTCATTCAGTCATCGGTAAATCGGTTACGATAAGCGCTTCCTGTAGCATATACTTCAGTGCTTCAATACTTCAAAACCAATTGAAAGCCGTTTGAGCATTTACACGATATCCTTGAAGTCCATCTTAAGGTCGATATAGTAGTTACACTCACCCCAAAAGTAGAATGACTGGGACGCACTTGTGGGACAGTGGCATGTCATACTAGTACAGTCGTATTTTGAGTATGACACCACTGTTCTACTCGTGCCTGGAATTGTCTTATTTATGAAGCCTGGGAGTGAATTAGAACATGGACCTTTTATTTGAATATCAAGGATATCAAAGAAATGTTATTTGGTTACTACATAGTTGTTGGATTCAGTGTAACAGGAGAAATACATTAAAAAAAAAAAAACACTACCCCAAATGTATTATGCATTCATAATACTTAACAGTGTCTGCAATCACACACTTGAGTTATGGTTGAGGTATTTTAAAGTGGTCACATGAACTTAAGTCTGTAAAGATTTGCCAGTGTGGACACACACCCAATACACTAATACATGTGTGTGTACAGTTTAAGGGGGTGTTATTCGAATGTTGTGTAAACACTAAGCTACAGGTCACTTCACATAAGCGCAATCTATTTACCTTGGTAGCCGCTAACATTGACTTTATGCGGTTGTCGTTTGTATTACGGGCGCCAGTGTGCCTCCGACACCCGAGGCGTGCACATAGCGCATAATATGAGATGTGATTAAACAAAGGTGATGAAAATAAAAGTTCCTGTAAAATGAACACCAGCAACTACGAGGAAATTAATAAAGGACGTGTGGTTGGTTGCAAAAGATGACAGATATGTCTATTAAGGAGCTAGCTTGTCAATATTAGCATGTAGTCCGATGAGCAGTTTTTAAATTTTATTGGCCTCAATAGTGTATGTAACTAAATATGAAAGGTATCTATATTTTTATTCACAAATAAAATCATCATTTTGGTTCTTTATTTTTATTTTTCAACCTCACAGCTGCTTTGAAAATTCAAAACATTCGTTAGCTAGTTAGCTAAGGAAGCTAAAAACACGAAATAGTAGGCGGTAGCTAACCAGGAAACGGAAGCCTCTACAAATGGCAACAACACGAAGGGTCTATATTTATATTATTTGAAATCTAATTTGTAATGGAACACACACACGAAAAACATTAAAAACGATATCATTTTATTTCATTGCATATAAACACATAAACCACCAACACGTTCAAACAAAAGGTCTTCACCCGAAGCTTAGGCCTGTCCTCGGGAAGCCTACGTTGAAAATGATATTGGTGGCGTTACGCTATGACTTGTAAGCCAACCTAAAAAAATACATATATAAATATAATATTTAAACCCACCTCAGCGATTTGACTAAAATATGTGGATGTTCATATATCGGAATAAACAAGTGGCCTGTTAGCTTCGACAGGCGCCGGTGTCGAGTGATATTCGCCTCCCCGGCTAAAGGTGGCGCGAACGGGTGTCGCCACAAATCGAGGTCGAGGTCTGCCTTACCTTGAATTGGTACGGGCCGTTGTACGGTATTCGCTCCTGATAGACGGCCGAAATGTCTAATACGATCCGCTAGGCTATTCGCGCATCGATGTCCCAAGATAGATTAACAATAGTGATCTTCATCGAGCCCGGTGCGACTTGATTTTCGGATGGATATAAAATAAGCTCTCGATCAAATTTTAAGCACTAAGTAGGCTGCTACGGATTTTGTCAGATCCACGGCAGACTCCCTCACAGCACCACTACAGGCACTGCGGGGACATGACAACAACCCGCTCGACAACAACAACCTCTCCAACCATATTGGAAATTCAACTTTGTTAAGAGCGCACACAGTGTCGAAGTGTAACAAAAAGTGTGACAGTGTCGTTGACATGTTCTGCATTTGGCGCACGTATAAGGCGAGAGGTCCGATCGGGGCTTGTTTGAGTGACACAGCCACGTAGATGAGGCTTTCATCTCGGTGTGAGTGTCTAATGTGCCCTGCTGCAGTGCCACACTCTCACCCGCTATTCACTGATGATGGACCACGTGTCACAGGTACCAAAACAAACTCCTTTGCTCAACATCTTTTCTTTAAAAAAAAAAAAAAAGCCTATACTGAAATTAGTTTCTTGAAAAGCTACTGAAAATTAGTTTTGATGCATACAGTGTAAATGTTATTGGGTGTAGTAAAAACGTAAACAGTGTTATTTACATGGGAACATTTTTTTGTCTTTATTTTTCGGCACTCCGGGGGAAAAAAATGTTGCATTTTTGCTCACAAGAAAATCTTGCTCCTTATACTGTAACAAGAATTACACTGCTTACAGCAGGGGTCACCAATCTTTAGGAATCCGAGCAACTTCCCAAAAGTGATAGGCAGTGTTTGGTATTATCTGTCTTAATCCCGTGGTGGGGGGCTAAAATATTAAATCAAGAATTAAGTTTTACATTAAAAATACATTTTACACATCTAATTAAAAATTGAGAAAATTGTTGACATTTTGATTGAGAATTGGCTGCCACTGCAAAGTACAACCATATATATTTTGTTTTTAAATTACTTCCACTCTGACTTTACTTTTGTCTTGCCTGCACCTGCAAGAGAAGATAAAAGCACAATCTTAAGAGTGATGCCTCCAGTTTGGTGATAACATTTACTAAAGATTTTCAGAAATGTTCCATGGGGCCTGATGCAATCTCTTTCGGGACTTCTGCTGACTCACAAAGATAGTTGGAGGTGTAGTCCAGGCTTGCTTTCTTTCCTTTGCCTCCTGTAGTTGATGATTGTCACGTCTACAACTTCTCTGTTTCAGATATTGACTAGAGGAGTCGAATAACGGATTCGTCCCAATTGGGAGCAAAAAGCCAGCTTCTTCAATTGCAACAATTCCATGCAGTTAGAATGCAGATCAGTTCTGCAAAAGGTAAATAATGGGGGTAGCTTCTTTTTCATTTGGTGGTCTTACCTTCAGTGCAGCAACTGGGTGACCTTCAATCCCTTGCAAGTGTAAAACCAAAGCTATTTAGGGCATGCCTGGTTAAATGATCACCCGCTGTTTCACCATTAATTGCATACTGTGCCAGCAACCGGAGTCAGCACATCTTCCCTAGGTTTTAGGTGCCAAGTGCCTGGACTCATTTTTCACGAACAGCTGGGTAGGCCTTTGTCGCTTCAGGCTATCACAAACACATCGGCTAGGACCAGAGCAGGTAAGATTATGTATTTATTCTCTCATAACATGCAACATTGACGCAGGAACATAAAAAAATGCTTGTATGTGATCCACTCCTCATATCTTCTTATAGGTGTTGAAGGATATCACCTCTCACGTGTAGTATACAGATCATCAGCGGAGACACAAGTAGCAACTCAGTGACAAAAGTAGGTAAATAAAAATGTTGGACTTTAGTAGAAACAGGAAACTGGTCTTCCATGTCCGAGAAGTAAACACATACAGCATCAAGTACATCATTAACATTCCCAGACAATGTCGACATGAACATCTTCCAACAGGTCCTGTAATCTCACTGGTAATGCTGTGAAAGCAAAAAAAAAAAAAAGCCCTAATAAGAGTCATTTAAGGTTCTTGTCTGTCCAACACATTCCAATGCAATAGTAATGCAGTGACAATATTAATTGTAATATTAGCAGCTTCACAGCATGTTTGTGTTAAGAAGCCAATAGTGTTCATTACGACTTACATGGCATCAGATGAGATGGCTGGCACGCGTTCAATCCTTTTGTGAAAGAAAAAAAAAGTGACAAGGGCTTCATAATATTCGCCATCTAAAATGGGTCACTCAGTAGAGCACAAAGACGTGCATTGTCACAAACAAACTCAATTAGTGAGTTACTGTTACTCTTGTTTGCTTTAGATGAGCTGCCTTTGATTTAAAAAAAAAAAAGTCACGATAGGCAACTGCGCTGGAAAGTGGCCATGTGTGTTATCATTATTATCTTAACATTACCACTTACAGAACGTACATCAAAATTATTATAATCTTATTACAGCCATCTTCAACTAGATGCTAACAGATTTATCGTTGCTTGCGCTGTGTTACTTTATCATTAAAATCTTTATAGGGTTCGATGGCCCTCAAATACATGCGCACGATCGTTCTTGCCCCACCTCATTTTAGTCGGCAAGTGACTGCTTACTGCACACCACTCGTCTTGTCACTGCTTAATCAGAATTCATAGTCTTCAGAGTTTTAAATGTTCCATTTGATTTCCATAAATGGGCTACCGCAAACTCGGTCTGAATGAATATATTATTCAATGAGGTCGTTATATATATTTTGCGTCGCTATAACTAATTGTTACATACTGCATTTATTACACCGAAACTCAACAAAAAAAACTCAGTTTAATGGTTGTTTTCATAGAAAAGGTTTAATAATTTCCATCCATCCATCCATTTTCTGAACCGCTTAGTCCCCACGGGGGTCGCGGGCGTGCTGGAGCCTATCCCAGCCGTCATCGGGCAGTAGGCGGGGGACACCCTGAACCGGTTGCCAGCCAATCGCAGGGCACACAGAGATAGACAACCAATCGCACTCACACTCACACCTAGGGACAATTTGGAGTCTTCAATCGGCCTACCAAGCATGTTTTTGGAATGTGGGAGGAAATCGGAGTGCCCGGAGAAAACCCACGCGGGCCCGGGGAGAACATGCAAACTCCACACAGGGAGGGCCGGAGGTGGAATCGAACCCGCACCCTCCTAACTGTGAGGCGGACGTGCTACCCAGTGCGCCACCGAGCCGCCGGTTTAATAATTTTTTCTAAATAAACATTTTGGGAATTTCTGGAGCGAGCATTACAAAGTAGGAGTGAATGTTTTGAATCGCTTGACAAGTTAGGATGGTTTGAAATATTGAAAAAGGTGAATTGAAAAATAACAGAAATGACACATTCAGCAAATATTATTACAGTGACTGGATTTTGTTTAGATGTTTGCTATGTCAATTTTGTATGTCAGAGTTCAGCAAAGAGGGGAAACAAAAACAGGAAATGACTGAATTTGAAAGCACCAAAGTCTGCAGGGGAAAAAAAACAAAATCAAAATGCACATCTGGACCAAAGTCATACTTGTCTCTAAATAGCAGGCCCGGGAGAAGTCTGTGTCATTTTGTACACAAAAGTTCAAAGCTGTAATGACATAACCCAGACAATGTTGAAAAAATAAACTCAAAGAAAATACAGTAGAGCGCATTTATTAAAAGGTATTTAGTTGGAATATATTAGGTAAAATATATTTACATCACATTTCTACAAGTAATGTACTCTAGCAGAAAATATACATTTATACAAAACACTTTGAGTTCTACTGTCTTTATCTTTATCTTCTCAATTAAACAAAAAGAAAATCTGTAAAATGCATTAAAAACATCCAACAGAGCTGAGAAGAGAAATTTGCAATATGTTTATGTTAAAGACAGATTTGTAATTTTATAAGAGTAAAGTCTTAAAATATAACTACTTTTGTCAAATCTTTTTCCCCTGTGTAAAAAGATGTTTATTCTAGGCTTCACAATTTAAAAGTAAATGAAAAGATACAGAGTATTGTAGTGTGTTAAGTTTTTTCATTCAATGCAACTGTTGACTGAAGACATACACTATTATGAAAAGTCTACACACCCCGGTTCAGATGTCAGGTTCTTAAATTCTCCTCTCCAAAAGATTTTTTTTTTCATTCATTTGTGTGGTTCATTATTCCAGTCACATAAATGGTTGAAAAACTTTTAAGATCAATTATTCTCATTCTTTTCTAATATCACAACCCCCTGGCATTTGAACAAGGGTGTGTAGACTTTTAATAAGCCTCAGCCTATGTACAATCACAAAGTTGATGAGGCCACAGGCTCCTCCGGTGCACTGGCCCCCGCTTGAGGGGCCACTGGCAAAGATTCCATCTCAGTGGCCGACACAGACTGGCTTAGTTCCCTTAGCGAGCTTTTAGTTATGTCCAGGCATGCACGCTTCAGGATGTTGCGAACTTTTTTACCCAGAAGCACATAGAGCACTGGGTTAATGCAACTATGGAAGAATCCTAAGCTGGTGGCCAGAGGAAATCCCATTTTCAGCACGTTATGTAAATAGAGTGAGGAATGTATGGAGAGCTCCATCACACTGAAGATATGGAACGGGGCCCAGCATATAAAGAAAGCCAGGATCATGGCCGAGACTGTTTTGGTGAAGCTTGACAGGCGAACGGCTCCCTGGGATCGATTCACTTGGATCGTCAGAAGGATACCGGTCACACACATCGCGGAGAACGGCAAGAGGAATCCAACAGTGGTACGGACGGAGACCATTAGAATGTGTCTCGCAGCTGCCGACAGTCCATCCTGTGCATGGAAGTTGTTGAAGCACACCACTTTGTCGTGTAAGCGTATTGTGTCCCGAAAGATGAGCGCGGGGCAGCTCACGGCGGCGGCCGTGACCCAAATGCAGGCGCTGATGAACCAGGCCCGAGCGGGCGTTCGGCACCTCTGAGACCAATTGTGATGAACCAGCGAGACGTATCTGTCCACGCTGAGCACCGTGAGGAACAGGATGCCGGCGTACATGTTCATGACGGACACAAAAGAATTAATCTTGCACATGGCCACGCCGAAATCCCAGTGGAAGTCACGGAGGATGTAGTCGATGTAGAAAGGGAGGAAGAGCACGAAGACAAAGTCGGCCAAGGCCAGATTGAGCAGCCAGACACTGTTGACGGTTCTTTTGCTCTTGCATCCCGTCACCCAAATGACAGTTCCGTTTCCAATCAGGCCCAGTACAAAGGAAATAATGTAAATGACCACCGAGATAATATGCATGGCTTCTTTCTGCCTGTGGTCCACTTTAAGTTCTTCCATGTCACCATATTCCATGTAGTAGTCATAGCTGTAGTTTCCGTAGTCCTCTACAGAGTCGTCCATCGCTGCCGGGGGGAAACCCCATTGTCAAAATCATGCCAAGAATCATCTATAATTCTGAAGAACCTACCTGTTGAGTTCTCTCCTCGCAACTGGCGCTTCCCCAAAGTGATCCAGGGGTCACGGCAACCCGCTCATTCGGTTCCTGTGTTGAAGTGAGTTCTGGGTGTGCCCTGGATAAACATAATGTGAACATCCATTCGGGTCAACATTGCGGCAAGTGACACGGTTGACAGAAGAGGCTGGAGGAACCACAAGTGGATGAATCATTCTGGTCTTACACGGTCGAGGAACTTTTTGGGGAGGGCAGACAATAATAGTTGTGCAAGTTACTTTTTCACTGTAGTCATCAGTTATGAAATGTTGAAACCTTGTTCATCTGAACATTTGTGACATGACCAAGGTCACGTATACAGTGTAGCCGAGTTAAAAAACAAAATAAATAAATCAGCAACTTTTTCTATTAGTGTCAGATTTACTTTGAGGGGCAGAGTTTTCTTTTTCTTTCTCAGATTATGAAAAATACTATTAATATTATTAAACTTGTAATACATTTCAATATACTGTATATGGAAAACCAATGTTGTTTTGGAAATGTTTAAAGTCAAAATTCAAAGGACAAGCAAAACATTTCATCAAATAACATCTGTCTTTTATAGACAATTTTTTTTGCACCGAATCAAGCTCACATGTTTAAAATCTGTGACTGGTAAACAGTGAAATTTTGAGGAACTATCTATAAATGATTGCGTCATCAAAAAGGAGAGTGAATATTTGACGTGCACATTTAAATGACATTTAAATTCCCACATTGTATAACCTTATATTGCTTACCATTGGCAATCATTAAAGACACAGTTTATTGTCAAAAATACATAAAAACACCGTACAGTACAATTAAAACATTTAGAGAAGATCTCACCGAGCACAGAAGGACATGAACGATTTAACATCCAAGAAGCGTCAGTCTCCGGATGAAAAACTGGCCGTCCTTGCCTTCCACTCTGGCGAAGCGTCCCCTTCCAAGCGCCCGTGTGCACTCTTTCCGCGAGTCCATCCAAACTAAACTTTGTCGGAGGCTTTCCTTTTTGCGCAGAGATGTGTGGAGTGGGCGCGCCCCGCCTGACGCGTCACACACGCACCACGGATGGGAGCAAAGTTGTTATTGGTCGCCCGCGCGGATAAGAATGTGTTCATTCATCAGCGCTTTGGCTACTTCTCAGAGGCGCGACCTTCTCTCAATAAACAGAGGAACCGAATGTTGCAGTTTTTAATGGCACTGCTAAATGTTAGGTGAGCGCCAAGTCCTCCTTCATCTTCTACTGGCTTCTCTGATTTGGTTCCTTGAAATTCTTGGCAGCCTTTAAAATAAAACGACAACATGCGCTTACAGTATTTCATTTTTTTTATAATGCATTCCTCTATGCATGTATAATAGATCCACTGTCCAAATCCAGGAAGGGTTTTGAGCAATCAGCAAAATAACCACCTAGGCTACTATGATTTCTTTTTTGTCTCACAAACATCAACTCTGTCAGAATTTTAACATTATTGATTTACTATATGTTTGCCTTGAATATTATTCCAAATCTGCCCAAAAAATATTCGGCCTACTCACTTTGTAGTAGGGCAGTATATGACATGCAACTAAGCCATGTCTGCCATCTAGGGGTGAATGGTGATATTACACTCAAGTTAGGTTCAATTAAATAATTTGCTCTCGAGGCAGGGGCAGTGCCCCACTAGATTCAGCAGCAGGCGCTATTTCCCTCCATCCATTTTCCTAGCATGTCTTCATTAGGGCTGTGAGTGAGTTGGAGTTTATCCTCGCAGGAAAAAAAAGATAATATTAATCTTCAATTTAATACAGAGCTAAGATTGATTTGCTAAAATTTAGCAGCTAAATGAACGTGTATACTTTACAGTTATCACTCACCTGCAGTGTAAATGCAGCCAAGTGTCAAATTAAGCGCTGTTGCTGTTGTTGTACCCTAGGGACATCGCGTCGAGTCTGTATTTGCATAATGGAATTGCGATTATGCTACTGTATGACATATATATGTTTTATGTCTTTGTGTTTTTGACCGGGGCTAATAATTAGCTCACAACACCTACCGGCCAACGCCTCAGGCCACGCCCCTAAAAAAAAACATCTCTGATATGTGCAGGATATCTTACAATAACGCTATAAAAAATTATTTGTTACATCGTGTTTGTTGCTTGCTTGTTTTGTTTTGTGTTTAGAGTGCTATGTTTTTTAATAATAATAAAAAAAACGTAGCATGGTGTTTTTGATAATATATGGCGATTGCGATCGGTTACAATAATGTTTTTTTCCCCCCGTGTTTTGCCTTCCTAATCCCATCTAGGGAGACTGAGTGTCTCTCTCTTTTATTTCCAGATCACCCATTTGTCCTTCATTGAATTATCCTGTGACACCACTTCCTGTCTCCGGGTTGTCTTTAAGTGTGCCCCTGCAGGACTTGCTCGTGCACATCGAGGAGGAGTCTGCCGATGGACTTCCAGTAGCTGCACGGCCGCCGCCTTCTCCGCGCTCCCCTCGTCCTACGCGCTCCTTTCCTCCCCCTCCCTCCCTTTGCTTTCTTCCTCCCATCATCATCATCAGCATCATCTGCAGCAGCAGCAGGAGCAGCAGCAGCAGTCCAGTGCCTCCGGACCTATGAAGAAAGCGCCCCCTCTCATCCTCCCCATCAGTCTGATCATCGGCACCACCCTGCCAGCCACGATGGGTTGCAAGCGCCACGCTACCTTGTTGTCTTGATATCGAGATATTTCAATCATCAAATATGAATCATGCGTTTGATATTTCTGGACACTTTGCTCGTCAGCATCCTCACGCTTTGGCTTCACGCATCACCAGCGTCATCCGGTACGTAGCGTTGTATTTTTATTTGCGTCCCGTGCGATTACTTGATCTGTATTTTAGCGGCTCGCGGCTAATTAAGAAGGGACGCCGTGTCGATGTGCTGCGTGCTGACGTCGGGCAGACTCAAACATGCCAGTTTTGTTCTAAATCGCTACTGCATGTGAATTAAAAATATATGCACTCATTTTAAGGAGGGGTTCTCATTTTAACCTAGCTGAATTGGTGAGTGGGCACTTTTGGAAACATACGAATAATAATTTCCTGCAAAAGTCATCTCACCTGGAATTTTGGCTACTACTGGGGAAAAAAGTAATGCAATGACACCCTGACCCTTTTGACAGTGTGCTCATGGCTCGATGTTGACAGCTGGCTCAGGTGTGTGTGTGTGTGTGTGTGTGTGTGTGCGTGATTCCCTCGCAGCTTCTCACAGTGCAGAGGACAAGGTTGAGAGGGACGCAGTGCCGGTGAAGCAACAGGCGACTGCAGCACCCGTTTCGAAAAACACAGGCCACCATGCAACCGAGCAGGTGATCGCCTACCCATCTCGCCTCATCTACTACCTAAACGAGGACTCTGAGAGTGCCTATCATGACCTGGACACGCGGGCCAGGAGCCAAGCCGCAGAGGGTCAGGTAGGCAAATACAGCGCCGAGTCAGATTGTATTTTGTCACCATCAGCAGATCATCTCACCGCATGCTGCTTGCTTATCAGCCCATCTCACAAGCTTGCAATCCTGTTTCCAAGCACATAAATAGCAGCCCGAAAGTCATGCTGTGTGGTGCTGAAGAAAGCTGCATCCAAGCAGAACCACCATCTGTCATTTGTTCACCACATCTGTTAGCGTTGTCCGGTGGGAACGCGATAGCTAACTTATCAACAGTTTATTTCTTCACCGTCATTAACAGGACTGCGGTCCGGTTCTCTTCGTCATGGCATAAGCTACACTTGTACATGCACAATGATTCAGAGGATTTGTTGCACGCTGTCGTGATATTTATTTATGCGCCACAACTTTGATCTGCTCCGTGCTGGTCTAAATTCTAATCTATACTGCCTGTCACCAAATTGTCACGTCCACCACGAAAATCAAGGTGCACCATTTTTTTTATGCCAAACACCCAGTTTGAAAATTAAGGCAATTCCTTTTTTTTTTACCTTTTTAAGTACTTGGTGATTTTTTTTTTTTTAATTGCTAAAATTTTCATGGTTATTATGTAGAAGACATTTATTATCACCTTCCAATGACATTAAACCAAAGTACAGTCATGTGACCTGCTGGTCAAACACAACATTAAACATTTATTATTGGTAAAGGCAATGTTTTGAAAAACACGTTGACAATCGTGGTCATAAACGCGTGTAATATAAGTCAACCACTGTAATATTAATGCGTTTGAACAATAAAACACCATTTCAACGGTCTTTTAATTTTAATGATGATGAACAAATGATGAGGGCGTAATAAAGGTTGCGTCGCGGATGCGCCTTGCATATTTTTTATATTTACATAATTTACTTTAACTTTTCCACTTAAGTTGTTAACATAAAGTCACAGTGACACACAAGAAAATCAGCTAGCCGCTTCGCTACTATGCGAGATTTTTGATGATTTTAACTTTTTGGTTTTTGACAAATTTAAAAAACAGCTTTGATGTGTCACCGTACTACTTCTGAAATTTCTAAATAATCGGGTTTTTTTTTTCCTCCTCCAACAGGCGATCCACCTTGCTCAGGTCAGCTTCCAACTCGATGCTTTCGGCACCCGATTTGTTCTGGATCTAACCTTGAACAAGTAAGTCATTTTTGCCACCGCAGTAGTCTTAAGTCATTCCACACAACATTTAGCTTGCACAGCCCCTGCTGACACACAAACAAAAACCTCCATGCCAGTAAAAGCGTAACAAAATCATGGCCGCTGTGGTTGTTAGTCATAACGTTTCAGACTGCGGTTCACCCTTTGGTGCGAGCATCCTCCCATAACAGCATCAGCTCCTGAGGTTGGCTGGTTAGTAGCTGCGCCACTGTGGCGAAATAGCCGAGCTACTGAGCTGACCCGACGTAAGAATGTCATTTTGCAAAGATCAGCTCTTTAATAAGCTTTTAATTGGTTTGATTCCAAATGAGCATGGAGTCAGACATTCTGCAGATCACTGTCCCGTTTGGAGACACGAGGCTCTGGACACTCAATGATATTGATTCGGATCCTTCACTGAGTAGCCCGCTCTACGTATGTGAGCGCTTAATGTGCATGTGTACAAAGGATTTGGAAATGCTAATTGAATCCCTTGGCTCCTAATGTGATTTAAAGCCCAGCTATGTCATCAAATATGGTAATATCATACAGACTTCACGGTTGAGTGGTGTCAAATATCAAAAGCTGGCATGCACTACGGCGGCGGCTTGATTTGTAACCCTTTCCAAATCGCAGAGGAAGTGGCGGTTTGTTTTAACGCCGGCAAATAATTGTCATCCCACGAGGCAGGCGGAGTGTGCTTCTCTGCAGCTGTGCCAATAATGGAGAGATTGCAGACATGTTGCATTGTTGTTGACAACAGGGATGGAGGCATTGCAGAAACGCTTTTAAATGTATTTTCGGAATTCACTTTTTTCCAAAATTATAGACGTGACAGATTGTCGAGCGAGACGTGTGATATCAGATATCTTGAAGAATGTCAAGGCAACGTTCAGCTTGTAGATTGGAACAGCAAAAGTACAGTGTGACCTTCTTCGCCGAGCTGTAGGTTATCTTAGAGATGCTAACTTCAGCTTTTTGTGTGTGTGCGCACAATGAGAGAAAGAGGAGTTGGAATTCTGCTTGGTGTTATAGATAATAAAACAATAATTGCTTTTTAGCTAACAGCAGAAGCAAAATATTAGAAACAATTCTGGACTTGCCTAGACATTGCTATTTTATTCATATTTGCGCTAATTACCCGTTTATTGTATGCTTAGACTTAAAGAGCTTGATAATACGTATGTATTGGTTTTATGACACATTTCATCCATGTCTGGCGACACGGTGGTTTAGTGGTTTGCACATCTGCCTCTCAGTTGAGGTTTTGGGTTCAAATTAAGGCTTTGGCTCTCCTGTGTGGCGTTTGCATGTTCTTCTTGTGCTTGCCTGGGGTTTCTTCACATATTCTCGCTTACTCAGCACTATAGAAATTGCATGTATGTCTTTTTTTTTTTTAGCTCTTTTTGAAATAGATCCTCTTTATCTATTCATCCACTGATGATAGTTTTGATAAAATCTGAATATTGATAAAACTCTGTCTACATTATGCTAGTGTACATAATGTTCCGGCTGGTGTCATGCGTCGTGTATGCGGGAGAATGGGACACGATGTTCAAACTAACTCTGAGGCATCGCAGATTATTCCCGTGTGTTGGAAGCATGATGATGAGGCGTGACAGCGGTGTCCGAGCTTCTTCTGAAATGCTGCCAAACATGAGAAGAATCTCCCGCAGTGTGTGGGTCCTTTGCTGCATTGTGGCGCTCCCGCTCCCGCGCGTGCCTCGAAACATCCACAGACACTCCAAAGCACACTTTCAAGATGCTCACATTCCGGTGGCTCGTTTCCGCGAGCGCTTCAATGGCTGCCGGCCAAGCCTTGCGCACGCACGCCATTACTCCTTGGCATGGCCGACCGACTCTCCGCTGCATGCCTTGTGTGTCACGCTAAAAATAGCGCTTCACTTAGGAGACGCTGTCACGTCTTGGGCGTCCTCTCGTAATAGCGTTGCGCTTCCCCGCTGGCGTGCTCCTGAGCATCGCTCACAAATGTCACGCCGCCGGTAGTGTGTCACGGGAGAAAATCTGCTAGGTAATCCGTTTGTGCCACCTACACTAAGAGAAGCGGATGTGTTTTTTTTCATTAGTGAGGTGACTCAAGGGGGAAAAACAATTTTGTTGCAGAAATTGCACTCTCTCGGATGTCAGCATACAAACTGTGATGGTAATGGACACGGACGGCGGGATCTTAACGGGACGTTTTTTTTTTGTTCAGGGTGAAAATGACACCCCACAGCCATCCGCCATGTTCTTTTGTAGCATTTATTTAAGCTTTGTGGCTATGTTGAGCAATTTGGTATTCTCCGATCATGACAAGGGAGTTAATGTTACACCCCAGCAAATTGTGAAGATGTTTTGGAGGATGTGGTGACTGACAAACCTTTGACTCAGTAGTTGTGGCTAACATTGACTTGAATGAATGAATCACAAACTAATAAATGTCCACATGCCATCTGATGCATCATCACTTGCTGTCTTCCCCATCTAACTGAAGCCAACCTTTTGTCTTCGCAGTGACCTGCTCTCTTCAGATTATGTTGAGATCCATTACGAGGGGGATAAACCCGTCCTATCAAAGGTAATGGAAATGTTTAACCACTGTACTGCATCATTATGATGTGGCGTGTAACTAAGTGAGGTGGTCAAAAGTATTCAAAGCACATCCACGGATGATGCAGTGCAGTTCTGCACCAAATTCGGGTTGGGTCAAATGCAGAGAACTCAAGTCACAACTAACTTTAATAATATTAATGTCATCTCCTTCAAAGCTAAATTGTAATGTTGTCGTACCAGCAGAATGTGTTAGCGCTCTTATGTTGGATCTTATTAGATTATGCAAGTTGTTCAAATGTTGTGGCCCAGTTGGTGCATACACTTCTTAGATAAGTGAGGAAGTTAAGCAGGTTGTAGAAGAAGGGGGCCGTTTGCTGCTGCTGATTCAGGCTGCATGGGCTGGAGCTGAATCAGCAGGCTTTGGTTCTACCCCCCCCCCCCCCGCCCCCCCCACACCCACACCCTCCTACTGGAGCTCTACTCACGTGACGGGGGAGGGGAAGCACTCTGCAGTGTCAGTGCAGTGTTAGATGGATGAAGTGAGGGAAAAAAGGAGTGAAAAGAGAGAGAGAGAGAGAGAGTCCTCCATTCACCCCATGTCTTGACAGCTGAGTCACAGATAGCACCAAGACCTACTTTGCAATGTTTTCACGATCGCTACTACAAGCAGAGCGACCGCACCGTACAGCAGCAATTTGCCAAACAAGCTTTTATATCGTCAGAGGCTTCCAATTAAAAATATAAAAACAGAGAGAGCAAAATCAAATCAATAAAATCCGCACATGTATGTGACAACACTGGCAGATTGTTTAAATAAAAAAAGAATAAATACAAATTTAAAATATATATATATATATATATAAATATATATATATAAAATACATTTTTAAAAAATATATATATACGTATATATATTATATATAAAAATAAATAAAATAAACATAAATAATCAGCATCTGCAGTGTCTTGAAAATCTATATTAACTTGGGTCAATAAATCCGCACTGAAGTTCCAGATCTGAAAATGCACCACGCTATGGCGCTGAACTGCGTGTAGCGTAATACTGCATTAGCACCGTGTCTTTTTCCCTCAGGGCGGCGAGCACTGTTACTACCACGGGCAGGTGAGAGGCAACGATGACTCCCGCGTGGCCTTATCTACCTGCAACGGGCTGCAGTAAGTGAACCAAACAGTGTGCTGGTCGCGCAACATCCAGGGACATATTTCAGCTCCTTTTCCTAATATTGACTCACTATCGAGCTGCCTCTCTTCCCTTTTCAGTGGGATGTTTGACGACGGAGCCTATGTGTATCTAATTGAGCCACTGCAACAGACTCATTCGCTCGTAAGTTATCGGCTAAGTCTTGTGATATCATTTTATGTCAAATGAATGTTATGGACAAAAAGGTAAATAAACAACAAAGCTTGTGGTAGCCTTTTCCCACAATACTTGATTCACAATACTGCCCCTACACTTTATATTTAACGGTCGGAATCATGTTTGACTTTTTAATTTCATCAAAATATGTCTCGTCAGGCGTTAGATCAGATCAATAGCACTCTAATTTCTCATTTGGCTTAACGTGCCTTTGAGTGGTAAGGGCGTCAACCGGTAAATATTCGTGTGAGGATTTAAAAAAAAAAAAAAATGGATGTCAGCAGTTATCGTAAACATGTTTGACAGTTTCCTGGCCCTGGGTCAGCGGCCTTCGCCTTTTTCTCTGTCGTCATTTGAGTCACAAACATGACATCTTAAATGCTTAAAGATTAAGATTAGAGAGGAGGAAAGGGTGGAGAGGAGAAAGAATGGAGTGTTGAGGTTGAGCAAAGGAAGGTGGAGCAGGAGGCCAGCTCCCTAAACTGAAGCCGAGCTTCCCGTGATAAAAAGAGAGGAAGTAGGAAGGAACAAAGATGGCGGTTAGTTTACGACAACCTGTGGATATGAGATTTTTAAATCATTCCGACACCTTCGCATCTAATTATGTTCTCACCCCCTTCAGCACGGAACTGGACGGCCTCACCAGCTCAGAAGAGCTGCCTCGTTTCAGTGGAAAAATGAGTCACAGCAACTGGGTGAAGATTTACAACACTTTTGAAAAACATCCTTGATTTAAGGGCCTCCGCCCCATTCTGTCACGCATCATACAACAATGGCCGCCAACTGGCCAAGAGGAAACCTCCAATATCCTAAGTAGAAAATACAAAAACATGGCTAAACGATGGACAGGTGTACCTAATGTAGTGGCCTCAAATACCTGCAGTATGTGTTGATGCACATTTTTTTGTGTTGTTTACACCCGTAGCGGAGGAGGAGAGGCTCTTCTCGGAGCTGGATGACTTGTCCTGGCTGAAGCGGCGGAAAAAGCGAGCCGTGAGTGTCTGATCTCATCTCTCTGAAGAGACACCGCAAAGTTGCAGTCACCCGCTTGTAAATTGTTATGTAATGATGCCGTTTTTACCTGGACGACCAAAAACTTAGATTAACCTGCTTCTTTTTATTTTACAGATATCTGTATTTGAGGAGATGAAATACTTGGAGATCATGATTGTCAGTGACCACAGTATGGTAAGTACTTTTTATCAAAGTATAATTTCTCAAGTTGTAATTCTTCCTCCTCCTTGCAGTACAAACACAAAACCAAGCAGCACACCAGGAATTTTGCCAAGTCTGTGGTGAATCTTGTGGATGCTGTGAGTAAGACCTTCCCTTTGACCAAAGTTGTTTTTCACTGCTTGTGTTTGTTGCTCCGTCAGTTGGACAAACACTTTAGGTCCAGACTGAGTCACTGAGTAACACCAAGGTGGCACCAAGTGAGATTTCCCCCTTTCATTCCCGCCATCAGCGTGATTTTGTTTAAAATTATTTTATTTCAAGCCCCTTTTTGTGTGTCTAAGGATTTTAACATGTCAGCTGTTTGGCCTTCCACTCTTGTTTATGTTCCCGCCGTGTGGTTTCGAGGCCGCTAATTGCGTCAAAATAACACAACAGTGTCAACAAAGACAAGTGTTTTTTGTGTTATTGCACAGAAGCGGTTAGTTTTTTTTCTCTCGGGTGTTTTCAAGCGCCATTTTTATAAGTACCACACCGATGTGCTAAATGCCCCAACGAGAGGGTGGCAAAAAGCAGAGGGGTGCAAATTTGAGATTCCGGTACCCACTTTACAGATCTTAGGCAATGGAAATGAAAATAAAGACACACTATGCGGATACAGCACTATCACTGCCAAATGCTTGTGATCAAAATATAATTTTTTTTTTTTTTTTCAAAAAACTGACATTATGACACATTCAATCCAAACAGTAACGACACTAAAATCTGTAAATTATTTCAAAGGGCTTTTGCTGTGTAAGCATAACTTGAACCTACTCCAAAATTCATGTCCACAGCAAATGAAAATTCCATTATTCTGTCAGAATCTGTACGGCTCGTTAGTCGTAAATTATTCCTTTCATTTGCAGTTGACACTCCCAACTTTTTAAAGATGCACTGCCATCTGTTGGTTTAAATTGTGAACTGCTTTAAGAAGCAATTTTTTTTCTCCACACTTTTTTTTCCTCCAAGAAAATTACTTAGCATTCAACTTTGTTCAAGACTCATTTGTATACCTCACGTGTGTTTTTTTTTTTTTTTCTTTATTCCACTTGAGCTGGAAGCCCATCTCAGCTGACATTTGAGGCAAGCTACATTGACATGCACTCTTTCCATTCATTGGCAGGTCTTCAAAGAGCAGCTGCAAACACGTGTGGTGCTGGTTGCTTTGGAGATCTGGACGGACAAAAATCCGATTCCGATCAGCGTGAAGCCACTGGAAATGCTGCGTGATTTTTCCAAGTACCGTCAGCAGAGCATCAAGCACCATGCAGACGCCGTACATCTCTTCTCGTAAGCTCCAAAAATCACATTTGACGCCCGTGCCATGGCACCCCTTGACTTTTTTTTTTTTTTTTTGGTCTTCCAGAAATGTGACCTTTCACTATCGCAGAAGCAGCGCAGCCTACTTTGGAGGCATGTGTTCTGTGAGCCGGGGGGTTGGCGTCCATGAGGTCAGATTCACTAATATCCCCTTCATGCCGATCATGGATGCTACGTGTGACCGACCCTCTGCTGCTCCAACAGTACGGCAACACCTGGTCCATGGCTGGCTCTTTATCTCAGAGTCTGGCTCAGAACCTGGGCATCCAATGGGACCCTGCATCAAAGAGAAGTAAGCATTTTAGTTGGCGTTTCTAACAAAAGTAATCTATCATTGTTGACAACAAGCCATTTTTAGTCATTGCAGATCTTATGGCACATTTTATTGTTTGTTTCCGTGTGACCTGCTGAGTTGCATAAGGCTAGAACTTGACACGCTGTAAAAGTCATTTCCGAAAAGTGCAGGGGTCTGAATATATGACCGTAAGAGCGCCTGTAAATTGCATTTGATGTGAGACATTAAACCAGCCGCTGACCTACACTGTAGCTCAAAAATAGGACACAAATCAAATACATTGTAGATTCATACTTTAGCAAATTATAAAATTACTGGCCCCAGTAGAATGCAACACACAATAATAAACATATTATTAGTTGTTGTTTTTTATTCTCTTTTAAACATAATACTTAGCTTATATGTTGTTGAGTTGCCCTATACGAATAATTCAAATTTAATCATTGCAAGTGTATTTTAAAAAATACAACTAGAATGTCTTGAAATATTGCTTTCCTCTTTCTATGCCCTTTCCTGTCGTCTCTGATTTGCAGAGGAATGCGGTTGCACTGACTCGTGGACCGGCTGCATAATGGAAGACACTGGGTAATGTCCAGCATTAATCCTCTATTTGCTGCGGGTTGTAAACTAGCAGGAAGTTAGAAACGCTCCTTGGGAATGTCTGATCTTCTATATGAATGCACATAAGAAATGTGAACACACACACACACACACACACACATCAGTTGAGCAATTCCATGTTTTTTCCTGATGTATTTGACAGATGTGTCCTCCTTCCATTCCACAGTGTCCAACACCCTCGGAAATTCTCCAAATGCAGCATTTCCGACTACAAGGACTTCCTCCTTAAAGGCGGAGGCTCGTGTTTGTTTAATAGGCCCACAAAGGTTTGAAAAGATTCAAGGTTCAAAATCCCTCGGAATATTTCATATCCACTAGATGTATATCTCCACAGTTGTTCGAGGCCAACGAGTGCGGGAACGGATTTGTGGAAGTGGGCGAAGACTGCGACTGCGGCGCGAGAGCTGTGAGGTTCCCACGTGTGTTTGCAGTCCATGTGTGTGTGTTCGTGTAGCTGCAGTTCTGTTTTTATGTTCAGGAGTGCTACAAGGGATGCTGCAAAAAGTGCTCGCTGGCCAACGGGGCGCACTGCAGCGACGGCCCCTGCTGCAATACCACGTGCCTGGTAACAGCTGGATTGGATGCACGGTTTTGACATGAGGCTTTCCGATATGTTCATGCGCATATTTTTTCCACTTTGGCAGTTCTTCCCACGAGGTTACAGTTGCCGCTATGCTGTGAATGACTGCGACATTTCAGAAACTTGCTCCGGGGACTCTGGACAGGTGTTGTTGGAGAGCAATATTGCACTGCTCAATCTGTTGGGTCAATGCAGAGAGCATCTTTCACATTGCTTTTGAAAATAAGCTTCCTTGATTGGATGATTCATTTATTTTTTGCTTGGATTTGGGGAGCAGCGCCATTAATTGGATTGCAGCATTAAATGATTATTTATTATTATTAGTTTTATTTTTCAATTACTTTACCTAATTATTATTATTTTTTAAATATTATTGTTTGTTAGTTTTCCTTTTAACAAAATAATTGTGTTGTCTACACAGGCACAGACCCAAAACCTTTTTCAGAATCTTATGATCGCTAACGTTTTTTTATCGAGTCCCTATGAGTGGACCCGTTACGAAATCATACCAGTATTTGGCGGGCTACTGCTTTGGAACATTGAAAATCAGCGGTGGGATAATGATGTCATGGCATGGTAGCATCCAATCACATGTCTCTGATAAATGGGCTTTCTGTTTATATAGCACTTTACTCCCTTTCACAACTGAAGGCGCTGGGCAATGTCACCTCATTGACCCAGTGATTAATGGTCTATGTTGTAATGGAAGGGAAGTTAACAGCTCGTGCACGCGCTGCCATTTTCTCTGTGATGAAATGCAATTATGGCGCGAGGTTATGGAGAGACTTGAGGGTGAGGGACACAGGGATGTTGATAAAGTGCACTGGTAATGGAGTGATGTCATCCCCATGCTGCTCAGAGTCATTATAGTGCAAGGCATGGCCAGATTAGTTTTTTTAAAATGGGCAGATGAACTAGCTTGTTCGTTAATGAGGTATAAAATATCTAATAAAATATAAAAAATATATAATAATATATTTTTTCTATAAAATGTTTTTTTTAAATTATATAAAATGTATAAAATATTTAAAATTCTAATAATAATCGTCTGCTAGCTTAATGCTAAATCGTTACATAAATAAAGAGTGGCGTTAAACACTACAGAAATAAGATTTTCCATTTACTGTTTATTCTGTGAAGTGTTAACCCATTTACATTTTGCCTTTGTTTTATTTATTTAGACTTGTGTTTTTCCTCTTTACAGTGCCCTCCCAACCTTCATAAACAAGATGGATACCTCTGCCAGGTGAACCAGGTAGGCATGAGAATAGCGATTATAAGCTCTTCTGGCACCTTGCACGGATGTTCCAAAATTTACTTTCTGCAGGGGCGGTGCTACAGTGGAGAGTGTAAGACCAGAGAGAACCAATGCAGATACATCTGGGGGCCAAGTAAGTAGAACGGGTTCCACGAAAGGAGCTTCAGCTGCAGTACGGTTGGCATAGCCTCGCCTACTCTGCTTGTCTGTTTCATCAGAGGCCGGGGGCTCGGAGAAATTCTGCTACGAGAAGTTAAACACCGAGGGCACGGAGAAAGGGAACTGCGGAAGGGACGGCGACAAATGGATCCAGTGCAGCAAACAGTGAGTGCCAAGAAGGAATATTTTCCACATATTGCATTAAATTTGCATCTCTGTAGCTTCCAGTTTAGAAGCAAAGCCTTTGAAATTCCTGCAAGTCCGGATTTTTCAGACAGACAGGAGCGGTGAAATTGTTCCTTTTTTTTTGTTGAGCTGCACCTTGTCAGCACTTATTGAACTTTTACTCAACTGGCATTTATTTGACAGTTACAGTATTCGGCTGCAACTATGCAGTGGTCACAGTTTCTATGACAGTTTTTTTTCCTGCTGACCTCTTTGCAGAGTTTGTGTTTTTTCCACACTCTAGAGAGAGTGAGGCCATTCCAAGTTCCAAAAATAAACGCTTTTTATGTTTCCACCTTTGCTCAGCACTTGTATTGGATTTTCCAGGTGTACTACAGCGGTCAAAATGTCGGTCTCAAGATGATGTCATGGTTACAGAAAATTATTATTATCTTCTAATAATCTTCTATCTGCTTTCACAGCGATGTCTTCTGTGGTTATCTCTTGTGCGCCAACATTGGCCGCAACCCCCGCATTGGAACAATGAAAGGAGAAATCACCCCCACCTCTTTCAACCATCAAGGCAGGCTGATAGACTGCAGGTAAACTCGTCATCCGGTCAAAAGGTGTCTGTCAACCCTCACTTGCCGTTTCCCGGCAGCGGTGGGCACGTTCTTTTGGACGACGAGACCGATTTAGGCTACGTGGATGACGGCAGTCCTTGTGGGCCGTCAATGATGTGCCTTGACCACAAGTGTCTGTCCATCCAGTCGCTCAACATTAGCACTTGCCCTATCGGACCCAATGGACAAGTTTGCTCCGCCCATGGGGTAAGTGCACAAAAAATGGGTGGACTGCCGTTTTGTGTCATTGACTCTTCCATCCATGTGTGTAGGTGTGCAACAACGAAGCCACATGTACTTGTGACACCACGTGGGCGGGGACAGACTGTAGTATGCCCGACCCACCTAAAATCCCCGAGACGACTCCAACTCAAGGGCCCAAGGGTCAGTTATCACCTCTTTCTTTTCAAAATATCTTTGTATTGCATATTAGTAGAAGTTCTGCCTTATTTCCGTGTCATTGCTTTAGACAGGGATTCTCGATTTGGTACCTGGGCTCCCTCTAGTGGTAGATGCAAGAACAACGGCCTGAGTACAGTTCAGTTGTATTTAGCGCAATAGTGCAATACATTTTCCTGTTTATAAAATAACTGTTTTTTTTTTGTTTGTTTTTTTAAATCATAAGGTATAGTTTTTGTTTTTTAAGTATGTCTAACCCCAAATTGTAAAATGTTTTGGTAGCTTACAACATATCATTGCAGAGGAGGACTTGGACGCAGCTGTTTTAAGGGTTGGGGGGTGTTTAGTTGGGGCTTGTGGGCATCACTTGATCCAGGACTCTTGACGCGGAGGCCTGCTGTTTGTCTTTTGCCAGGGTGGTAACCATGCTCCTTTTCCCTCCACACAGTGAGCGTGGCCACTAACAGGCTGATAGGGGCAGTAGCAGGGACCATTCTGGCCCTGGGGGTGATTTTTGGAGGCACAGGGTGGGGAATAGAGTAAGCATTTTTTTAAGCCTTTCACAGCTCTTCCTCTCATAGTGGTGCCTCAGTGTGCGGGCGGTTTCGTGAGCCGGCCTGAGCCCGTGTGTGCGTCCCGGTGGCTTTGTGTTTTCTTGTGTGTTTGGTGATGACCATATGATCATGTCTTATGATTGGTTGTTTTCAGTGTCGTGTGATTGATTGATGGACCGCCCCCTTCCCTCCCCCCCCTCCTTTCCTTCCGCTTCCTGGTGTTCCCCATTACAAGCCCTCTTCTTCTTCATCTGCCTCCTCTTCTTTCTCTTCTTATTAGTCGTCATGTGGTTGCTCCTGTGATCCTCTCCTTTCTGGGGCATGTGGGGCATTTAGATGGGACAACTGTCCACAACCAGAAGAAGTATCCACTTAGTGACCTGACCTTTTCTGCGTGTTGACCCCGAAAACCAGTCTCTGCAGGCCACACAAAGCGACATCACCCATCAATCTGTTTAGTCAAACATTTGATGGGTGCTCAAGCTTCCCAAGCAAGGCCACTGTCGATCACACCATGTAAACACTAAAATGGGGGCCGGAGAGCATGCGTGACGTTGTACCCGTGTTTAGTTACATGTGTTTGCTACAGCGAGCCAGCATAGAAACTTATGTGTTTTTTTCCTCCCCCCCACCATAACCCTTTGCAGGTCCTAGTGCCACCAATCTAATAATAGGCTCCATCGCCGGAGCCATCCTTGTGGCCGCCATAGTGCTGGGGGGGACTGGATGGGGTTTTAAGTAAGCAAACACGCCGCATGCCTCTCCTGCTCGACCACCAGCATCCCCGCTGCTTTTTAGACGCCATGGTTTGAGCTCCTGCTGCAGAATATGCACGCGTGAGGCCAAGCAGCCTTTCCCGGAACGGCGAGCTTGGTTTTTATGAGAGCGCATAGGAGGATGTTCGAGGGGAAAACGAGCTCCGCACACCGCCGGTCTGTGGATCTGTAGCAGAACCTCAAACTGATTAGGCAGATCGGGCCGAGCTCGGTGCTTGATATGCATGCTGAGACGACAGTTTACAGGTGTATGATTATTTTGAGATTGTGTAGAGAATAGCAAGCCAGTGTGTTAGTGAGGAGATGTTACTCGTCTTTCGCTTTGGGCTTTTGACGGCTACGTCTGATTTTTAAACCGACAAATGGGTATGCAAAATAGTGTATTTCTAGCGGAGGTAAGAGAAAGGATAGTTGTGCATGTTCACTTGGGTTTGGAAAAAGGCAGGAAGGCAAACACTTAAAGCTTGGCTGTCTGAGGGTGACGCTTCCATCCTCGAGCAGATAAAACCTGCTCCGCCCACACACCCCACGCGTCACCCACCCCTCTTCCTTTGCGCCGGCCGCCATCGCTGCCTGCTTCACAGAGCCGGCGCGTTGCACTGCATGACACAGAGCACAGCCGGGCCGGGTCTCCTATTGGATCAGGTGCATGACACGACAAGCGCTAGGAGCCCCACAACAAGCCACAGTACGGGGAGGTTTTGCATCACTCCTGTTGTCTTATTTGTTGGTGTGCCATTGTTGTGGTAGTCGCCGACACCGCCGCAACTGCTGTTGTTGTCTTTCCCGCCCTCTGTAAATTATTTGGAGTTGATTGTATGTTAGCTTCCTTTCCGCGACCCGGAATAAGACATCGTCAGTTGCCGTCTGCATGCACGCTGTGGTTGACCGCAAAGAGACGACGGAGTTGGTTCGCGTTCACAGACCTTCAAAGGTTCCGCTGCATTCGGCCGAGGTATAATTTGCAAATTCGGCATAGTTAAATGAGATGAAAAGGGTTTGTGAACGTCAACACCTCGGTGCAGTCGAGCCGCAGTGGTCAGCATGGAGCAGCCATCTGTCTTGATTTTGTGTTATGATTTGATTTCAGTCCTCTAGAACACTTTAACATATGCAATTCCACATTCTCACTTTTTTTCTAAATTGAGAATATGCATAGGAACACAAATTCAAAGTGGTCCACTAATGATCAAGACAGAAAAGTGAGGCTGCACTTCCCATGCTGCACCAATCATATCACAGATGTGAATTTGTTGAACGCTAACTCGTGTTTCTTATCTCCTTGCAAGAAATGTGAAGAAGCGGCGGTACGACCCCAACGCCACAGCCATTTAACGTTGAAGGGCGCACGCCATTTGCAGACGGACTCCCCCAAGGCTTCCTTAGTTGGCTACCTGACACCCAGACTGCACTTATTCCTGCTGACTT
The DNA here is from genome assembly GCF_024217435.2 of Syngnathus scovelli. Lineage (NCBI taxonomy): Eukaryota > Metazoa > Chordata > Actinopteri > Syngnathiformes > Syngnathidae > Syngnathus > Syngnathus scovelli. Next base: position 9,280,799 of record NC_090854.1, on the reverse strand, counting down.
TTTTGGCATTAGATTTACTTGAATAATAATAATATATATAAAAAAAAAAGATATAGTGGACATTTTAACAAATTCCATGGTAGTGACATTAAACGCGTGCAACCTTTTAGCCTTTTCCACACCACTCATCACTTGCAAGCCTGATACGTAGAATGACAGAATTCCTCTGCCGCCGTCCGTTTTCAGTGCCAGTGCCAGTGCGCAGGTGCTCCGACACCTGGCATGATCTTCCGGCATGAAGAGCACCTTTCCACGGGCTCTGCATGGCTACGTAAGCTGTGAATATTCAGCAAAAACACATCCTTCCAAAGAGAAAGAAAAGCAATGCGGGAAGCCTCATTCAAACTATAATGACGTGAAAGTGGACTGCATGTCAAAAAATTGTACATAATTTCAGCACATCAGCTTTGAAATGATTTTCCACTGATTTTTTTTTTTTTTTTTTTTTTTTTAAACATTAGCATGTTTTATAGCAGGCTATTAAAACACTAATAATGACGATTTCGGGCCCAAAAAATGTAACATCTGGAGCCTCGACGTGGGGCGTCTAAGAGAAGCATGCCAGAGATCAAATGCGACGCGCGGTCCCGTCGTAGTATTGACGTCGAAGAAAAAGCCAAAGAAGCAATCACCGTGAACATATGGATGTTGCACACGGAGCACTTTGCCCTCTGTCGTGTCCAGCCAGGGCTCACCCATCCACACACCCACCCCCCCCACCACATCCGGCTTTTACTCTCATAGACTCTTAGTAGGATTCAAGTCTACAGGAAACGCTGCATGCAATCACTACTCTATAGTGGGCTTATAATAATTCTATAGGGGAGACCCCAGGATCTGTTAAGAAAATATGCTACGAAAAAAAAAGATAAGGTGCATGTCAACAACAAAACATTTAACTTTTATTTACTATGCAAAGGAGAGATATTGCACAAAACAGGACAGACGTGGAATTTGAAAAAAAAAAAAGGTTCCGCTATTCAAGTTCTATTTGGCCGCTCCCTCGTCTTGTTTCATTTTGCTTCAAAAGAGCAAGAATAACAAAAAAAAAAGACCCCATTCATATTTACAAGGACGAATAAGCAAATGAGAGCACTTATGTATGTATGTGTGTGTGTGTGCGTGTGTCTCATCTGATGTTTTTAATTCCATTCACACTAAATGGTGCCTGTACATACCGAGGGAGGCCTCGTGCAGGGTTCTTCTTGTTGTCCTCTTCAGATGGTGGTGGGTGTGTTGCCTCCATGTCTCGTCTGCTCTTCCACTGTCCTCTCTCACTGCATCATGTACTGTACACTTGGACTGGTCAATAAACTACTGACTCCTTTTAACTCTTTTTTTCTTTTTGTCTTTTGCTTTGACTCCTTCCTTGATCAGATTCCTATATGAATTTCAGTAGCAAAGTTGAATCCAAAATGGTTTTTTTTGTATTATTATTATTTTTATGTTAGATGCAAGATTATGACATCTTGTTCTAACTGCAAAATTACTTTTACTTTTTTTTTTCTCAGTAGCTTTGTTATAACGGAACACTTTGGAGTGCGATTGTCTATTTTTTTAATGTATGATCATAATAATGGATGGCTGTACAATTCGCAGCAGAAACATTTAAAGTTGGCCGCTCACTGTGAAGATAATAATGGGCAACGTCACACATGCGCCTGACATTTCGATAAAAGCACGGAAATGTGTCCCCGCTTTTCATCTTGACTCAGCCCTTGAATTTGAGTTTTATTACACCACAACATCGTCCTTGAGTCATCTACAGTGTAAGGGACTTTAAATAGTTATTTCTCCAAATGACGGTAAATATAATGGCTTACAATTAAAAAAAAAAAATTGACTGACTAAGAATAATTTAATTTAGTAATAGTATATACTATAATAATTTAACTTAGTAGTTTAGTGGCCAGTGGCCTCCCTCCCATGTGTTACAATATTGTATGATTTTAAGAGTTTATTTTTAATTATTAATTTTTAAATCTCCAAGTATTTACATTATTGCATTGAATAAGCCTGTTGAGACTTTTGACAAAATATAAAGAAACAAAAGACAATAGCTTTTTATGAAGTCAAATATAACAAATATAGTCGTTGAGATCTGCAAGAAATAGAAACTTCTATTTGTATATTGTAAAAGAATTTTAAAAAAACGTATAAAATGTCAATCTTACACATGTAAGCATGTACACTTTGTGTGTGTGTTTTTTCTCCTCACACTTGTTGACTGTGAGTATTGCAGCCTCCCAAGAGATAGTTTGGTCGCTCATTTTCCTCCTTGGTTGCTCACTTCAACTTATATAGATTGAGTACCGTGCAGGGGACAACTAAATTGAGCAGTGTTGACTGAAGGACGAGGCGGTGACGTCACTAAACTTCACAATTTTTATGGTAAGTGATCACTTTGTGTTTGGATCAATGTAGGTGGTGTTATGCCCTCAAAGGCCAAATGGTGCCTTGCGGTGCTCACTGGCCTGATCTGCAGATGCCCCCGCTGGCACTGAATAAGCCAGTGGCCACAATGTTGGTCCTGAGCTGCGTGTGCGCGGTGCCCCTGCACTGCCAGGTGGACCCCCAGCAGGTGGACCCCCTGACGGTGCCCCGCGCCGACCCGCAGTGCTGGGACTCGGCTTCGGCTCGACTCCTGGAGATGCGCTCGCCCAGGGTGGCCGACACGGTGCCTGGCTTCTGGGAACTCATGGAAGTGCTCCGGGCGTCGGACAATGCCAAGCACACGACCCTCTTCTGGGACCTGGCGAGGATCTTCTGGGAAATGTACTTGGACTGCGTCATGTCCAGGAGCCACGGCCTCGGACGAAGACACGTCACCAGGGTGCATTCCCTCACCACGGACAGTGAGTATCAGAACAATAACAAAAGTAACAAAAAATAAAAGTAAAGAATTATTTTTATTTATTTTTAACAAACAAAAATCCTCAACTTATTTTATGTGATTTTTTTTTCATTAAACAGACGCTCGTTGCATGTTGCTTTTGTCGACCTTTTGCAGTCCATATTTTAAGCTATTATAATGATAAATGTATTGTGAGTAAAATGGTACACATTACATCAATACGATTGTTTTATTACATAGTTAATTTTAAGCTGTTTCAGTGGCATTGTTGTTTTTCACTGAATTAAATGCTTGAATGTCCAATAGTTTGCCATGGTAACACTTTTCAAAGTAATACTACAAGTCAGTTGTTTAATGATTACCTCTGAAGGTATAATAATTATTAAACATTTTTATAATTGCTCTCGATGTCTCCTATGAGACAATATAGACAATATAAGACAATAATTTCACACAACACCTTTCACCTTTACATTCGGTATGTACAAAAAACACAAAATATGTTTGCAAATTTTAACATATGTTAAAATACTATATGCAAACGTCTTGTATTTTTAGACCATGTGAAACTCAAATTCAGTCTCATCTCCTGCATCTCTGCATCTCCGCTTTTTTTGTCACACGATCCCTTTTTCAGCTTTAATGTTTGACTGCACTTACCTTTTTGTACCCGTGTGTGTGCGTGTGTGTGCGTGCATCTCCAGAGTCGTTCAAGTTCAACAGCTCCGGGGCAAACTGGAGGATGGGGCTCAGCGTCCGAGTGAGACGCAAAGGTCACATCAAAACCATAAAGCGCAAAACTACTTGAAAAATGCGCTAATAAAACACCATGACACTTACTGGATAAAGCATGTTGCTTATTTGCTATCTTTGTCTTTTTTTGTCTTGACATTGAGAATTAACATACATATAAGCATACATGCATACAAACACACATACAAACATGCATAGTATATACTACATGCTTGCATAGATGCAAACATAAATGATAAAGAAAACGGTTATGATGAATATCATATCAGAATCATACCCAAAAAGTAGACTAATAATAATTTTGAAAAGATTATTTCACGTCAGAATCTATGTTCAAGTCCACAGCATCGTGTTTTAGAGACATTCAGAAGAAGAATATATATATAAGAATATATAAATTCAGAATATCAGACTTAAGTATGACTCAAGTGTCGTTACGTGGACGACGAAGTGCTGCTGACAGTGACGTCATTTAGTAGTGGGCTGCATGGAACATGCTGTATTGTAAAGAAATTTTGCCAGGTTATAAAAGCTGTTGTTGTATATAATTGAGTCAAAATTCCGTTTTGCTTCCTATTTTTGTACTTAATTAAATTTCATTCTATTTTTTTAATTAATTTTTATTCTTACGTTTTGGACTAGAATCGGTGCTTCCTATTTTTAGCACTCTTTTTCTGTTCAATTTGATTTTTGAGTTGTGTGTATAATCAAATTTTTTTTCCCGAACCGATGCCCAAAACGCGCTGTGAAATGCATGAACTGTTTACTACTTATACTATAACTTGCCAACAGGGGGCGATAACAAACAGCATGCAGACAGTTGAGTCACTTCCTGTGACCTCACGAACGTGGATGTTGTTATCATACCATGGCGACTACCTGCAGGCTAGTCGTCACACAGTGCCAACCACGATGAAAGCTTTTTAAACATCCCTACGAGGGGTTTCTTTTTAGTTTAATTAATCTTTTAAGATGTCCAAATAAACACATTTTAATTCATGCTCATAATCATTTACGGAATCACCAGCTAACAACTCGTCAAAACGATACAAGAGCCAGCGTCATGTCTCAGGAAATTCACCAAGCAGTAACCGCGTCCACCGACTCAAGGTTAGTTGCCCCCACCACTAATACTTTGTCAATATGTTGATTGATGTGTTGAGCTACGCTGTCGATAGTGAAAAATTGCCCAGCAGGGATAAATTACAGTTTTCAGAATCTCAAAATGCGACTTTTGCATTTAAAGGGCTAGAGACATCCCTTTTTTTTTCAATTAGAACGGAATTTGATAGAATGTATAAAGTGAACACATTTGCCGCATAGGAAATTAAAAATGGACACCGATTACTAAGAATAAAGCTGAAATGAAATGCCAGTTTATCGATCGGGTCCAGCACAAAGCCAAACTGGCGGCGCCAGTTCTACATCTGGATGTCAACAAACCCAAACAACATGGCAGATGATAGCGACAGCTCCGTTTCTAGCGGCAATATTAGCATCATTTTATCCGATTCAGAAACCTCTTTTGACGCAGAATATGATGAATCTAGCAGTTCACTTGGGCTGAGCTGAGCACATTTTCTGAATTGTGCCCCTCCCGTCACTCTGGTTAGGTTGGCATAGTAAAAAGTGCTCTTGGGGCTTTAGAGTGCCGAGTTGATCTCGGCACATGAAGACATGACCACCTGCAACGTTTGGTTTAGGTTTTATAAGCATTTTTAATTTTATGGCTTAAATCGCATTTTCTCGACGAGCCGAGCACGTTTTCTGAATTGTGCCTCTCCCGTCACTGTGGTTAGGTTGGCATAGTAAAAAGAGTAGAGTGCCGAGTTGACCACTGCGCATGGAGAAATGAACATCTGCAGCGTTTGGTTTAGGTTTTAGGCGCATTTTTAATTTTATTTCTTAAATCGCATTTTTTCGACGAGCTGAGCACGTTTTCTGAATTGTGCCCCTCCCGTCACGCTTCGACATACTTTTCAAAGTCTCAAAGTCTCCTTTATTGTCAATTCCTCCGCATGTCAAGACACACAGAGATCGAAATTAGTTTCTCACTATCCCAGGGTGACAAGACAGAGTTCACAACGCACATACAAGTAAACAACACAGGAAAATTAAAACAAGAAGATGAACAATAAGAGTGATAGCACGCTAGCCGCTCCCGATGCACAGCAGAGTCCGGAAAGATAAGACAGAGTTCACAACGCACATACAAGTAAAAAACACAGGAAAAATAAAACAAGAAGATGAACAATAAGAGTGATATAGCACGCTAGCCGCTCCCGATGCACAGCAGAGTCCGGAAAGGTGACAGTCAACCAGGCCACTGTGAACACGAGCACACAGCAGGCACGCACTGTCCGGTTCGTGGATCCTATCAGGCGAACGCAACCCATCTTGTAGTCCCGCGAACGAACGTACGCCAGGACGTCTCCGCGCTGGCCCCTCTTCTCTTTTTGTTTACATTCACTGAAGCTAAACGCGTACAACATGAGACGTCATGAGACGTCACTTCCGGCTGGCGGCTCGGTGCAGTCAAACTCGTCTGTGCGGCAAATTTAAATTAAATTTTTCAGAGCAACAGCTTCCTTTTCGTTGTTTCGAGCGTCAATTTATATTTATAAGCCCATAAGCTAACTAAAACCGATTTATACATATACCGGTGTCTCTAGCCCTTTAAGAGGTAAATTATGCTTAAAAGTTAACATTTGGATTTAATGGCGTTAAACCAACAATTAGTCTGCAAAGGAAAATTAAAATCCCATGTGCCGGTGATGACGTTTCAAATCTGTGTGACTTTACACAGGCCAAATAAAGATGCAGTCCCAAAGGCCAACACCGCTGGCAAGACCCCAATTCAGATTCTTAATGAGTACGGCGCCAAGCATGGCAAAGTCCCTGTCTACATGCTGGAGAGAGCCGAAGGCCAGGCCCACCAGCCCAGCTTTGTGTTCAGCGTAACCGTCGGAGATGTCCACTGCACAGGTCGATGTTTGCGTGTGCTTGATTTATTTGAGACATATAGCCATTGTATTTGACGGTGGTATCTTCTGATGTTATGTCTTCCAGGTGAAGGTCCCAGTAAAAAGACAGCCAAACACATGGCTGCTGAGAATGCGCTGCGTATCCTAGTGCTTGACATGGCAGCCTTGTGAGTACACCCGATATGCTGCTTAACCCTTAGATGCATGAGTGACTGAACCCTACACTCTTCCATAAGTGGGTCAAAAATGACCACGATTAGAATCAATGCGTTTTATGCCATTTTTTGCCATTTTGCTTAAGAATAATCATATATATATAACATTTAGTATTATATTTACATTATTTACACAATAATTATTTGATGTTTGAAATATCTTTATTTTTCACTTTTCAACATTTTTGAAAAAGATAAATTACATGGAACAACAATAGAAAAAGCTGTGAAAAAGGTGTAGGCATTCAGGTGGCCATCTCTGTGTTTGGCGCTTGCAAGTGTATGTGCCAACCATCTGGTCAGTGGTGTCAACACCTCCTTTCGTCTTATTGTAAAATGTGATCACTTCTGGTATATTCTTCGCGCTAGTTTCATCCACTACTTTGTCATGGTGCATCGTGCTCAGGAGCACAACAGCTTTTCCTTTCTTCCTGACATAGCTGACCATGGTAAGGTTGCCATTGAATCCAAACTCTGTGCTGTGAACATCCCCACAATGGTGAGATCCTTATCCAAGAGATGCTGGGTTAGAGGCACACTGGTGAAGAAGTTGGCCATTGTTATGTTTCCACCTGTGTGTCTAAATTGACAACTGCTGGACAATGGTTTCACCCAGATTCTTCTGAAGTTCTTCTCCTGGTTGTCTCCCCGTGTAAACTATGCCATCTATTGCATAGGGGATGCGTGCATCACAAACCCAAAATATTTTTAGGCTGTTCTTTGCAGGCTTGCTTGGCATGTACTTGCACCTACCCCTGAAAGGCACAAGCTGTTTGTCCACAGCAACACAATCACTGGGGATGAATCGCTGTTGGCAATTGACCAGAAACAGGTCCCATACATAACTAAAGGCTGCCATGCGGTCTTGTTTCCAGCCGGAAGGCTCTGGTCCTTTTATCATTAAAGCTCAAGGTACGGCGAATGTCTTCAAATCTCCCAATCGACATCGTGGCCTTGTACATATATATGAGATAATACTTACATGTATCAGCTCTTGCTATGTGAAATATCTTTGTGAGGAGTGACACTTGTCACATAAATTGTGTGGTCCACAGCCACAGTTGATGAGGATCAAAGGTTCCCATTGCATTCCTTAGAAAATGCATGCAGGTCATTTTTGACCCACTTATGGAAACTTGGGGTAGTAATGCAAAAATTACAATTTCTCAAAATATATAATAGGTAAGTTAAAAATGTCAATAGCATGATGTCAAAAACATGTTTTTTGAGGAATTCCTGGAATATGAAATAACAGTTTTCAATTCCAAAGATATTTAAAAAAAAAAAAAAAACCTCACCGGGTCATTTTTGACCCACTTATGCATCTAAGGGTTAAGTCATTCATACAAAAAAAAATGGTGTTTACGTTGATGTTCATCCTGCAGGAACCTCCAGGAGAAATCCGAGAGTAACAGTGTTGGAGCAGAATTATGCGGACAACCCAACTCAGTGAGCACACTGCAGGTAATGTCCTTCTGTTCATTATCCACATTTCACTGTTATAAACTTTGTAAGCGTTTTTTTTTAAATAGTGGAAGCAACTATCGACGCTAACCCTGAACATTTGTGCTGTATGTTAGCATTAAGATAATCTGTCTTTCCTAGGCCAAAAGCATTGGTGACATGTACTTGTGTGTTTGTGCTGTATGTTAGCATTAAGCTAATCTGTCTTTCCTAGGGCAAAAGCATTGGTGACATGTACTTATTTCTTCCCGATAGGAGCTGTCCTTGCAGAGAGGTTGGCGTCTTCCTGAGTACACGTTGCTATCGGAGACTGGTCCGCCGCATGACCGAGAATTCACCATCAGCTGTGCAATAGAGTTCCTGTCAGAGACCGGTAGGTGCGCGTCCTTCATGGGAAATCACGCTGTGTGGCTGTTTGTCTTAATTGTCATTCGTCATTGCTCGTATTTCGACTGAGCAGCTACTGCATGCTCCAAAAAAGCGGCAAAGAAGGCAGCTGCCGAGAAGATGGTGGCTAAGCTTCAAAGTCTGTCAGGATCTTCTCTAATCACATGGGTGGGTCACACGTCTAACGTAACGCCGAATGTAGCCACTCATGAATTTTTTTTTTACTTAATTGCCTCACAGACACCAAAGTCCAGGGTGCGATTCGACAATCTGAAGAGCTCGTCGGCCGAGAAGATCTCCTCCCTTAGGAGGAACCCGCTGAGTATTCCCAACACGGGCTACATTGAGCTGATGGCCGAGCTGTCCAAAGAGCAAAACTTTGACGTCTCCTATTTAGACATCGGTAAGTTCTTGGAATTTTTATTTTATCCAAGTGTATGATGCCTCCAAACAAACTGTTAGAAAGAAATCAGACTTGAATTTTTGCAATAGTAAACTTCAAAGTCTTGCACTACAGCCAAGATGTTTTGGATATTGTCCCGATCAGAGTTTTTTTCCTGCATCATTTTAAATCCTTTGAGTAGAAACGAGAAAGGTACCAACCTGCTAGTTTCCATGGCAACTGAGCTGGTGCCTGATGCAGCCATAAGCGATGTTCTAAGGACCTGTGCCTGTGTTTCACAGATGAGTTGACAGCTAACGGTCAGTACCAGTGCCTGGTGGAGCTGTCCACCTCCCCCGTCACCATTTACCACGGCACAGGCATTTCTCGCATTAATGCGCACAACGCCGCCGCCTACAGCGCACTTCAGTATATCAAGATCATGGCCTCCACCAAGTAATCTCCACAAACTGCACTGAAAGTTACATATTTAACACAGACAAATCGTAACTAAAACACATCTCTTACCCAGCTGTAGTACCAGAAATGTTGATTGCACTAAAACTTCAGTTAAAAAAAAACAACAAAAAATAGTAGCAATATGTTCAGAGTGACAACATTTATACACAACGCACTTACCCATTTCCACGCCAACCATGTGTCAAGTCAGAAAATAAAATAACGGAAACAAGCTGGTTCCTTTCCAGTAATTCTCAAGTCAGTATGAAATCGTTGTGTTGTTGTTCTGGCACACGCACACAGAGGTCAAATTGAGTGAGTAAACCACGCACGGAAGGTCCGGTTTTATTAGTCCAAGCGCTATGTAGCAGCAGTGTACAGTGTTGATGAAAAGATATGTACTTTAGTTTCAATTGCACTTTTGAAAGAAGGTACCATCAGGGAACCGAGCGGACGCAGTCCGGTCCACGACAAAAACAGAACCTTTCTGTAAGGCATCTGCAACAATCATTGGCAGGCTACACATGCAGGTAGAACATAGATGGAGGGCTGTTTTTTTTTTTTTTTTTAAATAAGAACATCTTGTTTGTCCATTCTATTTTCCGCTTGTGCTGCAGTGTCACTCCAACACACACACCACCACATGGAGTCCTCACACCATTGGCCAGCAACCAGTCCAGGGTGTAGCCCACCTCTCGCCCAAAGTCAGCTGGGGTAGACGCTAGCTCACTTGTGACCCCAATAAGGACAAACGCTACAGAAAGTGGATAGATGGATGGCCCCTATTTTCAGGGTTCCAGATATGCTGTATTTACAGTTGCTTCAGTTGGTGTGTTGTTGTATGATAGCATAGCAAAGAGCTTCGTTTACATCAACTGTCAAAGATATTTGGCAAGAACACAAGTTGTTCCTTTGGCTTAATCATCAGATGCAGATTGGTGCGATTGGTACAACTTTTCACCAGCAGTGTGTGTGTGTGGTCATTCTTAAATGCGTTAAGGCACAGCAAGTGAAACCAAATACTTGTTGTGGGGAGAAAGTGGAGATATGATAATCAAAACTTGTCTTTGTTTTGTTTGTCAGCAAAAGTGTTGAAACAAATTGCCCAATGTTGTGGCTCTCTCAGTTTTAGAGGCTTGTTACTATTAAGGTAGCAGAAGCGGTATTTTCCTTAAATGAGCAATAGGTGGCGCCGCTGTTTCAGGGTTGACCATGTAGCTGCCTGAATGTGATGTTTTCTAGTCAATATATTGACCCAAAGTCTTTTTCAGTCAATGAATGAATGAGACTGTTTGCCAGGACCTCTCTCGGATCTGACGTCAGAGCAATTTGGATTGGGGTGCTCCAGATTTAGCCACAGTTGATAAGTGGTTAGTAATAGAAAATGTGTGTGTGTGTGTGTGTGTGTGTGTTGGGGGGCTCAGCTGAACATCTTCACAACATGTCATTAGGTCCTCAGCTGTGTGGTTTGACAACTTGTTCCCCGTCACAAACCGTATTAAAAGGCAAAAAATAAATAAAATCTGCCGAGATATTTTATAAAAATATCTATTTTTCTACAACATTAACGATGTAATAAGTATGGCTGGAAGCCAGTGAAAGCTCTCTAAGCATGCATGTGGTCGTAGCTAAGTATGGGCGTCCGCGTTTAAGGCCGACTTGGGAGTCGTTAGAGAAGCTGAGTAAAATTCGACATAACCTTTGCAAGCACGGTGAAGGTGACCGTGAGGTTTCCTTCAATGGGGGGTTGTCGCTCGCGTCCAAGTGCTTGTTTTAATGAGTCTCCTCACATCTTAAGTGTGCAGTCAGACGCTGAATATGGAGAGCGGAGTGAAGGGCCGTGTGTTACCACAGGCTCACTGTAGGCTCCATGTTGATGAAACCGGGGTTCTTGCGCAGCTCCCAGTATAAGTTGTTGGAGACCCATCGTTCCCTGTGATTAGCGTCAACCACTTTCCTGCAACAAAACACAGATGTAAAATGTGACTAAAAAGTAGGTGTAGTAGGAGTAGTTCCCACTTCAACATCGGAGCTCCTAAAAAAAAAATTCATGAGAAGCAAACACGATTATGGTGAGTCAAAGAGAAGCTAAGAATAGTTGAGTGTGACGCACAAATCAACTGCCTCTTTACATTTTGTTGTGGACTTCCGTCTTTCGTTTTTTTTTTATCCCAATTTCACTTTGTCATTACCTCCCACGTCATTGTGACGCACAAGCTAAAGGTTGAAAGGGCTGAATTGTCATGCAAATGAATGGGAAGCAACAGGCGAGGTTTGACATTGAGTGCACTTGTCTTACTTGAAGAAGCGGGGCTCCTGTTTGATATTATTATCTTCATTCCACTTCCTCCTGGTCCTCTGCAGGTTTTCAATTCGCTGCTTCTCGGAAGAGGCCAGCTCCAAGTTCCCCTCTTCTAGGTGCCTGGTATATGTACGGCAAAGTGCACGTGGAGTTACTAAAGTTGCTATCCACCGTGTGGAATTTGTGTTTGTCGGCGCTCCCCGTGACCTTTGATCGGGTCTGAAGCGTGCGTCCGTTCGCGGCAGGACGTCTTTAAGATCGGGACAAAGTTCGTTGAGTTCAGTGGCAAACCTGGTGAAGCCGTAGTATAGCTCGTAGTCGGTGGGCATGGAGCCTAGCGAGAAAAGATCCAAGTTTAGAGAGGATTTCCCCCCATTTTTGTAAAATATCAGGCTACCAACCTGGCCTCCAGATACATTTGGCAGAAGGTGGGACGCCACAGTAAACCCCCTCGTGCCATTTTCCAAAAAGCCTGTGGATGACTTTCCCTTCCTGATCCATCACAAATCCTTGGATCTCATTAACATTAGAACTCCAGTAGTTCCCCTAAAAAAAGAAAGAATGGCACACTATCACCACATGGAGCCCGCAACTCCGAGGTGATAAAGTAAAGCAGTCAAACCTTGACAAAAGTGAGTTTGCAGAGGCAAGCGCTGCTTTTTGTGTTCCTGATGGTGATCTCGCCGTAGTGTTCGATCCACCGACGGCCGCTGAGGATGTTGTGGACGCATGTGGTGACTTTGTTCCATTCATAGTGATCTCCAAACCTGAACACATCAACCGCAAACAATGTGGACATGTCGTGGGCAAGGAAGCAAAATGTTTGATATTGTTTTTTACAGCCAATTTCATGATCCAATAACTCGCGTTCACTTAACGAGACCACTAATTGACTTTGTCTAAATACATTTGATGTTAAAAAAAAAAATGGAGGGTACCTGGGAATCATGAGGCTCACTGTCCCAATTGGCAAGATCTCCATTGATTTCCCCCAGAATTTGTTTTTCCATCTCACATCTGACAAACAAAATCATAATGTCACATTTATTGATGTTGAAATAATTTATTGCATCCATCCAGAATCCTGCAACTAATCAGCGGTGAAGCCTACCTTGCCAGAAGGTGAAATTCTTGGACTCGCAGTGGCAGGCGGAGATGGGAGGGTGGTGGCTTACCTTGACACAACAACACAATTACTACTTTTACCCAACGACATTGCGTGAGCACAACTGTACCTGTTCTGAGAAAAAACAGAAGCCCTTGTCTTCTCTTATACATTCGTACGTCTCTCCGAGGAGTGGGTTGAATGGCTTACTTCCTGCTCGGTAGTAAGTGGATGAGTAGCCTGAGACAGCGAAGGCGGCGACCAGAACCTAGCAAAACAACATCACCGCTAACATCAACCGGAAGGAACCAAAATTATTATTTTATTTTTTTATCTTTACCATCCGTTCAAAGGGATCCTCCGTCTCAGCAGCCTTGTCCAGCAACTCGCTGTACTCCATCTCTTCACACATGCGCTGCAGCGTATTGAGAGGCTCGTTGAGCTCCACAGGCATGGAGACTTTGGACAGGTCCTTGCCGATGTTGTTTCGCAAGATGTTCCACAAGTTGATGTTACCAGTGTCGGGGCTGGGCGCCGGTAGACAGCTGCGCCGTCCGTTACGGAAGGCACAGCCGGCAAAGTCTCCGTTAGCCACTGCGGAGAGAAAGCACTTGGTGTGGCTTTTTTAAAAAATGACACTTACAGGTTTAAGGATCTAAGAACGCGTGTAGATTTTTCATGAATCATAAATGAAGGAAATAAATCCCGTCTTTGGACCTACTTTGTCTGGAAACGTTGTCGGTCACGCTGGCGTTGTCCTCTGAGATGTTATCGCTCACGTCGCTGACGTATGACTCATCGTCTGAACCCTGTTCGGGGGGGGGCGGGGAGATTTAGGAGAGAGTCCGACAAACTGGAGACAGCTTTGGCTACGCATCTGTGTTAGCAGTCTCCTGGTGTTTTGGGTCTGAATGGGCCTGCCTTCGTGTTACGCTGTGATAAAAATCCCCTGGGAGTGATCCTTCACATGGCTCAATGCATGCCAGGAGAGCAACTCTCTTTAATAGCCCCTCCGAGGCTACAAGGGGAGTTAGCAGGGAGAGATGAAGCTTCCAAGTGGCCAAATTGTTCTTTTAAACAGAGCTGGAAGCTTTGTTCTAATTAAATATCAAGAAATAAAAGAGCAAACTGAAGCCAAATGAGGGATGAGGCGTCTGGCCCAATTAACAAGAGCCCTTCTAAGTGCCTGACTCTGATTGAGTTGCTCTCATTAGTTGCTAGTTAACCCACGATGCTCCTCGCAGTGCACCTCCAAATTACCTCATTCTCTGACGAGCTGGCCGATAGGAGCACTTCCTGGGCGTCAAAAAACTCGGAAACAGACTCCGACATGGAGAGCCGGCTCTCATTAGAGGCCTGCTGAGTCAGCGGGATTCCCATCTGCTCTACTACCTGCCGGAAAACACATGCCAAACACGTTAGACGCACGAGTGTATTATGTATGAAATGGTCCTTCTATTTCTAATGAGTCATTTCCCCCATCACATTTATGTCAGCATGCACACAAAATTACGAGCCGTTAAAACATAACTGCGAGCCTCCGCCGAAGAAACCATCAATCTGTAAGGTCATCGATCAATAACGCAGGAAATCAATAATACAACTACCTGGCCGCCCTGTTGTTTTATCAATATGGCCGCCTTAAATTAGCACTGTCAGCGCCATAATGAACACAGTCACCAACCTCATCAGGAGTGGAAATGATATTCACGTTGACGACTTGCTCCGACAGGACAGACTCTGAGTGGATGCGGTTCAACCGGGTTCGTAGTTCTGCGTTTTGGGTCATGGCCTTGGGCGAACATGGAATAGTTTGGGGCAAAATTAATCAACGAAAATAGATTTGTTATTGCCGTACAGTTGTGCTCATAGGTTTGTGCTCAGAGGTTGGGATAGTGTATTTTTTCTCAATTCCAATTTATGTGGAGCTGCGAAAGCAGCAAATATTTCACTGCTTCAAATGAAAACACAATTTAAAAGCAAGAACCATATTGATTTGTGACCAAATTTGACTCTATAGTGATGTACGGCTATCATTTCCCTCCATATGGCTTTTGCCAAGAAGCTTTTTGGACAATGTCGTCACATCAGCTTTTAGCTCTGGACAGAGCAGAACCGTTTTACTGTTGTGATGGAAACAGTCAGTGAGGAGCAGTCCAATTACAGTAAGTCAGTGGTGCAGAGAAGACAGCCCAAGGAGCAGCGTTAATGAAGTCCACGGCACATTTCTTTTTCTCTCTAATTAGCAAGGATATTACTTGATGCTGGGATTGCTCTGGAATAAATATCAGCTTGTTCTACAATATTATATAAATTTGTAGCGGCGGTAGGTATCGATGTAGTTATTTAATCTCTTGTCAGCATTTTTTTCTTGGTAACCAGCTGATGTGTTTGAGGTGAAGGACGGGCTTGTTACCTGTGACAGAGACTTCCTGAGGGAGTGGATCTGGGTCGATGGGTCGGACTGGTCTTGGTCCGACAGAATCTGCTTGATCTTTTCTTTTTCTATGGCTACTGTGTTGAAGGCCGACTTGAGCAGAGTGTGGACTGCGCACAGGCACAATGACGCAATCACCACAATGATCATTCGTGCGGCATAATTTTTATTTTTTTTTTGCATCAGCTGCTTTGACTCGGTGCACAAATGCGATGTACCGTTCGCAACGAGACGCCAAATTGCCTTGTAAGCGTGCAGAGGGTTGACAGAGAGGGATCCCTTCACGCACTATCTTATATAATAGAACGATGCCCCCGAGCTAACGCTAGCAGTCAACTGCAGCTGCACGGCCATCTCACATGTGACGCGCTTCACTGTCCGCTGCTTGTCTATATAACAACCCACATACGTTTTTGAAGGCACCTGCCATTGTTACAGATATAGACTTGTTTCTTCCTGATTTGTTAAGTAGGCTGTATCCATATTGTGACAAAAATAGTTTAAGACTCTCTACAGTCGGACTTGTTTATACCTTTTTGGGCAATGGTGCAGAATTCCTCTTGCAGTTTAATGTAGTCGCAGGTGGACTCAACGCTGTCTGTCAGCCGGGAGGCGGGAGCTTGGAAGTCCCCCAGCTCGGCGCAGAGGTTAGGGTTGGATGAGTGGAGGCGGACAGGCGACATGCTGGATGACAGCGGGACCTAAACAGAGATGATGCGGGCTTAATCAAACGAGAAGCGCAATCATGTTGAAAGCTAGCCTTGTCTAACCCTTGAAAATCAAGCATGCACTCGTCAAAATGCTTTTATGATCTTATCTGTTCCCAAGTCAAATATTTATAAAATGAGTCTTGAGAAGGTGTGTTGTCTAAAGTGTATAAAAGCTGACTTTTTTTGGGGGGGGGGAAACATGCGCAATGTGCTAAGCAGGGGGGTGTCAAATAAAAAGTCAAAATAAAAGCCAAATGGGCCAACAGAAAACAAGAATGACTAATACCGATGCAAATTTGAAAAAGTCAGTGTTATTTCAAATTCAAGAAATTCAAAGTCAGGCCTCTTGTATTTGTGATGCAAAGCAAAAAAATAAATAAATCACACAGTGGTACCTGAAGCTGGAACTTAGCATCTTTGCCGACACTTTTTGTCCTCCATCTTCTGTTCATGCGCTTTTCTTTCTTTGACAATTCTACGCAAGCGGTCTAAGTGGCAAATATGGATCACAGTATGCAATAAAACGGTTAATAAGACAACATAACTTGACTACTGCCAAGTTAGAAATCAGACATTACAAAAAATGAGTTGCAAAACAAAATATCTGAGGCGAGGAGTGGCACTGAGCAGTTGATGGTGGAGATAAACAAAGCAATGAAAGAGGCCTCTGAGCTCCTCTAACCACATTGGACAGGGTATCCAAAAAGTCTATGTGTATGTGTGTGTGTGTGTGTGTGTGTGTGTGTTCAACCTGCATATCTGCAAAGTTAGGTGCCGACTGAGTCCTTTGTAGAATCTCCAAACTCTTCAAGAGTCCACTCAACTCAGTCAGGTTAGACTGGCATCGAGCGAGATCTGAAATGGTGTCATTATTGACAGACGCTGATTATGCTAATGCTGATTATGTTGTGGGGAGATAATAGCTAGCAAGGAGGATAATTCCGGGACACGTGTATGGAGCACAGCACCTTCTGCACATTTGTCCATCTCCTCGGATTCTTGCAACCAGGCAGCCACCTTGCTCTGACCGTTGCTGTAGGAGATGGGCAAGCTGCTGTGGGTGGTCGCTGATGTTTGCCATGGCGACCCGCTGCCTTTCGCATGCTTTCAAGAGATACAAGGGAAAACTGTAACCCAGCTTTTTTTTTTTTTTATTAAGAATATAACAGAAGGAAAGCCGCAAACGGGCCTTTTCATTGATAAAAGAAGCAAGTCACAATATGCCTAGACTTCAGACAGAAAAATGATCCCTTTATCCTAATGCTCAGATTCATTCTGCTTGTCAAGTAGCCATTAGAGCAATAGACACAAATCGAGCACGCATACGCGGCCATTAGTCAGTGAACTGATCACTGCGCAGGGACCACGATGACCTTTTAACAATTTACGAGGAAGACTTTCTGCCAGCCGTTCACTCTATTTGGTGTCACAAGTGATAACAGTACCTTGGCATCATGTCCGACGCTCGAAGCCGCTTGCGGGGACTCTGCGACGGCAGACGAAGGGAACATCCGCATGGAGGCGTCCCGAGGAGATCGGATGATCTCGTTCTGTCGGTAAAGGCGGTGATGTCGTAGCTTGGACACCCAGGCGTCAAAGATGTCTTGGGATTTCACCTAAGACGAGGGATGAGTCAATAGCAAAAATGACGATATTGTCTCTTGGCGTTTACCTTGAGGTGATAGATATGCTCCTCGGTGTCCAAGTCGATACGGCGAGCCTTCTTTTTGATGGACATCACAGAGAGGCCGACGTCGATGCTGCCATGCAGTTTGCCTTTCTGGATCTGAGACACAAATTGATTACATTTGGCACATTCAATAAAATGAGGTGTGATGTAAATAGGAAGATTTTTTTTTTAGCCTTTGTTTACTTACATCAATGGGGGACTTGGAGTACTTCAGCATACCATTGTCCAAAACAAAAAATCGCTGCAGAGGAAAACCAACAATAGAGGCAAAATTTGATGGTGAGGAATCTTGTTGTTGTCGCTGGTGTGGTGTCAAAGCACTTATTTGGGCTTATCTTAAAAGAAACTAGCTTGAATGAGAAAAAGCTGCCCCACCTTGTGCCAGCCTTTCAGAGGCCATTTCCGCTTCTTCAGCATAAAACCTTCGTGTTTATCTGGCCTCTGGACGTGGCTCTGACCGATTTTCAGCCCCTCGATGATTTCCCAGCTGTCTGCCTCCTAAAGTACGACAAAAGGAAGGCAATGTCAGAGCTGATCTGCTCGTTCCTCCGGGATCGAAAGAGAGATGGAGAAAACAGGATGACGCTCAAGCCCACAGTCTAATGGAGGAAACCCTTCATCGGTCTCTCTTGCGTAATGTTTGTGCTACCCCCCATCACATCGCTCATGTGCTCTGAGTATTTCCCCTCCATTAGCTTCCTCCTGACTATGCTCTTCTTGCCTTTAGTGGGTCTGTAAATCAAAGTGACTTCTCTAGAGCAGATAGAAAGGCAAGGTCAGGCAGGGACACTTCTAACCATCATCCTCCACAAAATCTTACCAAAGTCTCCATTTGTTGTTGTCAGTGCAGACTGAAAAGGAGACAACAGCTTGTTTAATCAAAAGAGCAGCTGAAGGGATCAGTTTTTGGTAATGAGGTCATGTGTCTCCTGTGAGCGTTAGTGGCCTTGAGCTATTGGGGACGCGCAACTTCATTGGCAAAAAAGCACATCAGGATTCAAAGGAAACGGATGAGCCATCGTTTCAAGGCGCTATCTGGCCATAGCACACCGCTCGTGAGTTCCATTCCTCATAGAAGCTTGGTTGCAACAAGGTGACCCATCCAGGAAGCCCCCAGAGAGGCGTAGGATGATTAAAGGTCATGCGAGGAACGCATGAGTGGCCATACTAAGAAGGTCTCCTCGCTCTGTTACAGGTTGTTTCCATATCAGGCAAAGAAATATCTCCCTTACTTTGCTTCAGAAACTTTGACCCTGAAAGCATAAATGAATGAAGCCAATTTGATTTCCTGCACATGGTCCACATTTATTGATCCTGCTGCAGAAAACTCAATGAGTGAGAGCATTGTAGCATTTTTTTTCTTCTTCATTGCCTGCAGTGAATCAAACAACACTGAGCAAGGCTAAGCACTCCTCCTGGACATGTTCAACTAAATCAGCACTACAAATAAATACCAATGCAGCGTCCCACTTATATGGCACATCTGCTTCTCCAGTGCACTTCTGCAGTTTTAGTGCCCTTTAGGAAGTATAATGAGGCCTTTATCCATGTCAAAGAGAGCAGTTATTGGTCATGGAAAAGGAAAAAAAAAGAGCCGGATGAAGAGAAGCTGTATTGTGGTGGCCTCGTTGATTGGTTGGATGTCGCCGCCTCGTTTGAGTCTTAAGATAGGAGCAAGTTGCTGCTGACTGCAGTTAATGCCTCCCCTGGTTGCGCTTTGCAGAGAGAATGAACAGCAGCTGTCAGCAGATGTGGAAGGTGTCAAGTATTGATCTCAAAACAAGGCCTGCATCTCATTTAGGTTTCCTATCAAGAAAAATGTCCAGGGGATCATTTTTCAACTCGTCTCGTTCTCTAGTTGAATCAGCCATGTTGGGATGTCATGTTTAACATCCTGTCTTGACTTTTTAGTCACAGATGATTGTCATATTTTCAACTCCCATCAAAGCGACTTCCTTTTTCTCTCTGAGCACTTGGAGGAGAACACGAGCTCCCACGCAGCATACCACAGCGTGCCACATGACCACCAAGCCTGCACCAGTCCCACATCAAATATTTAGAACTCAGTGCCGATGGGGAAGTGGTGATGTCATAGTTTCTGCTTTCATTCTTATTCCAAACTGAGTCCGTCAAAAGAGTCAACCTGTTTTGATTGGTTGAGAATTGTGATCTTGCCCATTTTATAATGAATTGACCTTTTTTAATATAAAGGTGTCGTAGCGCACCTGCCGACTGTCACGTTGGGATGAGGATGAGGACGACGCGCTCTTGTGTACCGGCGTGGAGGTTTTGTTGACCATCCCGGGGTTCTTCTCCTCAGAGCTCATGGCGCGGCCGTGCGCGCCTCGCTGCGAGTAGGACATGGTAGATCTGCAGATTAGCCGCTTACTTGATGCTCGGTTGTCATCTGAAACACAAAAGTCGACAAGTTACTAACTATGCGCGGTTGTTTTGCACATTTGTCTTGCGGATTGACGGATGGAAACCTCCAAATCCCGCTGGCCTAATTTTTTGCAGAACCTCCTCATGACTATGATAAGCAACCCGGATTGGATGGATGTTCTCTGACTAATGTGCTTGGCAGTGAGTCAAAGATTATCTTGAGACCGATCACTCTGACCACTACAGACAGACACATCAGATGATCAATTCATGTCCTGACTAATCAGATCAAGCTAGCTTAAATCTGTATTTGTATAAAGACGGATACAAAAAAGGATAAATCAAAACTGTCAAAGTGAATCAGATTTTAGAAAACTGAAATGTCAAATCTGTCATTTGCTTGAAAGGACGTTATCACAGCCCACCGTGTGGTAACAAACCAGTGAGTCGTGTCTACAAAACACGTGGTGGTTTTAAAGCCGTGATATCTGTCGAGCTTCAAGAGAAACTTCAGCCCACTGAGCAGCTTCTGCAGACCTCAGCGTTGCGCACTCAGCTGTGGACTACCCTCACACATGATAATGTATTATTCAACTCTTTAACATTGTCACTCTGCCTTCTCTGTCTTAAGCCAAGTAAGATCTCAGCTTGGGCAAAACAGGGTTCTAACACACATACGGTGATGCTAAGAACCGTAGCGGTTTAAAAGACTGGTTGACTTTTGATGAACTGTAAGATCTGTTTTTATGAGGAATTCATAAAATCCACCACAAACGACTGTTACTGCTGTTTTAACACCGGGAGTGGGAATATTTCTTCTCAAAAACGAAGATAGTTGCCAGGGAGTCTCAGTTCAGGACTTGAGCTTAATCTTCTAAATCCAGTTGCTGTGATTATGGCGCTGTGTGAGCACAGCGACAAAGCAAAGCGAGCGAGCGTCACGTCACCATAGCTGCGGCCGTGACAGTACCGAAGCATAGGTGAGCGGGAATTTATTTATACTCGTGGTACATTGTGTTCTGATTTTACATTACACAGAAGATCAATTTGAGGTAAATGCAGTTGAATAATTCATTTCAGAGTTCACTTACTAGAAAAATCAACCCATCATGATGTGGCACATTTGATTGTTGCCTTCTGTTGTTGTTTAAATGAGTTGTTAAATGCATCAATATGTATTTGTCAATATTTCCAATATTTAGTTCAGCTCGGGGGGTTTATGAGTGCAACATTTCATTTGAGCATGTGCATGCTGCGGAAGGGAAATGTGTCATGTGGGTTGGAAATGAGCCAACCGCCACAGCCTCATTTCCCCTTGACCGTTTTTCAGTTAGCAGTTATTAGTACCGCCACGTCTATGAAATGTTGACATCAGCAAGAAAACACCTTCTTTTTCACAGCTTGTTCAACTCAGTGGCTATTGTACACCCTACCATACATTTTGGATTTCTAACTTTTGCCAGAAAAGTTTCAGAGAAAAATTATAAATATTTGAGCAGGAGTACCATGTCGAGGCGGCCATTTTGCCACTTTTCTGTCAACTAAAAATGACATCAGAGCTACGACCAATCACAGAGTCTGTTCTCTAAGTTTGGTTACGTTTGCCAGCTGAGCCTTGATTGGTTGCTACCTGAGTGACTGCGATGTCTTTTTCAGTTGACAGCAAAAGGCAAAATGGCGATGGATAAAAATGAGTGGATTTTGTCACTTAACTAGGTTAGAAAGCAGGAGAGCAGCATAACAACAATCTGCTCTACGGTATAATCTTGGAACAAGATAAAGCCCTCAGGGTCTTCTGCTGGGAAAAAATGCAATATCCTTATCCACTATCCAATCTTTTGTAGAGGTTGACGAAAAGCCCAAATTCCTAACCTAGCCAATCTCCCCGTTACAATATTAAACACAAACAGACTTGACCTGCGAGGAAAACCGAATTCTCAACTTTACTGGTTTAAGATGCACATGGCTCAACAGAGTAGCCAGCCAGTCGGTTTCACGCGACATTAGGAGGCAGAGGGCGAGAGCCACGTCTCTTTCAAGAGACACTCATCTTTTTCCTAACAACAGCAACTGGACAGAGCCAGTTTACCCTGTGCTGCATTCATTACATCATCTAGGTAGAGCTTTTTTACTCTGCAATGCTTTCTGGCCACTTGTCTTACAGAAAAATAGACTGGGAATAAGAAGGTTAAGCGGAAGAAATGTATTGACGACACCACGTGAATATGACAAAGTGAGGCCAAGGATGAAGACTATTACAGATGAGTCATAGCGCTGTTCTAAAAGCAGTCCGGGTTTTGTTTTTGTTTTATAGTGATGAATAAACAGTGTTGTGGAGCGATTATTCAAATGGGGTTCATAAAGAGCACTTTTGGAGTAAACAAAGACGGGATTCAGTTATGAATATGCAATAACGGAATTTGTCTAACATAGTTTAAGCTAACAAGGGGGAATGTAAATGAAAGCGGGACAAGGACAGCTTCATCATGGAGTTTTTTTTTAGGATGGTCAAAGAAATTAAACTGCAGCTCATTACAAGAGAAATATGCTACAGAAAAAAATATTTCCAGTTATCTTTGCTCATTAATTCATATGACTTGATGTCATTTTAAACAACTGCAAAGTCACTAGCCGACCTTGGCTCAGAAAAACTGGCAGATAATGTGGAGCAATCCCATAAAGTGATAGAAGTTGGATAACTTTCTCTATGGGCGAGCCGCCAGCCTCCCTAACATAGATGGAATATTAAGAATATATGTGCTTTATGTATAAGGCGTGAAACAATTTAAAAAAAAGTTAAATACTTCTGATTAGGTTTGATTTAAAAAGGTGAGTAGGTTGCATCACTGATGTCACGCAGAGTCGTTTGTCACGATGCTTAATTGCTCCTCAGTGGCATCCCTATTTTAAGGCCTCACGAAAAGCAAATGTGTAAACGAGTAAGTGAGCAAACAGTAAAAGCCATTTCATTTTTACGACACACTTTGCAGATGCTAGTAAAGTCAGCTAGGTGGTGGTCACGTCTGGATGGTCCTCAGTGATTCACTCCGGATGCAAATACAAAAAGATGCTCGGGTCTCGCCGGCTGGGATGATGAACAACGCAGTACACTTCATATCAAAGCATTCATATGAAAGCACTCTTGTCATGGTCGTGCTGACAGAGAGAACTGCTTAATGCCTTACCACAGATGCGGTGGTGTAATGACCATGTCTTGACAGTTCTTGGCGCAGGAAACAATCGAGCAGCTCCTCTGCCAGCTAAGCGACGGTCCACTTCCACAAGGTAAGCCGTTTCAACGAAAGTCCATATCAATTTCTCGCAGCAGGCATGTTTTTGCACGTAGGCCGGAACACAGTCGGAAGTCGGGGATGGTAAAAGTGCTGTGTTTGCCCGTTTCCTCGTATGCGAGTTGTGATGCTCGGCTCCGCTCAGCCGCACTCTGCTAGCTCCTCCCTGCAGCAGGATCGGCTTTGGGTGGGAACAAAGCAACGGAATGGATCGTGCGAACATATGCTGGTTCAAAACGCGGCATTGTAAGACTCAGAATAGAAGTCATTCTGGAGGTTATAACGGTGTTGTAAACATCTGAAATGGGGAAATTTCAACTGAGGTGCTCCTAATCAATCAATGGGGTATTGAGGGGGTTCATCCATGTAGAAGACAACACTAACTAAATCAATGATAGATTAGATAGATAGATAGATGGATGGATAGAAAGATGGATAAATAGATAGATAGACAACTATCTATGCCAATATAGGCAGTCAGGCACGGATAGAAATTACATTTCATTGTTACTGTTGTTTAAACTTTAACAATAGAACAGTAATTAATGTGTTTACTTGTTCCTTTGGTAACCAAAAATATACATCTGGTGCAAGACGATGTGACGTCATAGGTCAGCTGACCAGTGACGTGTCCAATGTCGTATATTCACCGGGGAGGAAGCACATGGTGTTAGTCACCGGTAACTGGAGAAACGTGACGACGGCAAGAACGTTATACGGACTGAAAATCTTATGATAGTAAAAGGTAGATGGCTACGGATCTACGTTTATAATCTTACTACCATTGATCTTCGTTGATTTTTCCTTGTGAGTGCCGTTTGCTAGTTTTCGTTTTACAGCAAGGATGAGTGGATTCTCTTAACCGCTCACTATTTAAACTCACGCAGCTTCAACTCGGTTTTATTACCCAAAAAGGGTATTTTCTCGGATGTTTTCATTTATTCTTTATTGGAATGTAAAACTAATGTGAACTCTATTTGTTTTCAAACTTAAATGATGACTTTCAAATTGCTCAGAAGAGCTTTTGTAATCGCTGGAAAATTGCATAACTTGTAAACGAGCACCCCCTACCGTTCGAATGTGATGAGAGGCGTACCACAGGAAGTCAATAGGGTAATTTTGTTGAGAGCATAAATTGTATTGTAAAGGGCGTGTGTGCATGTGTTATGTCTATAGTCAAAATGCCTGGAGACATCAATAAAGGGAAGAAGTCGTTTGTCCAGAAGTGTGCTCAGTGTCACACAGTGGAGAATGGTGGCAAGCACAAGGTCGGCCCAAACCTGTGGGGTCTGTTTGGTCGCAAAACAGGCCAGGCACAAGGTTACAGCTATACAGATGCCAACAAAAGCAAAGGTAAGCATCGTGTACAGTATGTGTGATAATGGTAGTGGCCATTTTGAAAGAGTATATTTGATGGAGACATTCTTTTCTTGATTTGCAGGGATTATCTGGGATGAGAACACCCTGAATGTCTACTTGGAGAACCCCAAAAAGTACATTCCCGGAACAAAGATGATCTTTGCGGGCATAAAGAAGAAAAATGAACGTGCCGACCTTATTGAATATCTTAAATCTGCTACTTCCTAGAGAATTTTACCATCAATATGCATGTTCACTTTCTTGTTCAGTTCCATCACAACGCTGCCTCAGTTTTTGATACTATACGATTGGTGGAGTGATTGATAATTCCTTATTCTAAAACACGGTTATAATTTATTAAACCATATGGTCTATTCACAGAAGCCGTGAAAGCAGTTAATTGTGATATGTTTATTCTAGATTTATTTTTTTGGGGGTGTCCATGAACCTGTTGTCATCAATTGCCAGTCCTATTTTTAAAACAATGTATTGTTTACAATGTTTTAGCTCGGTTACCTTGAATAAAATACTAATCGCAATCTTATATTGCAAGTTGTGACATTTTTATTTTTGTTGAGTAGCACGAGTATAGGGGGATATGATTGATGATAGGGGCGTACGTTTGAAAGCAGCATCACTTTTTTTCCCAATGAGTGCACACACCTTTAAACACGAGTTGATGAAGTCAATTAGCGCTGTACGTGAGTATAATTTAGTGGTTTAAAATAACAAATATAAGGTTCATCAATTAGACTATTTATTTTATGAACACTAGAACCCAGAACTATTGATATTGTTCATGCTGGCGGTATTCAGTTGAGAACAACTGCTTGTTCGAATTTTAATAATTGATGTCAGTGGGTGTACAATAGCGCTTCCTAGTGTTCAGCAAAGCAACTGCAAAAAATTAATCCTGCATTTTTCCACTTATGAAATGCCTTTGCATAATAAACACGTTTTTTTTAAAAAACGTAAGCTCTTGAGATACATTTTTTTAAATAATAATTGAAATTAGCGTTATGTGAATTGTCTTTTTCTGAATTGAAATGAACAAATTAATGTTTTACCGTCTACTAAATAAATGATACCCTGAGCCAAATGTGTCACAAGTGTTTTCATACTTTGCAGTCAGTTTGGAGTGTTCTGGGCAGTGAGCGAGCCGTTGACATGTCCTCGGGCTTTGGATGCTGAAACGAACCTCGGATCCTGCAAACTCAACTCTATGACGAAACCCACGTCAGCGGGCCGAGCCAACCACAGGCAACACAGTCATTTGCACACAACAACACACACGCACCGTACTGATGCTCGCTTGTGGAGCTCTCTCTGATGTTTCCCCACCGCTGCTTGTTTCTTGTGGTCCGCCTTCTTCAGCGCAGGCACCGCTTCAGTGCGCAAAACGGATGAACTTGGAGGAGCTAAAATGCTTTTAAAAGAAGAGCATCCTCGGAGTGGAAGCTGGAGATGAGATGTATCGTGGGGTGTTTCCTGCAGCCCGACGCATCTGTGGAATTCCCGGGGATTTTCGAACCTGGACCTTCAGCCCAGCCTCATAGATGATCTTTCCCCGTGCGACTTCGAGGCTTTGGTTCGCCGAGGAGCATCCGGAGACCAGGTATGGCAGTGGCCAAGATGGTGTGTTTCTCTGACGTGGAAACTTTCCTGGACTCGCACCCTGAGTTATTCGAGGACTACCTGAACCGAAAAGGCACTTATGGCATGGTGGAGAAGTGGCTCAAGAACCACCAGGGGCCCAAATTGGGTCCGGCGGCCGCGAGCCCGGCTGAGTCGAGGGACGAGAAGGGCGCCGTGCTGAGGGACAGCTGGGCGAGCAAATGCGACGGTTTGCAGCGGAGAGCTTCGCAGAAGGAGCTGCGCAAAACTTTCGCCCGCTCCAAGGCCGTCAACGTCAACCGAACCTACGACGAGCAAGTCAACTCGCGGGCCCAGGAGCCGCTGAGCAGCATGCGCAGGAGAGCCCTGCTGAGGAAAGCGAGCTCGCTGCCCCCGACCACCGCGCACATCTTGAGCGCGCTGCTCGAGTCCAGAGTCAACATTCCGCAGTACCCGTCCACGGCCGTGGACTTCAAATATTACCTCAAAGAGAACAACGAGAGGGAGTTCTTCCTGGAGCTCGTTAAAGACATCTCCAACGACTTGGACCTGACGAGCCTCAGCTACAAGATCCTGGTGTTTGTGTGCATCATGGTGGACGCGGACCGGTGCTCCCTCTTCCTGGTGGAGGGCACTGGGAACAAGAAGACGCTCGTGTCCAAGTTCTTCGACGTCCACGCGGGCACCGCCGTGTTGCCCTCCATGAACTCGGGCGAAGTGCAAGTGCCGTGGGGCAAAGGGATAATCGGATACGTGGCCGAGCACGGGGAGACCGTCAACATTCCGGACGCCTACCAGGTGACCCCAAAAAGCCATTTACAATTTTGTATGCCTTTTTACTTTTCCACCAAAAATGCTTCAATCAGATCTTTTGTGTGTAAACATTGCCAAAGTACAGTATTATAAAAGCCAGGCACATTAAGAGGCATGACCCCCGCACGCTGAATATAACAGTTTGGTTCACTTCAGAAGTTTATTGTCCTTCAAGAGGATCTTTACACTGGCGGAACTGGGGGTGGGGTGGGGTGGGGTGGGGGGGGGGGGG
Source organism: Syngnathus scovelli (assembly GCF_024217435.2). Taxonomy (NCBI): domain Eukaryota; kingdom Metazoa; phylum Chordata; class Actinopteri; order Syngnathiformes; family Syngnathidae; genus Syngnathus; species Syngnathus scovelli. Next base: position 9,253,367 of record NC_090854.1, on the reverse strand, counting down.
TCACTGGCACCCCCAAACAATGCGTGGACTTGTACGTATTTCTGGTAAGTCAACTATTTGGGAAATACCACAGAGCAGTTATTCATTAAAAAAAAAAAAAAAAAAGCTATTCACTGTAATTTAATTAAAGGAGGCATTATAATTTTAGAATAAAGGGATGCTGCCAATAAAGTCAACAGAACATGAAAAAACCTATTGAATATAAAGCTTTGTGGTACTTAAAGATCCAGTCGTTATTGTTTTCATCATGTACCGTACTTGTCTGTGGGCTCGCAGGATCGCCGGTTCAGTGATGAAATTGACAAACTGACGGGCTACAAGACCAAGTCGCTCTTGTGCATGCCCATTCGGAACAGCGATGGAGAGACCATCGGAGTCGCTCAGGCCATCAACAAGACCTCAAGTGTGGAAATCTTCGCTGAAGATGATGAAAAGGTAATCTCTTCATTATGGCGGGGAGCGTGTTGTTGCCACGTTGACAATTGCAAACCATATCAATAGTTTGAGTTTATTTTTCTTTGTTTGATTTTCATATGGTCTTGCCTCACAGCCAATTATCCCACCCGGCTGTCGTCAGAAGAGGTGTTACGTTTTTCGACGACACGTGAAAAAGGTTGATCTGATGAAGTGCAGGCCGTGTTTTGCTTTTCTTGTTTGGAGCCCATGCTTTAGAACGTACAATGTATTATTTCAATAATTCACACGCTCACTTATCAAATTTTGGCTCTGACGCTTAGTGTCTCAGTGTGTTCAACAGTTCCTGCCAAATGTTGGAGCAAATGTCTCGCAGTTGGTGTCTTTATGGATTTTGTTTTGTACTTTGCCTGTGCGCTCAGTGCTCAGCGTTCAGCTTCGGTTTGGTGTTATCATCTCCGATGCTTAATGGGCGACAGTTAGACTGACTCTGGGGCATTTTCCTGGCGACAACTGTGCAAGCGTGATGAGAAACAGTGTGAGAATGGACCAGAGTGGCTTTATTGCTAGTTGATATGAATTACAATGTTGGCGGGATTTTATTTTACCACCACTTGTTCCCTGTACAAAGGAAACTGTTCACTGTCTGATGTGCATTTCCAATTTCTTTTCCAGTGGTAAAAAAATACGAAACAGCAGCGGCAACAGCTAAGACGGAGCAGTGAAAGATTGAAATGATCATTCAGAGTAATTTTCTCGCCCATCTCGTACGTCTGCGAGTTAATTTGTTGCCAGACATAATTTATTGCCCTTGCCCACTGCCAAAAAAAAAAGAGGCAAAATAGAACTGCTACTCGCTATGCTGTATTGTTTTCTCAGCAAAAACAAAAGCCTCTAATTAGCATTACAATTCATATTCATATTACCTTTGAGAATTTCCTTCACCTAATTCAAGGGAGTCTCGCCCTAACAAAACAAATGTTACCAAGATGGGTCAGATTTTAGGAAAATCCAACACTTACACATTTGACATATCCTCTCAGTCTTGCGCTTTAATTGGCTTTACCGTTGCATCAACAACACGCTAATGCTAGCTCGCGATGAATTAGTAATGGATTCTAATGGTAACATTATCACCGTAATCTGCTGTTGTCAAGCACTGCTCAGTAATAACCACATGGCGATATCACAGGCACATGGCGATCAGACACAAATCACCGTGTGTGATATCTGTGATATCCGTGATATCTGTGATATCCGTGATATATCTGTGATATCCTTGATATATCTGTGATATCCGTGATATGTCTGTGCTATCCGTGTTATCCGTGATATCCGATCGCCGTGTGTGATATCTGTGATATCAGATATTTAGTGAGGGGCATTCTGTGATATCCGTGATATCCGTGATATCTGTGATATCCGTGATATCTGTGATATCCGTAATATCTCTGATATCCGTAATATCTGTGATATCCGTTAATATTTGTGATATCCGTAATATCTGATCTCACACAGATCGCCGTGTGTGTTATCGGTGATATCAGATCTCTAGTGAGCGGCATTCTGTGATATCTGATCTCACAGATTGCCGTGTGTGATATCTGTGATATCAGATATCTAGTGAGACAACTAGTGAGATAACTACTTAAGAAAATGTATTTCATTCCGCAAAGTGTTAGACAATGCAGCAATATTAGATGTCACGACAACAATTTGAGATTGTCTTAATTAAACATTTCTTTGGGTTGGTGAAACTGTATAGGCTAGCTAAACACGCGGCGCTTGCCTTTAATCCCACGCTGCTTTAATTGTGTCGTGACGATCCTCTGCGGGATGGAGGGTCTTCGGGGAGCTTTAGTAATGACTCAGTCGGTGTATAATTGCGTTATCTTTTATAAACCATTAGAGTTGTTGTCTTATGTGCGGGAACGTATTTCATTGTGTCACTTGAGATTGTTTCTATTTGTCAGTAAGAGGCAATAAATGAAGAGCAACTTTTCAGTTTTAACGTCAACCGCCAAGGAAGTTAGACAAAAGTGTGTCTAAAAGTCGTCTGTCACTAACAGCAGTTGAGTTGAAGTGGAATGGCTGCTCTTGAAAACACATCAGTTGGGATCAAGTAGATTATTTTAAGACCGGGAAGGCACTCAATCAAGTCGCTATTTAGAAGAAGCACTCCGTCTTCTTTGCTCTGTGCTACTTTTTCATAATGTTGCGTTATCTCAAAGTCAATAGCTGCGCCGTACTGCGGTTCTCTCACAAATATTGCTAATAATCACCGTCAATGATTTTTGAGAGAAATATCAGATCTTATTCTGAATGGAAAGCTCATTGCTCCAGAAATGAGCGACGCAGTTGTTGCAAAAGCGTGTTTGCAAAACAACTGTGAAAATGATTATTGGTTTAACACCAATCGCCTTCCCACGTGCGCAATTTTCAGGGCTCAATCAAAAATTACCCGCTAGTTTGTTTTTATAAATGAAGTGCGGGGAAAACGAAGAGCCGACTTCGTCAATTTCTCACAGCATGCCTCGTATTAAAAAAAAAAAAAAAAAAAAAGCAGCTGCAGACCGCCCGGTCGTCGCGCGTAGTGCAAAGCGACTGTCTCGTAGGAGCTGGCCTTTGTTATTAAAACCACTCTTTTTACTGCCGGTCAGTGGGCAAAAACCTCTGTTTGTAATGCAACCTTATCTAATGGCCTGCGGGACAGAACGTAATTATTAGCAGCGCTGCTTTTCTTGCGTTTGCCTGTTAGTAGCGCAGACAGATCCATAGCCAGATCCCCAAAGTCCTCCTGGCTAATGAGTCTTTCTCTGTTCGGCCCGATGACTGCTGCCTTTCCACGAGATCATTATTAGGGAATTCCAGAGGACAGTTGAAATAGCATCACGGATAAGCTCGGTATCATCCAAACAAAAACTTGGCTGTGTACAAATTTGGTTGATATTTACGTCACAGGGTCAAGACACATTATATTTCCGGTGTGTTGATTTCAACTCATGTGCAGTGTTCTGAAGCACCTTTTTGCGCCAAGTCGAGTGTACGCTCGCATATTGACTCGCATTATGAATCAAGCGCGGCAGGAAGTAGGAAATGTTGTTTAATTATATTATTTATGTCGAGAATATATGAGTGCGTTTATTGTATCAGCCCCAGGCGCTGTAAGTCAGACTGTTCAGTCAAATGGTAAAATGTCAGTTGAATTGATGAATCCGGCAAGTCGCGATTTTGTGAAAGGCTATTTTTATTTCACTGCCGCAGTGATTAAAAGGTGGGAATTTTCTTAGAATGAAAATAATGTGAGAAATACACACAAAATATGGATATTTGAGAGGCAATGATCATTGTGTATTTTGGTGACAGAGACTCTTCACACTTTGCTTTCTCGCCAGAGGTAAACATGGAATGATAAATTTTGCGAAATATAAAACCATACTGCTTGAAAGCCTTTTTGGATCTTGCCTGAAAAACAGATGTTTGGAGATCCGGTGATAGATGTTAATGCTGGTCATTTGGTACCATCAGGCACCGAACATGAGCTTTGCTTCCGCTGTTGCTGCTGATGAATGATAAGACAATTTTATTTTTATGTGCGCAGGTACTGCAAATGTACCTGCCTTTCTGCGGCATTGCAATTTCCAATGCCCAACTCTTTGCTGCCTCCAGGAAGGAATACGACAGAAGCCGGGTAAGTACCAAGTGACCCGTTTCCCGTCTTTGGAATCAGCAATAACCTCCCTCGATGCTGGCCGATCACCTGCGTGGAGATGGGCCCGATTCTCGACGAAGGCTTGGTTGGAAGCAACATTAGGAGATGCGCTACTTATTCATGCCACTCGTTGGGAACATTATGAGAACGCAGTTCTGTGAAAGAGAAATGGTTTTATGCGCTTGGTATTAGATTGGATGGCTCTGCCATATATCAAGGACTTAATGTGCTTCTACCGGGGAAAGCTAATCATGTTGCATTGTGTTTGCTCCTGATATTAAGGCACTCCTTGAAGTCGTCAACGACCTGTTTGAAGAACAAACCGATCTGGAAAAAATTGTCCGGAAGATCATGCATCGTGCTCAGACGTTGCTCAAATGCGAGCGATGTTCTGTTCAGTTGCTGGAGGACATCGAGTCACCGGTACTGGTTTTTCTTATGGTGACATTGTGTTAGTTAAGCTCAAGTTATTAGTGCACATTTTAAATGAAATTGAGTGATTTTTTTTCTCCCCCTTTTTGAATCTTTCAGGTGGTAAAGTTCACCAAGTCTTTTGAATTGTTGTCACCTAAGTGCAGTGCCGACGCCGAAACGAGGTATGTGTGATGTTTGACTTTGTTTTTGTTGTCCAAACAAGCAGAAAGACCTTTTCCATTAAATGTGTCTAAATAGGAAAAATCCAGTTTTGCTTTTCTTTTCCTCCCTTTTCATTTGGGTAACCTTTTTCTCTATGTCGTATTTCTCCATATTTTTTTTTTTTTTTTTTGCATCTGAATCTCTCACGCTTTCATCAAGGACTAAATCAAAATAAAGACATAAGATCGACTCCTCTGCTGTAGGAGTGCTGAATAGCGGGCGGGCTTGACTGTGGAAGCTGTCTTTAATTTGATTTGGAGAATTCTCCACCACCGCTAGGCATGGAAAGATTAAATTATAGTTTCGAACGTTTTGATGAACACGTTGTACGCCGCCCACAACATTAGGGACACCATTATGCCACCATCTGTATGATGAGTACATTGATTCTTCTTCCTTTGAGAAGTCGACGCTTAATAGGCAGAGGCTTATTATTCGTGTTCTGTTTAGTTTCAAGGACAGTATGGAAAAGTCTTCTTACTCTGACTGGCTCATCAACAACAGCATTGCAGAGCTGGTGGCATCCACAGGACTTCCTGTCAACATCAGCGACGCCTACCAAGATCCTCGTTTTGATGCTGAGGTAACCACGCCGCAATCAACTGTTGTTAAAAATTTACTGAGTCGTTTGCAAAACTTCAGATGAGTCAATAATTTGCAAAACAACACACCAAACAGACCAGTGGTAAAGATTTGAAAGAAAATGGATGTCTCATTATTGTGAGTATCATGCTGAGGACAGGTTAGATGTTGTCAATGCAGATGGATGGTTAGTGTTGTTATTAATGTCCTCGCCGTCCTTTTATTAGGCGGACCAGTTCTCGGACTTCCACATTCGCTCTGTGCTGTGTGTTCCCATATGGAACAGCGATCATCAAATCATTGGTAAGTCAACAAATAAAATGGATTTTTTTTTTTTTTTTTTCAATGGTGCTGACTGTTTTATAGTATGTGCAAGATGCTGGTAGTAAATATGTCCAGCATTTGTGGTTGTCATAATTAATTTTAATTGGTCCTCTCCTCTTTTGTTGTTGCTGCATGTAGACAAATGTCGGTGACATTATCGGCGGCTGCGTTTCTGTGATTAGATCCACACTTGACTTTGCTGGTGTTTCCTCATTGTGCGAATTGTGTTTGTGAATCAGCCCCAGGGCTGACACCACAAACTGACACTGCGATAAATCATTGATCCCCTCTTTGGTGTCGGTGCTTAATACTTTTGCGAGGGCCAACGATAGCAGCCTTGGAGATTCTGAAAATCCTACACAGGAAGTCATTATTTTCATTGAGTCAAAAGAGATCAGCGTGTTTGCAAATGGCTAGTTTAGACCTGCGCGTGTGTCTTTGTATGTTTAACATTTGTTCTGCGTAGGAGTTAAATGTATTTGTCAGGGACAGGAAGCGGAGAAAAAAAGAACAGAATGAAAAAAAAAAAGTGCAGTGCGTGGGTGGCACCTGAGCACCTGAAGTGAAAAAAACGTTATACCAACAAATCAGCAGAAGATGAAATTCTCAAGTCAAGGATACTTTTGATTCACAAATGAAATGCTCTTGCGGCGTCTCTCAAGGTAACCAACAGCTCGTTCAAAATGAAACCGTGCTGTGATCATACCAACAATAGCCTACCGAGCGTTGAATCGAGTTAGGACGGTTAATTGCACCACTTCCTCTAGAGCTGTGTTAGCACAGATGCTAATGCTAACATGAACGTTTTTCCCAAAGATAGCTAACCCAGAATCACTATGCCAATGGCGGGAACACGTTTCTCTTCCTTGTATCCTAATTTTTGAAGCTTGTTATTTACATCTGAAACTCCAGGACAGCTTATCGCTTGAAGCATCTTTTCTGAGGTCAGCGTGCAAATTACCCTTCTGTTTGAGTTAGTGTGAACAGAAGGTTCATGGCAAAATCCCAACTGCAGTCCACTGTCATCATGTGTAAGTGCATAAAAATGGGACGCTCGGGCCTCGCTCGGGCCTCGCTCCCATGGCCTCCTCCCCTTCTTCCTACCCGAGCCAAGCGCCAACAAAATTCAATCAATAAACCACCCATAACTGCTTACAGTGGTGGTTGCAAATTGCTTGGCTCATTTGTCAGTTGTAGAGTGGCTGATGAATGTTCACCTCCAAATAAAAATCCTGCCCCATACCAAATGATCATTTGAATATGCTTGCTTTTTAACGTCAAGATGTTGTTTTATGTCATATCATGTGTGTAATTACTCTTTAGCTTTAGTTCCCAGACAACATGACAATATGTATCAATGAAATATTCATGTCCACTGTGAGTTCTACTTTAATTAGGCACAGAGAGAAGTCGGGCGAGTACTCCAAAGGCTTCATTCCCACTGTGTTTTTGTTGACACTATTAATTGAATATAATTTTTTGCATTTGTCCTTTCTACCACTGTGTAATCTTTTTGTGTGAAAAATAAGGCATCATCTCCAATAATGTGGACAATTTCTCCTTGGCCTCATTCTAACAGGCGTTGCTCAAGTGCTGAACCGCCTCGATGGGAAACCATTTGATGATGCAGATCAGCGGCTCTTTGAGGTATTGCTTTAACTCGCTTGTCTTTTATCAGAGTTGTTTTGATATCTTTAGCTTTTTTTTCCCCCCCCTTAGGCTTTTGTGATCTTTTGTGGCCTGGGCATCAACAACACCATCATGTACGACCAGGTGAAGAAGTCGTGGGCAAAGCAATCAGTGGCTCTAGATGTAAGAATACAGTTTCCGTAAGGATTGTGTACTCAAATTATTCATGAGGGTTATGCCACAATTGGAAATCACGCCAAGAATTGGCCTAAGACTGTTATTATTTTTTCAGGTACTCTCTTACCACGCCACTTGCTCCAAGACTGAAGTCGACAAATTCAAGGTAGAATAATCATCCAAGAAAATTGTACTTACAGACCTCGTTTGGCCAGCAAAAAAAAAAAAAAAAAAAAAGGGGCATTTTTAAATTTTCCCTCTAAGGTAGACAGCAGAGAAAGGACAGGCCAGAAGATGCATGTTTTTATTTCTTCATATTCACCTGCACGTCTTGATTTGTTTGTGTGCTGCTCAGTCAGATGATGAAAAACAGACCGGGACCGTGAACCCTGCTGGAGGCAGTGAGCGTAGGCCAAGGGGAAGCCCATTATATTTTTCAGCAAGATGACGGCGGTACATACAGTAACTCATTAGACTTTCTGGAGCATTGTGCCATACATATGCATCTATATATTTTGCTATCATTAAATTTGACATGGATCCTTAAAACTGGCACCATTGTTTATCTAGTTTGGCAAAGATTTTGCATATATGGCCTATTTTACATTAGAAGTCATTTTCTTACTCTTTTGACAAAGGACGTGTTTCTTGGAATAATCACATTTGTAATTGGATAATCAATGATGTGGATTAATAGCAAAATCTTAAAATTTGAATTCGTTCCACACTCAAATCATCTTTTCTCATTGAAATGAATGGAAGGTCATTAATCTGATCTAGCCTCACCTCCAAAAATGTTTTTAAGACAATACCACTCTATAATGTTGAATATTCCCAAAACATACCATAATAAAATGACTAAATAGAATTTACAGGCTCAATTTGCGCATCATGATTAATTAATTGTGGCTCATTCTGGGCCACTGTAGTCTAAAATTAGGCATAATTATGCTGACTATCTTTTTACAATGAAAATAAAATTCATAATCGTTAACAGCAATCAGTAGACAATCGTGATATTCAATCTTTATAAAACTGAAAAGACATTTTACATTTTTAATTAGCTTGACATTTCTGAAATATAGATATGACCTATTTTCCCGTACTGCCAAGTGAAGGAGTTTCCCTTGTGACCATTACAGCAAAATAGGAAGGAACCCATGTTAAAAAAAAGACCCCCCCCCCCCCCCCCCTTAGTGCCTTGTTTGTGTGATCTCTTCAGCAATGAGCTCTGCATCATCACCCCCAGCCTCACCCCCCACCCTCACCCGCCACCACAACCCACTTCTTTCATAACTGCTCTACATATAGATCCTTATTGAGCTCGCTTATCTGCCAGAGCCAGTGGCGTCGGTAAATAAACCTTGCTGACATTTGCCAAAACCCGAAACTGCAAATTAACAGAGGTCAAGATAACGCCGTAGTGCCAGACACCAGTGCAGAGATTATGTCGAAGAAAAAAAAAACATATATGTTCTCCAACCATAACTCGTGAAGAGCGCTAAGGAAGCGCAATTAATTGGGATCGTTTATGTGAAAAGCTTGACGAATGATGTCACATTTTGCATTTATTCATCTGTAAGAGTTCAATCTGGTTTCAAGGCTTCCTCATTAACGTGAGCCCTCCATGCTTCCCGTGATCTCGGCAGCCTCCTAAACTCATTTCCTCCGTCCCTCTCGGCGTTGTAGGCCGCCAACATCCCCCTGGTGTGCGAACTGGGGATCGACAAGCTCTCCTTTGACGATTTTTCCTTAGATGTGGACGCCATGATAACGGCCGCGCTCAGGATGTTCATGGAGCTTGGAATGGTTCCCAAATTTAAGATCGACTATGAGGTGAGGATGCGCCTAATCTTTTTTGTTTGGGAAATCCATTGGTGGACCTTTTCTGCTGACCTAAACAATATCTGAAGCACTGACCTACATTCTACAAAAAAAATTAATTTAATCCCAATGATCTATTTTCCCCCTCATTATTTTGTAGAGTTCCTCTTGGCTGCACAATTTTTTTTTTTTCCGTCCAGTCAGTTTGTATCTCGCCTCTGTGGGCTGCCATTTCAATGTTCCTCCTAAAGGCCCATGTAGCAAACGCGAGGCGTAGCGCTGTTAACATCTCTTGCCCTGAAATGTCCTCGGCAACAAACCGGCCTCGCCGTGTACCTCCCTCCAGACGCTGTGCCGATGGCTGCTGACTGTGAGGAAAAACTATCGGATGGTTCTGTACCACAACTGGAGACACGCCTTCAATGTGTGCCAGTGCATGTTTGCCATGCTAACGGTAAGCGAAGCAATCTTCTAAAGCACATGTCCTTCTCACATCTTGTACAAACAAGCACGTAAGAAATGCTGAGTGTGCAAGTTTGGCTCTTATTTTTTTCTTTCATCTTCCAATCAGACGGCCGGCTTCCAAGAGACTCTGACAGAAGTGGAGATCTTAGCGCTCATCGTGGGTTGCGTGTGTCACGACTTGGACCACCGGGGCACCAACAATGCCTTCCAGGCAAAGTAAGTGTCTCAGATTGGCTCTGATGAAATCAACGTCCTCCTACACGCTGTTTAGAGTGTTTCGCCACCTGCGGCAATCAGCGGATCAGCAAGAGTTAAGCGGCAAGTTGTGTAAGACTTACATAAGCGTCGAACTGACAAGGCCGTTTCAATGAGCAGGTGACATTTGTGCTCGATTTCTCTTTTTTATCTGCTTACCTTATGATGTTATTACTGTAGATGGACTCGAACCAAGATTTTAATTGTGCTGCTGCTCGAGTGACTTATTCACTCATGAGCACTTTTTACTACTTCTGTATTCTACAAGTGCGATTATGGTTTTATGGTGAGTAATATCTTTATTGACCTTATAAAGGTAAGAACAACTTGTGAATTTAAAAAAAAAACTTTTTCCAAGAAAAAATAAACTGAAATAATGTGGTTGCAAAAGTGTGCACACCCTCTTAAAAATCAAGGCTGCATGCATTCAGAATGTACTAATTACAGTATATTGAAATTGATGCTGATGGGAATTGGACCAGCCGTCACCATTTTAGACACTGTAAAAATAATGTTGGTATTTGATGTTGTTTTACTATGTGTGTGCCAGGACAGGCTCGGCTCTCGCTCTGCTTTACGGGACCTCGGCTACCCTTGAGCACCACCACTTCAACCACGCTGTCATGATCCTGCAAAGCGAGGTGAACCATCTCTCTGTGTCCTTGTTGCTATTGTTTTGAAAGTACTGCAATGCAGCGCTCCAGATGTTCTCAAGTCAATGACTACACAATGCTGCATTTAAGTGCAACATTTGCACTTTGTCCATTCAAGTGCATTTACGGGTGTTGTTTTAACACTCCATCCTTTTCTTGGCTGCACTTGGTTTGTTCCATCTTGCAAAGTTAGCCTCCCCTCTGGTTTTGTGAACTGCATTGCAATGCAGTGCTACTCAGGAGAACATACGCAGGGGTGGCCCTACTCTGGAACCAGTGTCAGCCATTTCAGTGGGGGGCAACTCCATAATTCGTTCCATTTTCGTTTCCTGTGGTACTGCGTGGAGCACTTGTGGCTTCCGCGGGATTCAGTGTAATGTTTGACATAGCATTACCAAATAAGCAATAATAAAGTTAATAGTAGTGTTAAGCAAATAGCTACGAGGCAAACGGCAGTTGAACCAAATTGGAAACCATCAATAACGTACACAAGCTGCAGCATCCTGGTTTATAGTTGCATCTGTTGTTTATTTTTCCAGCCCACTTACATTTACAAATATAAAAGGATCATCTTTCATGTCGTTTGAGCCTGATGGCAAACATGTGGCCCCTTTAATAATATGTGAACGGAGTAAACAAAACAAAAGCTCAGGCTGCCCTTAAATCAATGCAATTACTGCGGTGATAGATTTACTGGTAATTGGTTGAGCAAGAGACATTTCAGCAGGTGATTTGCTTCTTTTTTTTCATGTCAAGTTGTAATTAAAGACGGTCTGCGGGAGCTGCTGAGCAGCAGAGGCTTAGTTCTTCATGATCACGCTGCTGACAAATGTTTTCTTTGAATATCCTAATGGTTTCTCTTGATAACGTTGGGCTAGGGCTGTCCTATTAGCTTATAAATGACTAGTGTCGCTAATTCATAGAGATCAGGGTTTCTATCTGCAGGCTTTCACCAACCATTCATTCCAAGATACCGTTTTTTCTTTATACATCCTGACCTTGTGTTACGTTTCTTCCCAGGGTCACAACATATTCTCCAACCTCTCGTCCGCCGAATACAGCAACCTTATGCAGCTACTCAAGCAGTCCATTCTGGCCACTGATCTCACTCTTTACTTTGAGTATGTTCTGCATCATCAGATCATCAGATTTTAAATCACAAAAAACGATTTTAAATCACAAAACTGGTGGAGCGATAATTGTAGAGCGAGTTTTCAACCTGTATTGCTTAGTTTGGTTTACCCCGCCCCCTAGTGGATGTTTTGTGTTTTACACCTGTATCTTGTCACACAGGAACAGAAACACGTTCTTTGAACTGGTGAACAAAGGGGAGTATAACTGGAACGTGAAGGCCCACAGAGACATGTGCAGGTGAAACAGCATGATAACAAAATGTCTCCATTTTGCAAAAACTCCCAAATAACACAGACCATCCTTTTACCTCTAAGATCCATGATGATGACAGCATGTGATCTCGGCGCTGTCACCAAGCCTTGGGAAATATCCCGCAAGGTGAGCACTGATCCAGAGGTCAAAATGTGTTTATAATAAACATGTCATCATTATACCCTCATTTCAGGTGGCTGAGTTAGTGACCAGCGAGTTCTTTGAGCAGGGCGACAGAGAACGATCAGAGTTGAAGCTCACACCCTCGGTGAGTGGATAAGAACATGTCTGCTTATTTATTTAACACAGTGTATGTCTGCTCCATTTAATAGGACCTAAGCCTGCTCAAAGTGACAGTTTTTACTAAACTAGGACTGGTGTTTACGTTATGAATTCAGCCGCATCCTGACTGTTTGCTTATGATGCTTTGAAGGTCAGCTTCTATTGTAAGCCATTTTTTGACAAATGAGAATCTACACGGGACAGCTTTTCACGGATGTGTAATTGAGCGCAATAACTAATCAAGCCAGGCCATATTGCCTACGCTTTTAATACAACCCCACCCTTCCAATAAAGCTCTCTTTATGTTAAACTTGTTCAGTTTAATGCGTGGGTGTTAGATATAAAATATTAACTTCTGCAGTGAGTCGTAGCAGCTATCTCTGAAGCGCAGCCTCTGTGAAGCCTCTTATTAAACGGTGCAGAAGAAAGCAGTGACAGGGAAAAAAAAACAAAAAAGATTTGTTGCTGTAAAACGACTTAGACTGTCCCCGCGACAATACTGGAACTAAACGACTCATTCTTCTGTTTACATTACAGGCCATCTTTGACCGAAACAGAAAAGACGAGCTGCCTGGTCTTCAATTGGAGTGGATTGATGGAATTTGTGCGCCGCTCTATGAGGTAATCTTCTCAAAGCAGTCGTAGAAGAAAATTGTTTACAGTAAGCCACGCTGGACACAACTCGTAACATGACAAAAGTCGAGGCTAATTATTATTCTGTCCCCATACACACAGAACAATTTTTGGGAACTTTGATGTCAAGCTCCGCCCACTTTAAATAGCAATGGGGATACAAAGCCTGCCAGTCGGCGGCCCCATTAGGAAGATTTCTGAATCCTGTCATGTCATTAGGGGGCCCTGGATTGTTTTACTAGTGTACCTAAATGATCCTCTGAATGATAACTAGGAGTCTACTAGTTAGTTAGTTAGCTTGCTTGGCTCTCAGCGAGTTTAATTAAATATTTCTACGGCTTTGCATAACGTTGGTATTTACTGTACTGTCGTGTTGCAAGTGTGTGTGTGGGGGGGGGGGGGGGGGGCTGACTTTGAGGCTGAATGCAAGCGGCCTGTGAGAAAATGCGCGTTAGTCGATGACGTCAATGAGCCGTGCGGCCGCCCCTTCTCGTGCGTGGGCGACAGAAAGCAAAGCGGGAGTCAGGCAAGATGAGGCGCGCGCGAAACCATCACAACCGGTTGACGCCACCGCCCCGTTTATTCAATTAGGCCAAGTGATCGGCCGTCTTGTGTTGAAAGCATCAAAGTAGCGTTACCTGCGCGGGGGTGTTTGTTGGTGCCTTATACGCAAGCTAATGTTTGGAGGGGAATGCAGATACGGAGGTCGCCGCCAATTAGACTTGGGAGGGGGAGGCAGATGTGAGGCAGTGGAAGGTCTCTTTCTTGATCTTGTTGATCTCTTTCTCCTGGAGCTGTCTTGATGCTCCATGGAATATTAATCCTCCCCTTATATAACCAACCGCCCTGCGCTTCTCCTTCACTCTTCCTTGGAGGAATGGCGACGCTACCTCCACCGTGGATACGAGGGGGGAAACCCAGCAGCGGGTCATGTGTGTTCTCAACCCGAGCCTTCGCTGGTGACTTACCTGATTTAATAAAATATGGGGAAATAAGGGTTGTATGGAAAAATACATTTCTCATATTTGCCCGTGTACGTGCTGGTTCAAGTGGGAGGAGGCCTCAAAGGAGGTTTTCACAGCTTGTGTCAGTTTGGTGCATTTCATCTGAAACAGTTAATGAGTCCGGTAGTCTCAGTGCAGTGTCTAGATGGAGATGAATAATGGTTGGGTGGAATAATGTGCTGATGTTCTACTTTTACATGTGTAAAAGCAACATCTGCAATCTTCTTTGAATTGCTTCTTCTGACATGTCAAATTTTCAAATTTAGAATGAGAGGCAATTTCTGTGAATCACAGATACGACTCATAATCCATTTGTCTTTGAAGAATTTTGGTATAGTCAAATAATTGTCACATGCCAGTGATGCTCGCGATGCTGTTTCTATGACAACCTGGAGCGGGGGGGGGGCTCGGAGGCTGCATGCACAGAAAGGGCAGGGAGAGTTGGTGGCAACAACAAGTCAGGCTTTGAGCTGCAAAAAAAATGACAATTATTATTGCTTGCTGTGCAATGACCTCCAATGTGAATTAGCGCTACAAAAATACACTTGAACTGAATGAACTTCCATGTCCTAATTTTCTCACCTCTCTATCTCCCCGTAGACTCTGGTCAAGTTAAATCCGAAATTGAATCCCATGCTCGACATGATCCAAGCCAACAGGTCCAAGTGGGAGGAGCTGAACAACAAGCGGCAACACGAACACAGTGTTTCAGCACCGGCGAGCCCCTCGGAGCCCGTCGGCTGCACGGCGCCCAAGACGGGCAGCTCCCCCGGCCGTAGCCGCGTGGCCGCCAAATCGCTGGGTTAGCAAGCCTTCTTATCGAGATCTCACTTCCTCTTACGGCCTGCGACTTGTGCAGGAAATGCGAGGGTCCTGTTTGTTCCTCTGGGAAAAGCGGAAAAGCTACCGGAGGTGTGTGAAGGTTGTCACGGCAGCCGCAGATGTGCTGCATCGGCACAGCTGACTTCCATCGTGCGGCCATTGTGCAACAAGGCACGGCCCAAATTCTGGAAAGGTGTTGCCTACGTGTCGGATGTTTGTAAATGTGTACATACTCGAATGCTGTCACAAAACTTTGGATTGTGGTGTCGCCGTCGAAGGATGAATTATTTCTGGAGCGCTGGTTGTTTGCTCCAATTCCTCCCCTCCTGTGCCTTGTTGGAAAGATTCCCCCATGAAAAATGCATGCCCTCCTATGACTTGAACATGATGGAAAATGGTACCTGTGATGGACTCGTTTTTTTTTTTTTCTCCCATCATTTTGCCATTATACACCACAAGTCAATTGTTCATAAAGCAGTCAAATGGTATTGAATTTCACAAGAGGTTCTTTTTCAGCTCAACAGATGAACTGACCAAGCAGTTTGCTGCTCATTCCAAATTGATGTAAATATATTTTTGAAATATTTTTATTTAAGTTATTATTTCTATTTAATTGTATGTCCTCAAAGATGTGATAAACAGTCAGTGGTATGCGCAATAGCGCCCTCCGGTGGTTGTGTCACATTTGTCTGAATGTCTTTGAATTAATTTTTTTAATAACTAATGTCAGCCTACCCCTAACCTCTGACCATATTTTATTTTTTTATTTTTTTTTAATTCATGATTATGGTGTATAAAGGCAAAATTATTGAAAAAATTAAATTGTCCAAATACTTCTGGTATGAAATGCTACTTTGAAGCCCTAACCGTAGCTTTAAACCCTACTTTGAAACCCTAACTCTAGTATGAAACCTTAGCTTTAAAGCCTAATTTGAAGCCCGAACTCTCGGGCCGCGTTCCAATATGTTTTCCAAGTTACACTCGTTAAACACACCTGCGTGAAAAAACTTTGTGCATTTTCACGTTCTGCAGGAGCAAAAACTTTTCATGCAGATGCACTTAACGAGGGAATCTTGGAAAACATCTTGGAATGCGGCCCCGAGGACTGGTGTTTGCCATCTGTGCTTTAAACCCTACTTTAAAAGCCTAACTCTAGTATGAAATCCTCCTTTGAAACCCTAACCCTCGCTTTAAACTCTACTTTGAAACCCTAACCCTAGTATGAAACCCTACTTTGAAGCCCTAACCCTAGTATGAAATGCTACTTTGAAGCCCTAACCCTAGCTTTAAACCCTACTTTGAAACCCTAACTCTAGTATGAAAGCCTAGCTTTATAGCCTAGTTTGAAACCCTAACTCTCGGGCTGCGTTCCAATATGTTTTCCAAGTTACCCTCGTTAAACACACCTGCGTGAAAAGATTTTGTTCATTTTCACGTTCTGCAGGAGCAAAACTTTTCACGCAGGTGCACTTAACGAGGGAATCTTGCTAAACATGTTGGAATGCGGCCCCGAGGATTGGAGTTTGCCATCTGTGCTTTAAACCCTACTTTGAAAACCTAATTCTAGTATGAAATCCTCCGTTGAAACCCTAACCCTCGCTTTAAACTCTACTTTGAAACCCTAACCTTAGTATGAAACCCTACTTTGAAGCCCTAACTCTAGTATGAAACCCTACCTTGAAGCCCTAACTGTAGTAACTCTGTAATCTAATCTCCCCCACCCATACATTTATGGGAATATTCTCTCTCTCTCTCTCTCTCTCTCTCTCTCTCTCTCTCTCTCTCATACGGACACACAATGTGCCTTGATGAAGTTGCTGTGTATTCAAGTAAGCCATTGAATCTCGCAGAATCAATTCTCAATATTTATTTCTCTGACATTTGGCCTTTTTTCCTCCTCACTCTCTTCTGACCGTCTTACAGCTTTTCTTGTCCAAGGATGACTTTGACTGACTCAGCTTTCGTAGTAGTACTCAAGTGCCCATTGGGTTACGAGCCAATTCTTTACTCTTAAGTAGTACTTAACGTTTTTTTTTTACTTATAATTTGTGTTGTACTTTGTTGGTATTTTTTTATGTGACCTTGTGCACCTTGCCAGGCATGGTTGTTAGTGTTTTTCATTGAAGAACATTGAAGTTGCATGTTTTAATGACGCGTGTTGCATTCAAAGACAATTCTGAGGATGTAGCAAATGCGGAAGCGTCACAAATACCTCGGATTTCCACACAAATGCATGTCTTTAATTGTACTGCATGAGGTTGTGATGAATATCACTGTTCTATTTTTCTATCAAGTCTCCCACATGACTTGGACTTTGGACATGATGTAATGTGTTTTGTCTCTTTCTTCTCTTTCTCTTCTTTTTGTGTTTTTTGGACTTATTTAAATAAAAGAAAAACCCAGGCATGATGACGCAATGTGCAATGTTTCAGACGTTCTGTACTATGAATAAACATGATGCTGCTACATGGTGGTTTGTGGTGTCGTTGAAAAAGGCATTAAAATGAATTACTCTATATAGTAATTAAGTTGAGTAGTAATTATTAGTATATAATTAAATAAAGAAAAACATGCAAAGTAAAAAACGACTGTAGAGTAAAACATTTTTTAAGTAAAGAAATTACCTTGTATAGTAAAAGCATTTAAAAATGGTATTGCATAGTAGGGCTTTTAAAAGTTATTATAGTAAGCTTTGGAAAATGTAATAGAAAGGCTTACATACTTGTGTTAGGGCTACAGACTAGGGTTTAAAACTAGGGTTGGGGTTTCAAAGCAGTTCTCTTGCTTTCCTCTCCGTCCATCCATGCTTATGCACCTCAGACAAGCAACAACAAAATCAAATTGCATTGTCAATGCTGCCCTCGTGTGGGCAAAAGATTGTTTTTTTTAATTCCATGTTTTACCAGGTAAGTCAATTGAGAAAACTTTAATAAACACAAATATTTCTGATGGCTATTTAAGTTGGATTTATTGCACAAAGAGCGGTGACAAAACACACTGGCTGTTATTGAATTGTTAGGAGAGAATAACAAAAAAAAGAGGAATTCCATATAATATTCCAAAGCACATTTGTTGACGAGTTTAAAAAAAAACAAAAAACAGTTGTCTTGTCAAGCAGCAGTTCCAAAATGAATCCATCAATTTGACAGTGACATTACATCGGTTATCAGTAAAGGACATTCGGGCGAAAGAAAAAGTTCATAGTCAACTAAACATCATTAGGGTACACTTCCACATTCTAATGACATCCAAATACTGTACAATGCGGCCTTTTCAAACATGCTCAAGAGAGAGAGAATGTAGAGTCTATTACAATGGTAGGAGTTTAATCGCACTTTCCAGTGAAATACACCAACTACACTAGACACTAAAGTTTTTCCCACTCCAAAATGACTTACTGTACATTTGAGTACTTGCCAATAAAGACTTGATGCCATTATTTCTCGCAATTGCGATGAAAGCATGTTTCGTTCTTTTTACATTAACGTGGCTCCTCTCTGAAAAGTGTCTGTCTCAGTCTAGTCATGTAATATTGGTGTTTCAGTGTCGGAGCATTTTAGAGCACCGAGTACTGATATCAGTGCATCCCTAGACATGACAATTGAGCATTATGATCTTTTAGAGATCCAACTTGGATTGGCTGTGTACCTATAATTTGGCAAACAGTCCAGTGAGAAAACAAGATTAAAGCTGCTTCAAAAAAGGAACATTTTCATTTTCAATTTGAACAAACACAGAACAATTCATTGTAAACTCTTACCAACTGCTAAAACTTTTTTTTTTTTGCATATGCGGATTCAAAACTAATTTGTCAGAGTTTGCATGTGTTTAAGTCTTTGGTAGGACATGAGCAAAACATGACATTGGCATAATTAAAACTCATTCAATCCGACCGACATTTATATACCTTTTTTTTCATGTGGTAGAATAAAAGGAACAATTGGAAATGGCTGGCACTGAATGAGTTTTAATAATGAAAAAAAAGCAAAAACTATTCAGTAACATCTTGGGCGCTTTGGGTACAAAAACTCAAAGTAATATATAAATGTTAAAAGTCAAGTTAAGGTCCAAGCAGGGGTTAGTTCATTTCGCCACCCCCCCCCCAAAAAAAAAAAAAATTTTTTTTTTTTTTTTGTATATAACAGGTCATCAGTGTGACACACATTCACACAGTCATTGTTGCTTGACAAAGGGAAGGACAATGTACCCGAGTGGATCATCAGGAAGTATCCAAGTACATGATTTGGAGGGGTTGGGTGGGCAGACAAAAGCTTTCCAAAAGGCACAGAGCTTCAGTAACATACCAACAAAATGGAAAGCCATTTTAACAAAACCACTTGGTCCACATCCAGTCATGCGAAGACAACGTATGTGTTATTCGTGAGGACAAAGTGTCCTCGTAGAAGGACCTAAAGCTTGATATCAAGGATATGGACCAAGTGTTCAAATGCCTTTCCACAGAATTGAGTTGGAGTGAGTAGACTTGATGTTGTGTTGTATGCAAGACGTGCGTCACTGCTTGTTATGGCTCATTTCATGAGCGCACACACATGATGGCACCACATGATAAAGAAGAACACAAGCGTTCCTTTCAAATTCTCAAATCTCTGCATGGTTTTGGAGGAGGCTGTGTGTGTGTGTGGCTGTGTGTGTGGCTGTGTGTGTGTGTGTGTGCGCGCGCGTGCGGCTGGGTAGGCGGGATTAGAGGAGGTTCCTGTTTCCGAAGATGTTAGCGGGGTCCACGTAGTCCTTGACAGACTGCAGCATACCCAGACCCACATTGGAGACAGTCTGCCTCATCCACTCCTTGCGAAGTTTCCCCACTGGAGAGACAAATACGTAAACTCAAATGAATGCTTGGCCTGGGGATGAGGTTTTTGACAGGATTTTTATATATATATATATATATATATATATATATATATATATATATATATATATATATATATATATATATATATATAGATAGATAGATAGATAGAGAGAGAGAGAGAGAGAGAGAGAGAGCGAGAGCGAGAGCGAGAGAGAGAGTGTCACTTCCTGTAACAGACAACTTGATAGGTTCCATGAAAATAATTTAAAAAAATAGTGGGGAGCACTCTTGCAACGAGAGAATACAAATGAATGAATGGGGGGGGGGGGGGGGGGGGTAATGTTTAGAGTTGGGAGGGGCGTGCACGGGAGGTTGGGTGCATGGGCACGGCTGATTGCTCGGCAGGCTGCTGTGAGCCAATCAATCTTGTGAGAGTGAGTGAATAAACAGAGGGTGATAAATGCTTTTATTCAGCCAGGAGAAATGTTTTGCATGGTGTGATTTATAGAGCTCAGCAGACTATCAAACTCATTAGGCCTCGTGTGTGTGTGTGTGTGTGTTCCCACAGGAGGATGAGGAGGGGGCTGGGAGGCCCCACACGGCCACCCTCACATTTGCGCCTCGCTCCTCTCACCCAGCCAGATGCCATCGAGGAGCTCACAACCTCCGTCCATACTCTGAGGGAGAAGTTTGATGTTGCTTGGGATGGTGACTTTAAACCCAAATGGAGGGTTGGCATAATCTCAAACCTGAGGGGCAAGTGAGGCTCTTGTGCAATTTTGAAGTCGATATTATCTCCCATGCACAATTACCATTTTGACTTCATACCAAAATTGGGATATAATAAATCTATGACTGTTTCTGCAGGCAGTTTTATTTTCTTCTACACAAGGTCTTTTGATATAAATGCCAATGCCGAACTCGTATTGACGCGTCCGTGTGGGAGTTTTATTCACACGGCAGATTCTAATCTGAAGATATCTAATGTCATGATTATTTCCTACTCGGGCGACTGTGCTGCTTGAAAGCAAAAAAGTAATAATTGTCATTGAAGCTAATTGCCGTACACATACAAAAATAAAAGATAAAATGTGTGAACGTATCAGTTTGTCAAGCATTGTCGACTTTGAACTTTTGGAGGTGGTGCAAATTTGGGAGCAGAATCACGCTGTCCTGTTCAGCCTGAGAACAGGTGCTCCTCACTGTGTAAATACTTAAAAGTAGCAGAATAATCACAGCAGATCAGACACCCCCTCCTCTCCTGTACAGATAGGACGAGCCCTGACATATTTGTTATTAGAGTCCAGCCAAGCAACCCAGATGGGAATCGGGCTGTGAGGGCCTCCTGACACAAGAGGGCAGACAAGGAGGTCACTGGGGGTGGGTGAGGGGCTCTGATAGCACGTGCACCTCCAGATGGTGACAAAGGGACCAATCAGATTCGGCGCCATAACTTTAAAAAACAAAAAAACAAAAACTGTGCTCTCCAGGAGCGTACCCTCCTCGCTCCCTTTGGTTCCACCTCCATGCCTCCTCCTGGGAAGGCGAGAAAACAGAAGGTGGCGGGACTGCATCATTGCCTCCATCAGCGTGATAATTTACACATCTATCTTGTCGCGCTCGCTCTCTCTCGCTCACTCGCTGTCGCCATCAATCTCTGGCGGACGGCCACGCAGCTGAGGCCAACCACAAAGACGGTGTGGCACGCTTTCCATCCCGTCCGGCCAAAGGCTTTTGTTCTGCCACCGCGAGGTAGAGCTCAACTGAATCATCTCCATCTTTAGTGAGGGCCGCACGGCGGTGAAGGTGAGGACGGAGGGCTCCTCTTCGACAAATGGAGGTCGCGGGACTGAGTTTTGCCCACCCCACCACCCAAGAATTGATAGATGGAGCAGTGCACAGGTGATGGATGCTCAGAGGCTCCACGCGACTGCTGCAGCGGTGACCCACTTGAAGCTGTGCTTTTTACAAGCAGCCATCCATTTTCTATCACGCTTCTTCTGTCCAGGGTCACAGGGGTCTCGAGACCATCCCACATGAGTTTAAAGCAAGAGGCAGGGTGCACCCCTGGATTGATCACCTGTCAATCACATAGATGACACATACTCCTTTTCATACTGAGCTGCTTGGAGCAAAATTAGCACCAAAATCGGCTATCAGCTTTTCTTTTGGGAATGTCAGGGGGTTCTTGACTCCTTTCCACAGAATGCTATCATGTTAGCATTGTGCAGTGTCCTGCGGAGACAGTGTTGGATGACTCAACATCCCTAAAAAGTGTATTTACCGCTGTGCCCTCCAACCTGGCCATCCTTGACTACATCTGTTTGCTTTGATACACAAAACCCAATGAAAGTGGATCCATTTGTCAGCAGCTGATTGTAGCCAGACACACTGGTCTGTCTGCGGCCAGATAGCCAGCCCCGCTGTGATTAATCACAATTATAGAGTGGGCCCCATACACAGGAGCCACATGGATCACACCCCGCCCCCTTTAGGTTGCTGAGGGTGGCCCGGGCCACCGTTTGGAGGTCAGCATTCAAGCGGCAACACTGGTGGCGTCGTTTAACGCCGGCCCTCGCCACCTCCTTTTTATAAGCAATCTTTTAATTTTGTGGTCGTCCCCGCCTTTGGGGGGGAATTACAATTTAATATTGCGGGTGATTCGCTGCATACTGATTTTGACAGGTGTGATGAATCGCCTGAAGTGATGTATGAAAACAGCCAGGCGGATGGCAATATAGATAAAGCGGGCATTTTATCTGAGGCCTGATGGGTCCGTGAGTGGCTTGCAGTTTGAAGGGGGAAGAAAAAAAAATCATCAAGGTTGCCAACTGTAAAAAGCGGCATACACACGCTCCAATTTGGAACAATTTAATAAAGATGACATTCTAGTGTGCGCAGTAGATGAGACTGCATTGGACGCAGTACCAAGACTGGCCTGTGTGAGGCAGCAAAGAAGAGCAAAAGGAACAAAGAGCAGTAGGAGAAGAAATATGGTAGATTCTGCCTAGCTAAAATGACATTTTAGCTAATCTGGTAATCAGCGGATGAGTCAATGTTTTTATAGCTCCATTTAGAGACAACGCTGGATCTTATGTGTGCATGCCCCCGATATGCACGCGAGTTTGTCCTACCTCCATGATGATGCGATAAACTGCCTCCGTTGGCAAGGATCTCGTCTCTGGCAGCGTGCTGAAGAGAAACAAAAGTTTAGTCAACCGTCCACAATCTGGGAGCACATTCTTGCGTAAGGCAGACTAAATGCGGCACCTCCACTTGTTCATACACGTGCACGGGATCAGCAAGGCCCCTGTAGTGGAAGGCGAAGTAAAAGTAGACACAGGCGCCGGCGTCATACGTTTGCGTTACCCTGCAAATCAAAAGATGAGAACATTAGTCACTTGCAAAAAAATTAATGCGTGAGGGGATGAGATTATTAACATAATATATTTTCTAATGATGACATTGTTTTGTTTTCACTCAAAGCCCTCGGTGGGCCTAGCAGCAAAAACTATTGATTTAAATGAACTTACTGAGCAATGTCTCAAAAAGACAAACGCAACATTGCCAGTGTGTGCTTCTAAATAAAAATTCCTTTAACGGGAGTCGGGTCCCCATGCTAAAAGTCTCTGCTGCGGCCTCGCTCCCCGCTGAGGGCAGAGCCCTTGTTCATCTGACATGGCCCATCACCTGGCACGCTGGCTGCTTCAGAGGTTAAATGGACAAATCAATCATGTGACAGAGCGAGGCCGGGAAATGAATAGCTGTGGCATAATCAGGCTGAGGCCTAATCTGTCCACCGGCATAGAGCGGCCGGCCGCCTGGCTCTCTTCAGCTGCTTTGCCGTCTGCCTGTCAGACTCTGGTGAAGGTTCATCCAAACATTGGCAAAGGCTTAACTATTGTGTTTCAATGAGGAATATCGCTTATTGATTAGTTTAAAGAAAGAAGCTTTAATTTCAAAAGTAACAATGCATCAAGCTGATGATTTTTGGTCATTAGTGCCTCTCAAAAAGCAAGGGAGCGGCACTACTGTGCGACAATCCATCACAATCACAAATGTTACCTGCAAGTGGCCAATGGTGGAAACTGGACTCCTCTGTTTTTACACTCGCCTATGATGCGAGCTTTGACGTTCCGGCAGATGTCCAAAACCCTGAAAGAGTGTTTTTTCTTTTTTTAATGTGGTATAGAATGCATGTGGAATACATTTGGCCTTAAAGAGAAATTAGCAGTACGAAGAAGCCGACGCCAACATAGAAACCGCCGCAAGAGGATCCCACTAGTGTGGAAATGGCCGCCGGCGTGCGCAGCCGTGTGGAGGACAGCGAGAAGGAAGTCTAATGAGCCGAGCGCCTGCGTCCACTTGCTCTCACTCCGTCTCTCCTGTCACGCGTGTTACGCAACGAGGGGCGACAATGACAACGAGGACGAAATGTGGCGCGCATTGCGATCGGGTGGGACTTGAACCCAAGACTCGAGCGAATGGCTTGAACTACAATTGTGAGCAATTAGTCAAAGATCTCAGCAGACCTTATGAGTTGTCATTCGTAGTGCCAAAAGGTAGATTTCTTTTTTTTTTTTTTTTTTAATTGATAGTTTTAAATTTATGGCCGACAATTATGACCTTACCAGAGCATTCAAAAATCGCCACAATTGTGTATTTACCTGTCCCAGGGTACTGAGGTCTCGAATGACTCGCCAATCACATAGTAGTCCATCCCCAAGTCCTGTCCAAAGGAAAACATCAACATGTATTTATTATAAAGTGTGTTATGCTTCAACTCTGAGCAAAGCAAGATCATTCATCTATCATCATTCTTCACTTGCTTTCTTTTTCTTCTCTCTCCTGTCATTCTTTGAAGGTCTAATAGAATGAAATCCAGTTATGGGTTATCTTGAAATGCTACATGGAAATTAGTTTAAAAAGAATAGAAAGAGCAATTCTCAAAATGAATACACAATAAGTATGACCACATCAAATCAAGGGCCTGGAGGTCACATTCTGCAGGCCCCTTGTGTTCTTGTCAAAGGCTCCGCCCAGCTGTCCATTAGCTTAGCATGCGTTTAAAAAAAAAAAAAAAAAAAAGCGGTCACCCACCCGGAGGTAAGCGATGACAAAGGTCAACATGTAGCCCCTCTGCCCATTGTCCTCTCCGGCTGCCAGGCCTCTGGAAAGAAAAAGATAACAGGGTTAATATTCAACTGTGGCGTCTTTGTGAGCGGCTCTCACGGCAGCTGCGTGCGAGCCTGTCAATCCAACAATGCGCAGATCAATGCAGGTCAGCCGCACATCCATCACCTGCGGTGTGTAATCAAATTTTCATCTAGCACCCAAACTAATCAGGCCAAGCTCATTAGAAAATCGCTATATCGATTCATGGCGTTTCCCAACATCGGAGGAAAATATCCCGCGTTGATCCATCACTGGCACTTGATCGTCTTTTACTGGAAATAATGCGATAAAGCGGAGGATGCTCTGTGCACCTGCCAACTTTCTTATGATGCAATTGCTGCTTATCAAAAGGTCAATAACAATCTAATATTCATGAACAATCGATAGCCAATGCTGTAGTGCCAACAAAAAGTACACAAATTGCTTTTTGGCAACTATGAAGTAATTTAGTCACAAAGAACATAAATTAATATTATAAGACTAAAATTAATATAATAGGACCAAATGGCAAGTTTGGACTTTGGAGTGGTGTCGCGGCATCCAGAAACATAGTTAAAAATATATAAATAATAAGAAAAGA
Source organism: Syngnathus scovelli (assembly GCF_024217435.2). NCBI lineage: Eukaryota > Metazoa > Chordata > Actinopteri > Syngnathiformes > Syngnathidae > Syngnathus > Syngnathus scovelli. The sequence goes on along the minus strand of NC_090854.1, from coordinate 9,228,001 downwards.
ATAGAAAAAATTTAACTGAGAGAACAAACCTTAATTTGCATAGTCTATGAACAATTTCAAAATACTCTTTTATATCAATTTAATTTGTAATGGGGGTTGAATCATTTTGTGTATCATAGAACAAATACATATACAAATGCTAAATTAGTAGCTCTTGCTTACACTGCAATTTAAAAATGTTTTCCGGTCTGTACTGTGAAGTGACGTAACTCTGAGTGACTGTTTGAAATTGACCTAAATCATCTCTGTGGAGCATCCCGGTGAGCCTGATGTGTAACTGATTCCCCCCCACCAGTGGACCTCATTGATCAGCACCCACAAAGGCGGGCCTGGCAGGAGGACATCCACAGGTGATCCATCACCGTAAACTAAGACAAACAACGAAGCGCAACACTAAGTCTAGGGCGTCCTTTTTGACGTTACTTCTACTTATGGCTGGTATCAAACATTTCCACTTCATTTTTTGTGCGTCTCCTCCGTAGCGTTACAGAGGAGGGGAAAGTACTGACCCAAACATTGCGGCGATGCCATAAACTTGCTTCTCATGCTGCAGGACCTTCTCTCGGTCGCCCTCGAACAAAAGGGTGGCCACGCACAAGCGGTTCTGGTCAAAGCCTTTGAACTGAGGATTTAAGAGGCCGAGGTTCATTTTTCATGAGAAACACTTGGGAGCGTGCCTCCGACGCAGACGGCTCATGCTCGCGCTTTACCTTGGTGATGTACAGTTTTTTCAGGCCGTCCAGAAAGGAGGTGAAAAGTGACGACACTTGAGGCTTGAGGGCATGACCTGTGGACACGGCAGTTAAGGGGGGAGCCATCGAGACGCGGATGAGGATTTACTTTCAAACATTAGTCATCGTCTTGTGGGAATCAGCAAAAGCGGGATGGTCAAGAGTTATTTGGGCTCTCAAACAAAAAAAAAAAGGAGGGAAAAAATAAATGGTAACATTTGAATAACTTTACAACGGGCCGGCTGCTGGCGACAATAAATCACAACTTCCTGAAGGGAAGCCAAGTTGACGCGACGATATCGCTCTTCCTCACGCATATTTTGATTCATTCTTGATCAGACACACAAAAAAGTGCCGGCGGACAAGCAAAATGAGGGCCGGGGGCCAAAGGGACGGCCATCAATCATGTTACGCGTGATGTCGCCGAGACTTAACAGTTCATTTATTTCTCCTGGTGTATGCTCTACTCTCTTCATCACTTAGTGGCCTAATTTTGTCCACTGTGAGGTTTGACTGCATGTCTCCACTTCTGTCAGCCCCCTCACACTATTTAATTAATAACTCAACATCGGCGAGAGACCCTCACTGCGTATGATTTTACTCTTAAGCCCCCCGCGTCCTTTGTTCTTTGCTCCTCCCTTCCGCGTGTGATGGTGACAACAATCTCATTTTTCATCTCAAACGCACAGAAAGGCACGACTAAATTGCACGCGTAGTCCTGATCTGAGAAGGCATCAATTGGTGGTATTCAACGTGAAGCCACTAATAAGGCTGAGAAGCTATCATGGAGTTTTAGTTATTAGCGGGAAAAGCCGGTGGCTTCATCCAGCTTGCTTAATGCTCAGAGGTGCCTACTTGATGAGGAGCGGAAATCTCGGCGAGATAATGAGATCCCCGGAGGCTGGGGGGAGTTTTACTCAGATCTCTGGTGATGCCAGATGCATTGGCCAGACCTTAAGGAACGGCATCATAAAACTTCAATGGAATGAATGCTTGGCTTAGGCCGAGAGCCATTTTTCTGTTATTATGTTTATATTATTGCCAGTGATATTTTCTGTTGTATTGTTATTTTATGTTTTTTGGAAAGTGCTTTGTTACGGCAAAATTGCTCAATACGGTAAATAAAGCCTTATTTCTATTTTTTTTTTTTAATCTCATTGCGGCTTATCTTCAGTTGAAATAAAAATATAACCGGCGGCGTTCGTTGATGTACTAAAAGAAGATTAAGTGGCCGTTTCAAATTACAGACTCCAGTTTGAAAAAGAAAAAAAAAAAAGCAATGTTCAGAAACATGAGCTAAAGTGATTTGCACTGCCCCAAAGGGTCCAACAGAACTTACCAAACTTAAATTGCTCATTATCCATTAGTCGAATAGATGCAGGAGCACACCTCTAAAAGAGGAGGGGAAAAAAAAGAAGGATAAAAGAAATGAAAATCAATATAACTTGACGTTGTAATTTGATGAGAAATGATGAATCCCTCCTGCAAAAAGTCGGAGGCGTTTTGGTTTCTTGATTGATAATTCTGGAAAATTCGACTGTAAATTATTTATAAGATTTCAACTGATCAACACAGAACTAATTTAGCAAAACTGTTAAAAAAATCATTTTTCAAAATGTAGTTCATCAATCGTAGTAGTTTTGATGACTGTTGAACACTTAACACTTAAGTTTTATTATGTCTATGATTTTTTTTTTCTTCCAGAGTAGCTCTGTTGGGTCGATTTGAAATTGGCAATAAAGATAACCAATAATGTGATGTGTCTGTTTGATAAAATAGTGTAAAGTGACCTGTTTGGCAACTTCCCGAAGACAAGCGACACCTTTCTCAAAGTTAGGGAACACCACGGAGCCGTATTTCTGATACTCCGGCTTGGGTCGAATCTTCATTGTCACCTCCGTGACCACACCCAGGGTTCCTGTGAATAAAAAAAAAAAAAATCACAAAGATGATGAAGCCATAAAAATAAGTGAATTGAGGCTACATGTTGTTTACATGAACTTTGTACTCCTTGGAGTATTTTTATTTATTTATTTATTTTTTTAAAACAGGGTTCTGGTAAATGTCCTGGGGGTCCTCGTGGTGACCTTTGTCTCACATTTCACCAAGGGGGATCTGGTTTTCTACTGGGGCAGGGAGGGCAAGAAAGATTTATCGGCAAGGAGCACGAGGAAAAAAAGCAAGGCTCTCTCAAAGACAGGCAAGCCCAGAAGTGCAGCACGTACGCAGATACAGCTAAACCTCTGACCCACCTTACGACCCCCCCCCCAGAATCTTCACAAAAGGAGAAGCCACTGTGCGCGCTTGAAAACGTCAATGCAGGAAATAAGAGGGAGATGATAGTTGGAAAAACAGATGTGGCGTCACACATGGAAAATGTGTTTTGAAATCACACAAATCAACATTTGGACTTTTGGAACTGATATTGGATCTCTTGGTATCCTTAAGAGCTTTGTGTGCTTTTTGCTGCCATCAGTGATTTTGGACAAATTATCAGTTGCTAGTGGCAACTTTGGCAGGCGCAGACGTACTGTTCTCAAACAAAAACAAACAAACATCTTATTTTAACTGGTGAATCTTTAGGGCTGTGGATTCACTTGTACGCAAGAACCACAGGTTGACCACCAATTACTTAGACAAAAGTAGTGCTTTGCTGCCATCTTGTGGCATCTACAGGAAATTATAAATATTTTTCCAATTGGAACTGTCAATTATTTTTTTAATTTTCACACAATTCACTTCCTCAAGTCAGTTTATTTATTTAAAAAAAAAAACAATGAAAACTTGTATATTGTTGTAACTCAAGGTCATTGAAACAAATGCTTTGTCGTTTGACTGATGTGCTGGCACACAGTTGAAGGTTTTGGTGCAAGGCAACTGCGTCAGAGTCGTATTTGGCTATCAGCTTGTACACTGTAAATAGTGGCCAGGGACAGTCAGGCCAAGGACAGGCTGCAAACGTGTGGGGAGCAAGCATGAGAATCATCCTCATGTTGCTGCTTTTTATACAAACAACACTGGACACAGCTGTAAAAGTGCCCAAATTCCCTGGCGGCATGATGAAACAAAAACACAAGCAGACCTTCGGATCCCATGATGAAGTGATGAACGTCCGGCCCGGTAGACATGCGGGGACCCTGACAGCTCTTCTCAATCACCCCGCGTGGAGTCACCATCTTAATGTGGACAACCTATTCCCATCGGGGGGGAAGGAAAAAGAAAACGACATGCTGTATTTAGACAAACATATGGGTTCGGCCTTTTCGGGTTCCAAATTAGAAACACTGCCCCTCGCCATGTGGGACCACTCATGCTGTGGTCTTGGTACTGAGAGGGCGTGCGTGAAAATGTTTTGTAAACTGTTTCCTTCCGATGAAGAGATGAGCACGCACCAGGTCCTCAATGTTGCCATAGATGTTCTTCTTCATGCCCGACGCTCTGGTTGCCACCCAACCCCCTACCGAGCTGAACTCCATGGAGTCCGGCTCATGGCCTGTGCAGTAGCCACTCTCATTAAGCTGGAAAATACAACGAGGAAGATGTTAAAAGTCAAATCACACGCCAATGTACTGCTTTATTTGGATTTTACTATTTTAATGCAATTTTAAAAAAGGATGCAAAAAAATGCATTATATAAACTATTAATTGATTTACATAATATTAATGAGCACAACAGTTTGAGATGCTTTTCTTCATTATTATCATTCCAAAGCACATGGTTTTACTTCCTCATAGTGAGGCATGTGGCATCCATTTTGACTTGATTTAAGGGAGCAAGTGTGGCTCCTTGGCCTGTCACATGTGCTTACGTGTCACTTGTGTGGGGGAGATGAGGAACTTAAGTAAATACCCAACAACCTCCACAAGAGGGCCTTGAAACAAAATGTGATTCAAGTCACGGCTTTAAAAAGCCTTTTCTTGTGGCTGAGTCTTAACGCAGAGGCGTCTGCAGTAAATCATACAATGTTAAGCATCGAATGTCAGCTCTTAAGGAATTTGCTGGCCAGTCCCTAAACACTTAAAAGACATGACTGTAGTCACCTGACGCTCCAAATCCTGACCGATGATGCCGGCTTCCAGGTGGGCAGTTAAATTTTTCTCATCGATCCACAAAATGCGGTTCTGCATAGGATGGAAACAAAAAAAAAACAAAAAACCCATAACTTTTACATTGTAAAGATGTTTATAGTAATGTGTGTGTGTTCAGCTCCCCAAGGTTTAACTCAATTGAATATCAAATTTCAAATATACGCTTCTTATTTGGGGCACTAAGCACTGGGCTCGAGCCTACCTGCATGGGGTCAACATGCCCCCCTTTTGCCATCAATTACACTGCAGAGGTAATAAAGTTTACTATATTCCTGCTCCGCTGCTTTCACACACCAGAGCCACCTGACCTCCGACCTCTGACCTCCACAACAAACCACTGGTGGGACAGCAGCATATTTATTGTTTTCACACAGTTCAAAGGACAACGCTATATTGGATATTTGCTGTTTTATATTCCGTTGTAAAAACGAAACGTTATCGTGTTCATGTGAGAGAGCCGACCTTGCATTAAGATGAATGGATTCTGCCAAACTATAATATTTGTGTTACGCTCCTAGCGTGTTATGGGATTTATGGAATGCGGCCGTTTTACGATTATGGTTACTGCCATGACTTTTCTTTGCTTAAAGGAAAACGTGTTGGGAATGGACATTAAATAGTAATTTTGTTTTAATGCTAAACAAAAGGTAATTCATTATTTGGTTTTGAGATGTGCCGCAGGAATACTTCTCAATCACTTATAAAGACAAGTGCAACAAAAATAGTATCTTATCAAGATGGCAGAGAGGAAAAGGAAAACAAATGTTTTTAAAGATTAAAGAATGACTCTATGTCAATATGTACAGTTGGTATGCTTTGAATGACTTCTTTATTACAAGGAAGGTATTTACGGTACGTACCATCTGAGAGGTATCCAGAGAAACGATACAGCGAGCTTCATCAGTGGGACACTCGAGAGCACTGGAGACACTTGTTCCTCCTGTATGGAAAGGAAAGGGGGGGGGGCACTCAAACACAAATCTTTAAAATAATCTTGTATCTGTTTGCAGTAATAATGCAGAAAAATAGGCCTTTTTATTTTCAATTTATCAGGCGGAGAACGCAAAAGACCATACAGAACCGTTTCGGTGCTTTGAAAACTCACCTCCGTATGGTATCAAACAAACGTCGTGCTTGCTTGCCAGTTCCACGAGTTTGACGACATCATTGTGGCAGTCTGCAAAGACACAAGACAAAAGTGAGGTCAGCGCAATAAGATATATCATAGCATTTAACCTTCTCGATCGCAAACATAAATTAAGTCTCATGGCTCATTTAAAAAAAAAAAAAAAAAAAAAGAGATATGACAGAGGTGATAAATTGGATGTTTATATTGGCAGGGCCATTAGAGACGGAAATAGCAGGAGAACAGGGTGTGTATTCATTTGCCAGAGGCTTTTCCCAGGTGGAGCGCGAGTGCATGAAGCGGTGCTCTTTGTGCCGAGGTGATCCCAATCAATACAAATGCGTTGCGGCCAATAACGGAGCCAAACCAGGTCACAGTAAGCGGGGAGGAGGACGCACTTAAGCGGGTGAAAGAGGAGCTTCTGCATCCTGCTAAAGGCTGCCGACTGACAGACACAACACACACGGCCGTTAGAAAATCGCATTTGAAGTCAATTAACTCGAGTCAAAACAAACAGATTAGCTTAGACTGTATGCGTCTCTCGTGAAAATGACCAAGTAGAAATGAAATGTAAATTTTTATGATGAAAATGTGAAAGGAGACATATCACACATGACAAATACATTTTAATTAAACATCCATTCAGGGTTAGATTACATTATAATTTAAGAATTGACAGTGATAAAGGGCAATAGTAAATGATTAGAATTATATTAACATTTTCCTTAGCTCTCTTTTTTTTATAACTTCATCAAACATCATCGAGACTACTCGCTCATCATTAAAACCAAAATAAAACTTGGCTTGATATATTTCTCATGCCCTTAGGTAGGGCTTCTAAAAAGTACAGCAGGGGTCTGCAATCTTTCAGAGAGCTACTTTGAACGCCTCCAGTGCAACTTGTGTTTTATAGATACCACTGGTAACTTTTACGATTTTGCATTTGCATAATAGATCTTTCACTCCATGGAATTCATCGTAGTCTATCGCAAACCTATGCTCAAGTCACAATAATGGTAAATATTTTATAAATAAACTTCTAGACCATAAATTGGGAATTTAAAAAAAAAACAAAAACATTTTACGTTAATTAATGACTCCTTAAATGTGAATTTGAGCGTTATATGCGCCTTTTCTTTGACCCTTGGGCAGGATGGAATAATGTCAGCCATGATAACAATGAGAATGGCACTGCCATAAAAGACATGGTACTGCTTCAAACTCACCAGGCCACACCACCAAATCGGGAATGCGACCAAATTTCCCTTCTCGCAAGGCAAAGATCTCATGTAAGCAATGCCCTGTAGAAGACATAAGAGGAGTGAGCAACATACAAACAAACAAAACCCAAGGAGACCATCTCCAAGTGAGCGTTACCGTGGCTGCGAAATACGCGGTCCTCGGCATCGTGAGAGAAGGGAATACCGAAGGATTTCAAATCGTCCAAGAAGGCTTCGTTAAGAGTGGGAGCTGGTACGGCGCTGCTGTTCAGGAGGGGCTGAAACAAAACAAAGCATTGTTATGCACTTGCCGACCGTCATTGTTGACACAACAACTAGGAATGCACAACACTCACTAATGCTGGAGTTTTGTGCTGCAGACTGGCTCCAAACGTGCTTTCAAACCAGTCTCTCAGGCCAGGGATGACCATACCACTTAATCTATATCTGGATAGAGATCAGGAGGACAGACACAGTCAGAACTTTTTTTTTTAAACTGATAACATTACACAAGAGCAGTTAACCTTAACCCTTCACATACCATCTTAATGACCAACCAGTTCCAAGTGTTCATTAATAATAATGCAGACTTATATTCCTAAAAAGATTAAATACATTGGCTATTAAGCATATGGTTTCATTCAAGGAAGGGTTCTCTTTCGGGAAACAAACCGGAAGTTCCCTCTTGAGTGTACTTCAACCCGGACAAGTAAATTATTACAAGAATTATTTGTCCAGAAGAAGTTGACAATTTCCTGTTAATGTGCAGCTACGGCTAGGGAAAAGAATGCCACTTATTCAAGCACTACTACACGACAGCCACTAGATGGCAGCAGTGTGGTGTCACTAGTTCGGATGGGAGATCGGGAGGTGTGTGCGCGTGTGTGTGTGTGTGTGGGTGGGCTAATGTGCTGATGAAATGATTGACGCAACACACCCCAAGATTACAATTACATGAGAACATGAGAATGCTTACACAATATGGTCACGTGAGTGAATGAGATAATGTATCATTTGGCCTTTGGGGACATTGTTGAAGAGGTACAAAAGCTGTGTGCTATGTGACTCTCACTGTACCTTTTGCCACTGAATTCTGCTTGGCCTTTCTTATTGAAGAAGAACTTTGAATCGCTGTAGCCCCAACCGTTCCACTTCATGATGTCCTGCCTAGAGGAAAATAATAAAACAGTGACGGGAGTGATGGTTAATGGGTGATCACAAGATGTTAAACATCTTAAATAGTTCTGGAGGTGATTTTTAAAAGCAAGACGACACGCCAAATACAGACGACGATCCGATACCCCGTCTCACAAAAGGCTGACGTCAATGCTGTCTGATTTTATTTAGCCGGTCAAAAGTTTCCATCGCATTCAAGGTGGGCCTTTTTATCAATGGGGAAGTTAATGGTCGGAAAAGTACTAGACAACCACACCTATTATATTCTCTGGGGACATTCATGAACATGCTCGGAATATACTGGACAGCCTATGATAATTGGGAATTAGTACAGCAACATTTGAGGGGGGGTGCTCAAAAGTTGTATGAACAATTTTAGGTGTCAAACTTAAAAAAATAAATAAAAACTGAAAGGGTCTCAAAAACCTGACGTGCAACGAGAAATGTTGACGTTTGAATCACCATCAAAACCACATTCAGTAAAACAAATCCATCTCTGATTTCAATGTTCTCTTGAACAGTCTATAAGCTTGACTGTGTGTTTTGCTTTTTCTCTGGCTTTTCTATCTTTTTATTCCAAAAGCTGGTGCATGACATCACGTATTACACCAGAGGACCAACTTCTTTAACCTACTGTTTTCACCTGTTACAGGAAATGCTTTGCAAAGTTTCTGCTCACCACACCTTTCATACTCCTGGATGCCAAGGGTGCTTTTGGTCACCATCACAACTCTGCGGCTTTATCCCTTCAACTTTTCATGTTTCATTAACGGCGTGTATCAGTCTGCCCACTCGATTTCTACGATTTTTATGGTGGCGGTGCAAAAAGGGATACTTGACAGAAGCTTCCCCAGCACATGCAACAATATTCATCTAATACAGTAATTTAAAATGTATTTAATTAATAGATGGAAAAAAAAAACTTTCCAGACTTGAAACTGGAACAAAAAAGTCTTTGAACAACACTACACACACTGAGGCGGTTTTACCCCAAAACAACTGCGCCAATCATCCAAAGCGCAACTGGAATTTGTCAAACAAACACTACCCGAGTTGAATGACCTCACAACCACCAATTAAGCCAGTGATGCAAGTGTAATGCAGTCCTGTATAGCTTTCTTTACAGAATGCAGCATCATCTGCAAACTAAAAAACAGGCACTTAAAGCACAGAAAGATTTGGCTCTGTAACTGTGCAACTACTAACTCAGCCAGATTTCTTTCTGATTAGGTCTCTTGGAACGGGACAGCTTAACCAGCACATCGGGATTGTTTTCTACTGACAGCACTTAGATACTTGTCACACTAGAATGCAAACAAAGCGAGATACATACGTAATTCCTAAAGGAAAAAAACTTGTAAAACTGGAACTGAAAATGATGAGAGGGTCCTGCACTAAGTTGCTTTAGATGATGAAAAAAGATCACAATGATTTACCAATTTAAGTGGATAAAACTCTAGATGTTAAAAAAAGCAAAAACGTTTGACTAATTGTATTTATTTATATCTGTACTGGTCCGAAAGTCATGTTGTGGGGCCACTTTGAACGTAGAGCCCTGTAGAATATCAAAAACATTACTGAATATTTTAGTAATTTGCAGGGGAATTAAAGATGGTATAGCTAAATTAAACCTGGCACATCTTAGAGAAAACAATGTTCTACAATTTATTGTTTTTGTAGTATTGCTACAATGTAACACTGACCAGAACACTGTAAGACGGGGGCCAGATTTTTTTTTACACTCAACTGCAGCTGTTGAATCCGATTTCACATCAGATGACAGCTCAACCTCCCCGAGGTTTCATGAACGCGACTCAGCCGCCAATAGGTCGAAAGTCAGACCACCGTGACTCTTAGCCAATCAGATTAACTAAAAGAAGCCCAAGTTACATTCACTGCCTCGTCGCTCGGTTGTCAAACAAATCAGGCGGTAAAGTAGAGTGTGCAGAAAAGAAAATGACAGAAAAGTATTTATAGTTTGTTGTCGTACAGTATTCATACAAAAAACCTAACTATGAAAACCTCGTCTTATATATGCCGAACATTCGACACAAGTTGAAGCGCCACAAAACGTTGCAACCATTGTTCGTTATACATCCTCCAATAACAGAAAACCTGGAAGTGCAATAAAACTAACTTTGTCACTGTGTCTGAATAAACTAAAGAAAATTGATGTAGTGTATGAAGCCGCACCCACCCGGTATCAAACAAGTGCTAACAGTCTGGCCAAAACCGTTTTTCCGCGAGTCACTATGAAATTTGTGTTTGTCTGATAGGTAAATAAATCACACATGATGTCAGCGTCTCATGCTTTTTTCAGCTTCTCTGCTACGCGTCACACAGATTAAGCTACAGGGAATGTGTGGACCCTTGTCAACCCCCGCTCCATCACAGACTTATACCTCCTTCGCGGCATTGTAGTCTTCTCCTGTTGGGCGACATCCGCCTCGCTCCCCTGGGCTTTGCACTCGGTGGCTACAATGGTGGAAGCACTATCCGCCGGTGCTCGTAAATGCCCTGCAATTATTTTCAACCTCTGCTGAGCGACTCGTTGGATGTCGGAGCCGTCTCCAACGCTGCCGCTGTCGGACGCCATGCTGCTTCCGTATTGGTGACGGGAGAGAGCGGAACTGTCACATATGAGAGAAGAATGGGGCGTTCAGGGGGACCTGGGAAAAAGCAACCTTTTTTGTATTTGTTTTTTGGCATGACGTTTCCGCTTATAATTAATAAGTGTTTCTTGGTACATACATAATGTACTGTATGCGTAGTTAAAGACAAATTAAACACGGGCCTTTTCAGATCATGACAGTCACGTTGAATTTGTTTAATCATCTGTTTCTGCTAATCTTTAAACCGGTGGTTTCACAAACGGTTGCAACATTTACCACATCGAGAACAAGGACGTGAAGCTATCGCGATAGGTTGTACCCAGCATGCTTTGCGAATCACACATAGGCTCAATTCTATGCAAAGACTGGAATTGCAGGATTGCACAGCAAACTCGCTTTTAATGCACATGTGAGCTAAAAAAAAAAAAGGTTTTCTTCAGTAACGCTTGACAATGGATGGATAAATATACATCCTGTAATAACCTACTACATAAATGTAGGTAATTGAATTTGAGACCTTTTTTACTTAGCTGAGGATGAGAAACATCAGTCCATTCATTTGTCTGTTTTTATTAGATTTCAGTGTGTATAACATTTGACTAACTGGCAATTCATACCTGCAGTTTCATCTTGCACAAAAATCGTGTCAGTTACACTGCAAACTCTTCTTTTCTCATTGACTTGTTTGATGCACCACTGGCTTGGTTAGTAAATTAACCTGAACCAACACGAGTTTACTATTGACTTTTCGAGCTCCTCTCCACTGAGTCACCAGACCAGCATGACGACTGTTTCCATATGGTACCATCCAGCACTTTAAGTAACAATTTGACACATACGGATCACAATCAATCCAAATAAAATACAGAATTGTAATTCAAATAAACAATGGATAAATTGGACAAAAAGAGTGAATGTGTAAAGGAACTTTATTTCAGGAGAAAAAAAAGCAGAAAAGGTGTAGCAAATATCCCGATGCTTGAGGACTTCTTTCCCAAATGGAAGATTTAACTTCCAAAACAAAGTTCTGTAATGCACTGACTGCGAGCAGTGAGAGTCTGAGTGTATCACAGAACTTTATTTGGAAAGCCACAGTGCCACCTCATAGGTTTGTCTTCATCCAGCAGACTGACATGTTGCTCCCTTGACCTGCAGCAAATCACAAGAACCGCCATACATGTGTTTTACTTGAGCACACTTCTAACATTCATGCACAAAAAGTTTTTTTTTTTTTTTTTTTGCAGGGGGTGGGGGGGCAATGTGTGGCTGCGGTGTGAATGCTCCATATGGAACGGGCCTACTGGGTGGCTTAGAAGTCTAACACCAGCCAGGTACTGTCGGCCAGATGGAAGCCTTTTGCACATTTGCAGAAGTTTTAAAATAATTTGTGTAATCAAGGCCATTTGAAAATTGTTTAATACAAACAGCACAATAATGCCTCTTTTACAGAGTTGGTTCCACTTGTAGCTTCTACCTGTTGAGCCTTGAGGATTCAACAGGCCTTGGCAAAGCTGATTTCACCAAGTCAACTTGTTGACACTTTAATTTTTTTTTTTTTTTAAATGTGCACAAGGTCAACGAAGCTTTTGTTGACCATTATCTAACAGCAATTTAGGAACACTTGCCACTTTAACAGCATTCACGTGACAGCAACTTTTTGCAACATGAAAAAGCACAACGTCACCTTTTCAATCATAACATGCAGAAAGACGGCAGGCGAAGAATATAAGTCAAGTGGGTTCGGAAATAGCCATAGCGGGGCCATACTGTACCTGAGAGGTAGACATAAGCGGTCAGCTGCAGCAGCCAGTCTGTTTCAAAAAAATGCAACGAAAGCCAGCGAAGTGAGGACGTCGCAGGGCCACCTAAAGAGCGCGATGCAAAGCCACTCTTTCTTCGCTGCACTTGATGTGCTGACGTGCAAAAGCGATTCAAGTCGTTAGGTGGCCGGTGCTTCGGTCGCCGTCGTTTTACCTTTTCTTCTTCCTGGCCGCGAGTGAGTGCTGCGCGCAGTTGACTCAATGCAGCTGGAAGAATGTCGACGTGGAGCTGCCAAACGTGAACGCGTGCACATGAGCGCGCTTCACGGGAGAGCATGGAGGGCTGGGGGGTGAAAAAAAGAGAAAGAGGCTTTTTTTCTATGTGTGTGTATGTGTGTGTCATTGCACGCCAGTGGACTGCACTTCACTGTGCGTTTCTTTGCGCTGAGGTGACAGCGCCAGTAGTTTTTTTTTAGTTTGTCTTATTCCGTCCTCTTCTGACTCTACCATATTACTGCAACGTTTTTACAACTGTTCTACATGGTTTTCATCTGGAATTCACGTGGTTGGTATGACTAATTGCATGATCTAATAATTCAAAATACATATGATCAGAACAGTGAATACAAAGTGTCACAATTTTTTTGTGATATAGCATACAAAAGTGAGATTAAGAGACTCCATTTCAAAACTTTTCCACACTGTGACCTATAACCCACACAAATCGAAAATGAAATCTGTAATCAGAGCTTGGAGGTTTTAAAATTGAGTAATTTACCTGAAGCATGGCAGAACCATCAGGAAACAATGGCATGCCACTCATAGCTTGAAAGTGGCCTCAAGTACAGACTATAAGAACAGTGCAGTCTGTCATCTGTGTCTGCCTAAAAAATGTGGACATTTAAGGCTACAAAATCTCCTCTTGGAACTATTTAATCTCTGCCAGGTGAGCCAATTGTGCTTTCTCAAGTGTAAATAGAAAGTTAATTACTACAACTTCTTGCGGCTAAATTTGATGTAATTTATTTTAACAATATTTCATTTGTTAATTTACTTACACAGCAAATTCCTATTGTAGTACATGTTGATTTAATTACATAGCAAATTCCTATTGTAGTACATGTGATAGAGAGACAATGCGCATCACTGAACTCATTAAACTTACAAAAAATATTTTCTAGGCTGCCAAGGCCTTCTTACCTCCAACATGATCAACCACTAGGGAGCGCTGTAAAACCACTATCTCTTGTCTGTGACGTACTCAACTCCACAGTATCATATTAGTATGTTTTGAACCCTAACCGTTTTATAACTACGCTTAAAATCCCTCATACTAAATGTCATAACGTGTCATAACGCGTATTCCTCAGACGAGTGCATGAACAAATATAATCCAGTACACAAGGAGTTAAAGGAGGGAGCTCTGACTGTCCCATACGCCTGGTGGACCAGCGAGGAGGGGCTATATGGCAAGGAGGGGCGGGTGACAACCGGGAAGCAGTCGCTCAGTGGGATGGGCTACACGTTCTCGTGATGTTAGTTGGGTAAGCAGAGGAAGCAATATTTTCTCCACTATCCAGACATCGAGACGGACTATCGACGGCCCTTGTTTGAACCGGGAGGACAAGGAAACTAAAATTACATTTTATTTTAAAAATCAATCATTTTGGCCGCGTTAAGGCGTCTTTTTAACGCAGAGGCGTCCATGATGATGGAAATGGAGGTGATGCATTCCGAACAACAGGTAAATAAAAAGAGGTGTATGTATGACAACCTATCTGAAATGTCATTTAAAATATCTATATATATATATATATATATATTTAAATATATTAATATGACAACCTAGTATAAATGCAACATGATCAAATGAAGGCTAGATTATGCGAGTCATTAAATTATGACGTTTTTTGTTAAACTCATTCAAAATCAATAGTTTATATGTTTAAAGTAACGTCTCTCTGTGTGTGATTTGGTCATGACGAGTTGTCTTAAATAGAAAAGCAGTGTGTTGTTTTCTTTTCCTCCATTACCATATAGTGAGTTCGTCTCAAGAGCATGTGATCGCCTTCGATCTGATACGGTGGAGGAGGAACCAGTCACAACCAGCTCCGACTCGCGTTATTACGCTGCTTCTTTTTACAAAATACATACTAATAGCTGGATAGTGTTGTAATAATAGAAAGGAAACCCCCAACGTTCCGGATAATTCACGGACATGTTAATATGACGACGGATTTAGCTTGAGCTGAGCATGTTCAAACATGTCCGACTGGACATTCAGTGGTCATATCATTAGGTACACCACCCCGTGAGAGTTGTCAATGTCCAAAACATTGGGGTGTCTCGCTGTCTATACATATCCACAGAAATGTAATTGGTAATAACCAATGACTTGATTCATCCAAACAGAAAAGCTATCATAATTGTGAATAAGTAATGGCGGCTTCAAAACACAATGAGAATTAGTGGAGCCATTCTGGGCTGTTCTAGAACATGTGTGTTTCATCATGAGAGGTCAAGGGGGCATGTCGGCTGATAAATGATGAAAGGAGAAAGTCCCCTTCTGAGGACATTGTTTTTTTTTTTTTTTAAAGAGGAGTTCAATGAACAGCACATATGTGCAAGTCTTGTCAACTCTCACCCACTTTTGACAATGCCATGTGTGACTTGTATCTGTAATAGTTGAACACATTAACAACAGGATAGTGGTTGTCTAAAGGGAAGGCATGCGGTTAAGCGTGTTGTATACAACTGCTCATTGTTTGGAAGTCAGGGCAGGGAAATGCATCTTTCATTTAATGGACTAGTTTCCTTGTTCTGGGGCCAATCTACGTCTGGTGACAGTAAGCCGTTGTGAAGTCGTTTATATGATTTGTGATGAGATAATGGCCCGCAGGCTTTGTGTCTGAAGCAGGATTGGTGTTTCGACATCACATATTTACATTTTTAGTCTGTTTCTCTCCCCAGCTCTCCTGTTGGGGCCCATGTGAATGCCAAATGGAGTGTTGAGTAAACTTCTTAACTCTGATGCAACACAGAGGCAATGTGTGTGGGTCACTGAAATGGTATTAAAGCCATATGAATGATGTCTACTTGTGGGCCCTATAAGTCACATGTTTTAGACACTTCCATTGCATGTTGGGTTGATGAAACATTCCGGGGGCTTGTGAAATGGTTTCCTTCTGTAAATAAGTTCTGTTTATTAACTCAAAGAAGGGAGCAGTGAGGGTTTATGTTTGTTGAAAAAGGCAAATCCATTTGAGCTTTTAGTGCTGTCAAGTACAGGCTTAAACATTCAACAAGGGAAAATTGTGCAGTTTGTTCTCGTTGAGTAAAGTGGAAATACAGATGCTTGTGTAATGTGTATGCTGTATTTATAAACCTAAGCAGATATGTGTAAGCAACTGAGTTTCTAATTATGGTGGAACATCTCAATGAAAAAATAAGGGGCTGAGACATTCATTTAAACTAATACAAAAAACCTCATACATTCAAGCTCACCCAAATCTAGTTCGGCACCTCGAGGTAATTGCCCGTATAATTTAAAGAATGTGTGATGAATATACTAATTTGTTTTTGGTCCCTAATCCCAATTTGGTTTACATTACCTTTACTATTTGTCCAACTTTACAACAGATAAACATTGTCAGAAATTGCCAATTTTGTTGTTGTTGTCTGTATGCCATTATTTTTGTCTTATTTTGTAATGTATTGGGGGAAAACATGGGAAAACCTGAAAAAGGACCGATTTTTGGACAAAGGGGCTAATAGACAGAGAATTTGGCTGAGCAATTAATCAGTTATGCCCTAGTTTTTACTACTTGAGAGTGAAAAATGTATTCCCACCTTTACATAATCGGGGTAATATCAAGTCGGGACTTTAGTGTGTGGTGTCAACTGGCGAAGGAAATAAGTCCCATCCATTATTCATTCGTGCTGTTAATGGTGGCTTTGTTGTCAGCCAAGGTAAAGCGAGGGGACAGGGTGTGGCCACGTCCACCACAGGCCGGCTCCTTTTTTCCTGTCCTAACATTGTCCAATCCGTCTAATCCTAACACGCCGGCGGCTTTTCTTCCCAGGACACGGACCTGATCGACATTCTGTGGAGGCAGGACATCGATCTGGGGGCCCAGCGCGAAGTCTTCGACTACAGCCACCGCCAGAAGGAGCATGAGCTGCGGAGGCAGCAGGAGCTGGCGGAGGAGAAGCGGCTACAACTCCTTCGTGAGCAGGAGAAGGCTCTTCTGGCGCGGCTACAGCTGGACGAGGAAACGGGTGAATACGTGCCGCGACAGCTGCCCAATGCCCCGCTGCAGTCGGCCGTCACGCCCCCAGAGGCTGCACAGGTACCCGCACGCTATTGTGTGTAAAGTGCCCAAGCTATTTCACCTTGTTTGGATAGGTTGCAGCCTTGTGGTTGCTCGGTTACCGCCGTGCGTCATTAGTTAGGCAAAGGTGTGCCTGGAGTGGACACATTTTTAAAACGTTTGTACCTGCTAGCTGCTACATAACCGGAGATGCATCAACGTATATTTGCAGGATGTCAGCTTCACGCAGCAGCGTGCCGAGCCGTTGTCATTTGACGAATGTTTGCAGCTCCTCGCAGAGACGTTTCCCCTTGAGGAAAATGAGGTACTTACAACTGTTACAATGACTTCCAACACCACATTTTATAACACTCCTAACCACGTGGTTCACCTCTTAGGATGCGACTATTTGCCAGGACTCGAGTGTCGCCTCCATATCCAGCAGCCACAGCAGCAGCATTCCCATGATGTCCCCCGAGCAGCCATCTTTGGCCCCGCTTACGATTTCACCAGATGCCCTGACTACATCGCTGGCACAGAAGAGCTCGCTGGATATTGAACAGGCCTGGATGGAGCTCCTCTCACTTCCTGAACTGCAGGTACGAGCTGTGGAATTTTAACCCGTACCAAATGTACAAACACACAGATAGTTTCACTTTAATTACTTACGATACTGGCAGCGTCACACTAGCATAACAGCGACCTTAAACAGTTTTGTTTTCGGAAGGCATTCTTGTGTTTCACAACAGTCGCTTGTACGGACAGGCTCTGGACAAGTCCCACCCTGCTGCGTCTTGGAGATAACGCCGGACCCACCTTGCTAGCACAGTCAGGAGGAATATCTAGCCGTTGCGTAAATAAGCACAAAGGGTTTAAAAATGAAGGCATGCGGACGAGTCACTGAATAGAAATTCCGTATACGGTACATAGTTTTTAAATTGCGCTTTGGAAAAAAATATCTTATGACTACTTTCGCTCTCCTGCGCCAACTTGTTTATAATTAGTCAATTAGTTTCCGGGTGTGCCCGAAAAAACAACAGCTATGACGCAAGCTGAATGGTAGTACGTGTCTGACTAAGTCTGCTAAATTCTCCCACTCACTTAGGCTAGCTTACTAGCAATACATACCACTGAGTACGGTGGCCTTTTAGGGTAAAAACTGTCTTGGATTTAAAATGAACCTACTAACCCCCCCAAAAATGTTCCATTGAAATTGCTGTTTATTTATTTTTTTTCATTTTTTTCCTCTTTCTAGCAATGTCTTAGCCAGCAATTGGAAGAAAACACACTGAAAACTGCAGCATATCCACTTCCAAACAAACCTGAAGCACAGGATCCAAACTACTCGTTTTATCCAATTTCCAGTCCGGTCCAAGAGAAAAACAATTTAAATATGTGTCCTTCAGGTTTTATGAATACATTTGACGGCTCAGTTCCCAGCGTGACACCAGCAGACAACGGGAACGAAATAAAGCCAGAAGTGCCCGAGTTAAACACTCATTTCAACCTTAATAGCTTTTGCAACACATTTTACCCAGAAACTATGCTGGAAGAGAGCGGCACTCAACAAGACCTTGAGGGAAATGAAACTAATATGTCCGATGTCCTGAACCTATACAGCCTCTCACCCGGTGACACATTTGAGCAGGGCAGACACAATTTGTCTGCAGAAGTGCCCGACTTAGACTCTGGACTAGGCTCAAGTCCCCACTCTTGCTCACCTGCGAAATCCCTATACGGAGAAGAGTGTTTTGACGGCAGCGATTCCGACATGGAGGAGATGGACCAGAACCCTGGCAGTGCAAAATCGGACTACTCAGAGATCTTCTCTTTAAACTTTCAACCCAATGACCTCCAGAAAGCATTTCCTCTGACCACATTGGTGGGCCAGATTCAAACCCAGGATGATGAGACCAAACAAGAACCGTCAGATCCGGCCGAGGACAGCGGCCACAGCTCCTCGCCGTTCACCAAAGATAAGCGCAAAAGAAGGTCGGATTTGCGTCTCTGCAGAGACCAGCAGAGGGCCAACGCCCTCAAGATCCCCTTCAGCATCGACATGATCATTAATCTGCCTGTGGACGACTACAACGAGCTCATCTCCAAGAACCAACTGAACGAGTCTCAGATGGCCCTTGTCCGCGACATCCGGCGCAGAGGAAAGAACAAAGTGGCGGCTCAGAATTGCCGCAAGCGTAAGATGGAGAGCATTGTGGGGCTGGAGAACGACCTGGACTCACTGAAGGAGGAAAAAGATCGTCTGCTGGGCGAGAAGTCCCGCAACGCCAGCAACCTGAAAGAGATGAAGAGGAAGCTGAACAGCCTCTACCTGGAGGTGTTTAGCATGCTGCGGGACGAGGACGGCAACACCATCTCCCCGTCCGACTTCTCACTACAGCAGTCGACCGAAGGCAGCGTCTTTCTCGTTCCACGCACTAAAAAGACTTTGATCAAGAGTTAAAACTAGTCCCCTATCTGTCGAGTGAGGTACTGCAGTCGTACAGTCGCACCAGGAAATGGCTTTCAGCTTTATACACGAGTAGCTCCACAGAACTATTGTATAGTTTTTGGTTCTTCTTCTTGGTTGTTGTAATGTAACATTTTTGATATTTTATCTCTTTTGTACTCTACCTTCATATACAAACTGATGATTTGTAAATATAAATACGATATAAATCTGAGTTTATTACAACTGTTAATGTATGTGTAAATATTCATATTGTATAGACATTGTTTCTGTATGCTAACTAAATGAAAGATTTGTAAAGAGACCCTCTGATTTGCTGCGCAAGTTATGCTTTTCAATAAATCATTCTAATGCTATATGGCGTGATTATTTTTTGTATGAAAGCAGAGAGCTTTGCATCACAGCCTGATTGATTCCAGATGGATATAAAATCTGAGGCGCCATTATATAACTCACACATTACAGTTAGTTCTGGACTTGGCAGTCTCACGTAGCTGCAAATGAATAAAACTCGGTACAGATACCAGAAGAGTTTATCGGCTGTTACCCAATTTCCCAATCAGCAGTTGCGTTGCACAACAAAAGGCCTGATTGTTAACGCTTGAGACTTTTAAGATTCGACAGAGCCGGTTTGCTCGACCGACACACAATAACAATTTGCATGCCCTGCACTTTGGTAAACAAACACTACCTTGAGCCATGCACCAAGCCCACATTTGCGTGTGTGTGTGTGGATTATGAAAGTGACACGGGCAGTCATGCTGCAAATTCACTTTTGAAAACATGTTAACATTATCTCACCGATAACTTTACAGAAAATCAAACAAAAATTCAATTCAATTCATGAAAAATACTTTTATTCCAGCCCAAGTCATATATATATATAAAGGCAAAGGCTATTGAATGTTGAGATACACTTTTGTGTCATGCTTGTGTGTGTGTGTGTGTGTGTGTGTGTGTGTGTGTGTGTGTGTGTGTGTGTGTGTGTGTGTGTGTGTGTGTGGGTGGGGGGGGGCTAACCTTCCAATGCTACAACATTTTATCCAACATTAAGACTTTGGATGGAATGGGTTGAGTTAGCGCCCATCACATTTGACAAAATTTATAAATAGAACATTTATTTATAAACAAAATGTATAAATAGGTGATGCCCAATAGGCAAGTTTTCATGCGTCATTGCTGGGCGCTGTTAATTGCCTCAGGCATTGTGGTTTGAATAATTTCCTGCGCTGGCAAGAAGGAATGCAGTGTTGGCATAAAATGGCAGCTTGGGCATCAATGACAATTAGCCTGAAAGTTTCCAATGGCAGTTCCCTGACTATAACTATAGTGATTGCTAATTTGAAACTAGGCTACTACGCCAGTGATATTAAAAATGTTTTTTCCATAAAATACACGAATGTTCTCTCTTTTGGGAGGCAAGCTGTTTTAAATGGCCAAGGTAGCCTAAATAACACAAATGTGATCCTGAGGTACATTACCAAAATTCATGAGGGGGTCATGATATGGAATCATTTTGGTCATAATTTGGAGAATACAACATCAATGCATTAAGGTCACTAGAAAAATACTATGGAGGACGGAAAGTGCCAAAATTGTTTGTGGGTAGGGCTAAAGCCTGGCTAACTCACTTTCAGTCCTCCATACACTATTTACCTAATAATAAAAAGGGGGGCAAACAGCATTGGATGATATTTGTAAAAATTCTTACCCATCCAGACCCTTCCATGTTACTGCATCTTTACCGACTTTCCGCCTCTTTCCACATCTGCAAATCAAGCAAAGTGGTTACTCTTACCTGCTCGCTCTTGCTCAAGTCAGCTCTTGTGAAATACTCACTCCCTTCTCAAGCCTGACACCTCAATATTTAGTGTGTAAACTGACTCAACAGGATGCTCCCCCCCCCTCCACCCACCCAAATGTCCATTCGCTAGCTGGCTTCAGGAAGGTTTAGCTAGCCTTGACTCTGCGAGCCTCTTCCGTGCCGTTGCGTTGGCCGCCGCTTCCTCCTCCCCTCTCTCTCTCGCAATGCTGACTGGTCCACTGTGCTGGCGCTGGCTGAAGACTCGCTGTCTGACCGTCATCTGCAATCCTCCACACTAGCGATGCTGCAGGTACTCTGGGCTCCTTCCTCTATCACTACTGCGGAGGGTCACCTCGTCCGTGATGACGTACATCAGGCAGGCAACACAATCTCACATGACTTGACTAGACCATTTTTATTTGGGCTTTGCACAAACTAGTGTTCCCTGAAATCTAATCCAGACACTTTTCAAGGTTTTACTGTATTCACATAGAATAATCAAAAGACACTTATCTCATCTAGGGAACTGTGCTGAAGGACAAAAACCAGGTTTATCTCAAGTCACGTAAAAGAATGAAAAAATAAAAGACAACTGGGTTTAACTTAGAAAAAGAAACCGCTCGACACCTGGCACAAGACCCAAACGCACAGAAGGGGAACAGTGGCTTTGCAGGCAAAAAACAAAACAAAACTATCATCATTAAGTATCAATGCGATGCGCTTGTGTCTTGATTTGAATGTACAGTCCTTCTTCCA
The DNA here is from genome assembly GCF_024217435.2 of Syngnathus scovelli. Taxonomy (NCBI): domain Eukaryota; kingdom Metazoa; phylum Chordata; class Actinopteri; order Syngnathiformes; family Syngnathidae; genus Syngnathus; species Syngnathus scovelli. Next base: position 9,205,950 of record NC_090854.1, on the reverse strand, counting down.
CAAACGGTCTGACTCGTGCGCTCCTCTAATGCCTCAAAGTAACCTGCAGCTTTCCTGACAATTCCTTTGCTCACCGCCTCGACTCTCCTGCTAAGAACTGAAGCCTGTTGAATGGATACAGGATAGAACAAATAGTTATTCTGCACTCGCATCGGGCTCACTCTGTACTCTTGCTACGAGGCTAGCTGCGAGAGCCAAACCAAACTTACCAATGTAATGTTTAAAAGCGCCGCGAGTAGCCGCCGCCACCGCTGTAGCCGCCTGAGAATGAAAACGCTAGACTAAGTTCTGATTACTCTCTGATGGTTTACTCGCAAGAGGATGATGACTCACCTCCATATGGTCCACCGGAGTTCCTGCCACCAAAGTTGTTTCCTTTCATGGGACCGTAGTTGGACTGATGGCCACCATAGTTACCGCAATCATTGTAACTTCCACCTCCGCCATAACCTGACAACAAATACGACGTTTAATTTAGTTGAAGCTGCTGTTATCATGATTCTGTAAAACAGCTACAAAGGAACCTCAATTCTAGCACTTAGTTATGTATTTGAGTCTGTGTCTTTGCGAGACTTGACAAAGAGCAGTAATGAAGATGTAGAGCGCTAAGCTAGCTGCTCCCGTTAGCAGCCATCTGTTGTCAGACAGTGTTAAGAAAACAAAAACGGAGACACGCGATAATAGATTGGCGCCCACTGTATGATATCTTTCTAGAGATAATAAAAGGCTTCACCTCCACCATTGCCTCGATAACCATCACAGCCACCACCAAATCCACCACCCTGATTGTAACTGGGACCTCCCCCTCCATAGTTGCCTCGTCCTCCATAACCTCCTCCACCATAATTACCACCAGGACCTAAAAAAAATGGGCCAAATGCAACAGGATAATCAAAGTCTGTTCAAGACAAAACCAGAACGTGAAACTACTCACCATCATAATCATCATAATCACCCCGTCCTCCACCGTAGCTGTCTAAGAAACAAAAGAGGGGATTGTTATATTAGCGGTTCTGCATTCATGAAAATTTGCATTTTGTTTGTGTCCTTTATTGTTCCCACAAAAGCTCACATATCGGCCTTTGTGTTGTTCAAGCCAAAACAATAACAGTGGTAAGCACCTCGACCATAGTTGCCTCCACCACCAAAATTATTACTTCTACCCATGTAGTTACCGGAGCCTCCACTCCTCCCTGAAACAAAGACAATGGTCCAACAAAAATTAGCGTACAGTAAATCAAATATGTATTATTTAGTGGCACGTACGCTTACCCCTGTTATTCGACATCACGTTCATTTCTTGCTTTGAGAGCGCTTTCCTGACTTCACAGTTGTGTGAATTGATGGTGTGATATTTCTGAGCTTCAGGAGGGCAAATTGCAGGATTGAAACACTGAAAACATCTCTTCAAAAATGTGACGAGTAGCAAATTGTCACCTACCGACAATTTTATCGACGGTGTCGTGATCGTCAAAGGTGACGAAGCAGAAGCCTCTTTTCTTGCCCGAGGGGCGTTCCTGCAAGATGTCGATCGACTCGATCTTGCCATATTTCTTAAAATAGTCTTGGATGTGGTACTCCTCTGTGTCCTCCTTGATACCGCCCACAAAGATCTTCTTCACCGTCAGATGAGCGCCTGGTCTATTGGAGTCCTGAAGCAAGTGCGATGATCACAAAGAAAGCTCCAAGCACACGTACGTCCGCCATGCAGTTCTGGTACCTCTCTGGACACGGCCCTCTTGGGCTCAACGACCCGGCCGTCGACTTTGTGAGGCCTTGCTTTCATGGCTTCGTCAACCTCCAGCATGGAGGAGTATGTCACGAAGCCAAAGCCTCTTGACCGCTTGGTGCCAGGATCTCTCATCACCTAAACATCACAGTTGTGTTATTGCTACTGTCCATAGAAATGAATTAAAAACTGGATTATTTTTGTGTCCTTCTTATGGTAATTAAAACAGTTCCACATAGCAACACTTAAAAACATACCACACAGTCTGTAAGTGTCCCCCATTGCTCAAAGTGAGCCCGTAAACTCTCCTCTGTAGTTTCAAAGCTCAGGCCACCAATAAAGAGCTTTCTGAGCTGCTCGGGTTCATTACAGTCGTGGTCCTGCATGTTTAAAACAAGTATGGATGCGATGAGAAACAATTTCTACACAAAAGGCCACAGTTTACAACATGAGAAACAGAAGGTAAATTTACTGATAAAGTAATTGATTTGACATTTATTGAAAAAAAAATATTTTGATTATAGTATTACGTAAAACGAGAATCAAGAGAAACAGAAGGTAAATTTACTGATAAAGTAATTGATTTGACATTTATTGAAAAAAAAATATTTTGATTATAGTATTACGTAAAACGAGAATCAAATACTTCACCTCTATTCTTCTCTCAGTTCCTTTATATTCTGGCATTCATATTTCAGTCTTTCCTTTGCTGACACCTACCTTCCTTCAGACCTGCTTATTACTCATTCACCTTACATCTTTTCTACCTATACTCAAGCCTTCTTTTCTACCTTCCTTACCTCCCTTCCTTCCATCACAGACCTGCTTCTTTCTTTCCACCCCTCTTTATAATCTGCCTCCTTCCTGACTTTGCTTCCAACTATTATTCTGCTGTCCTTCGATACCTGTTCTAAATCTGCTATTTGCTTCACTCTTTGTACTTGATTGAAATTATTTACCGTTATTCGCGTAACCTCACCAAAAATAAATCAGTTTCAGAAAGGCATACGAATCCAGTACGTACTTTGGGCACACCCAATTTACTCAAGAGCAATATTACAGTGCGTATCGGAATCATGTCTTAACGAGGCCTTTCACTGTAAAGACGAGCTGCACACGACCTAGCTTAATCCCAAAAAAAGATTCACACATTGAACTATTGTTATTTAACAAATGAAATATACGCGCTATTGTCTCAAACTGTGAAAATCAAATCGTGGCGTCCTCGCAGCTACGTGATGCGCTACTGCTATCTAAAATGCTAATTCAAAGCCACATAGCGAGCTTTGAAAAGGCCAAGCAAAAAAAAAAACAAAGATGAAAGACGCCACGTCATGTGTGCCATCGTGTCAAAACGCTGTGATGACGCCATCACATCAACATGCAAACGTTTAATGAATTTGGGGTTGGAGAGAAGAAAAAATGCATAGAATTCCGACCTCCATTTTGATGTCCATCAGTAAAGCGCTGGTCACGTGACAAAGTCTACACGTCTACGTCATTTGAGTGTTCTAGACGTTTCTTTGTTGACACAAAACCAAAAACAACACAAGTGGTGCAGTAATAATATTAAATTTAATGTTTATTTCACGCTCAAACGAAATGTTTTTTTTTATAGTGTTATCTTTCGCGTTTGCTGCACAGGCAACCGCACGAAATAGCGAACCTGTGCCATCTAGTGGTGGAAGTTTTATCACATGCCTGAAAAAGATTTTCTAGAATTTTTTTTTAAACGTGTACTGACCAGTATTGCTACTGTTACCTTGAAAAGCGTTTTAAGTAGCAGTTACCTTTTGTATTTTGTTATGTTACCCATCATGCCAAGTTACCATTATGAAATAAAAATGAAAAGACAATCATGCTGCCAAGAAATGTTTGTCCATGTCCTCTGGCTCTTTATGGTACACTCAGGGAACAATCTAACGTTATGAATGCAATAAAGATTTTAGAAAGAAGTTAAATATTATTAAAGAAGTTAGATATTCTCCTGATCAGCACAATCGGATGTGTATGATCTATAAGCCAGATGCTACAAAGCCTGCTTAGCCTAACCGGCACGTCTGAATATATGACTGCTTTATGGCTCAGACAATACTTGTCATTAAGTTTATTGTCCTTGGTGAGGAAAATACAACCCCAATAAAAAAGGCTAATGCTCTTCTGACACTGTAAACACTAAGTATTTATAATCAGTCCAAATGCAGACATGACTTTTGTTTTGACCTGTCTCTTTTATAGCCATTATAGCTTGGAGATGAAACACATTGGAGAGAAAGTGGCTTAAAAACATCATCTTGTAAATTTTAACTGGAGGATGTGAATAATAACGGATTCATTTAATTTTGTCCATTCAGCGGAATTGATTGTTAATCTCATCTAAAGTAACAAGGTAGGGGGGATGAACACGGCCCTTAGTTACTTTAATATACGATTAATCCATGATCAGTCAAGTGAAGTCCAGTCAATTTAACAATTCCTACCACAAGTCTCTGTTCTTGTTCTCTTCACCACCACTAAATTAACATATGACGACAATGCTATTAAATCATTTTTTATCACGACCATTATTTGTGGAAAAAGTGCCACATAAATACATTTAAGTTATACTTACCGCAGCTAAACATTGGATTTTGTTTTCTTGCCAAGCATTTCAGTACAGTCGAGCGAAACCCAATGTGCGTTTGATGAATGTACTTGCTTTAAGGCTTGTGTCATACCATATAAATAAAGCTGATGTATTAGTGCTGGTCTGTAGCTATCATAAACTAACAGGCCAGGTATGTTAGTTTTTCACACCGACAATAGAACTTTTAAACTCACGATCATCAGCGCTGAGCATTGTGAGCCTGATGAATAATGTCTGAATAGAGAGCCCCCATTAGTAATTTTGTCCAGCGCATTTGAAAGATGCGGCCTTCTCCAACCAACATATATACAAGGCGCCTGCTCTGTTGTATGTCATTTCAGAACTATTCATCATGGCAGCATTAGTCCAAGATCTAATGGTATTGAACAATTCATTTGCTTAAAATAAGTAATAAAAAAAGAACACAAATGAATATTTCATGGCTATCGTTAAAAGGTCTTAACAATCTGTCCTTGCTTATAAAGCTTTGTGTAATAAAGCAATCCATTGAATCACATGCGAGTGGAGGCGATGGCATCCTCTCGGGGACTAAAATGCTGCATTAAAAGCTTTATTAAATAATTCATATTGCTTTACTGCCATTTTACACCTGCAAATTATGGTGAGCTGTATATCTGGTAGTAAGCAGTGGCAACCCGTCAGCAAAAATATGTACAGTAAATCTTCAGGCAAGTGTGTGTGTGCCTGTGTGATGACATCCTGCAAGCACTCTTGAGTCACGTGATTAGATAAAAACTATGATGTGCTGTATCAAGACTCCCATTTTATTTTTAGGATCAAAAAATGGAAAGTCATCTCAAATTGTCCGGAAAGAAACTGCCCTTCAGTTAATATGTACTGCACATAAGGTATATTAAATTAGAATCCAAAACAAACAAACAAAAAAAATCAGTGATATACACAAAACGTTAGACGTGACTGAACTGCATTTAGGCAGTCATTAATTCACGAACCACTAGAGGGAGCTCGCGTACTACGACCCCTTACGAATCACTGATAGACGTGCACTGCACAGTGTGCATAGTAAATATGTTGTCAAACATATTGCTATCATTGTATTGCTGCTTTGGCTGCGTCTTGAGGAGAGAAAATGTAGTGTCGTCGAAATATTTTGCTACTCCATAATAATCATTATAATAATAATAATACTAATAGTAAGGTTGCTAATAATGATAATAATAATAATTATTTAATAGATGGATAATAATATCCATTCAGGCGTACCAAGATACGCACTGCACTTAAAAAAATGCGGAGGATTTCGTCATCATAGCATCATCAATGTTTTTGTTAATCTCCACTAGATGGAAGCATGGTCCACGAAAAGACAAAGCTTTGTACTCTCGTCACAGCATGCAGATGCTAAACATGGTTGCCAGACAAGAAATGGTTATTTTCCCCCTGTGATGACATGTCTGGCTGTTGACTCAATTTTAATTATATTTGTTTAGTTGTTCCCATCATCGTGCAATGATAGGGAACACTGTTGTCTAATGAACAAAAGACTTGGTGACTGGCAATTTTGATTTAGAGATCTACTTTTAAAGTTCACCATGTATTTATTTCAATTTACTGCATACCGTTGTTGTACTGCATGTCGTTGACCTTGTCCCGATGAGGCTACGACATGGCTCCATAAGCACATCAGGGGAGAGAACCCGCAGTCGATAACCTGTTTTGCCCAGACGGACATACGCACATGGAAACATGAGAGGAAATGGACATCCAGAAGAGGGAAACCAAGCAGTCCATTTAGATACTGTCTACACCTTTTCACATGCAAGTACAAAGGCGGTCTCACACGTCGGTGTTGACTACAATCGCTCCCCAAGGAATTCAGGGAAAGAACAATTCCTTGCATCTGTTTCCTGTTCACTCGCATAGAGGAAAGCGGGTATAAATCACAGCAAATATAAATAGAATCAGCATTCAATTTACAGGAGATTGGTGGAGCCTTGGCTTTTTCGCTTCTGTGAAATTGCTACGTGCATATATTTGCATTCAACAGTGGATGCATCAAATAAATGAGATGCCTCAGGTGTCGATGGCACTTTTGACTTACACGTTGTTTTTAAAACCATGGCAAGTGTGTGTGGAAAAAAAAAAAACAGTAAAAACATTTTAACCTAAATGTAATGCAAGGCTGTGCCATTGAGTTCAACAACACATTTTGTAACATATTTATGACTTTCTGGATGGATGATCATTGAAGCTCTTCAATACGACGAGTCGTTTGTTTTGCAGTTTCCTTTAAGAGACTCCGATATACTCGTATTAGCACTCATAAATCCGCAGACATTGATGCACCTACTTTGTATGTTAATATTGATTGATTGATTCTTTTTAAAGCTAGTACATGACGGAGTGCTTGACACGGTATATTGACACTGTCAGGCATGCCCGGATAAATCTGTTTTGAATGAGCCAGAGGTCAGGAATGTATCTATTTCTCAAGCGTATAGACAGAAAATTGCCCATTTTGTCAATGATATTTCTAAATGACCAGTCCACTGAAGGAACTTGGTGTATTTCTAAATTCACTGTGAATTCCAAACTTAATCCAGCCAATGACCTTGCCCGGTCTGGTTTTGTTTTACTGCAAAATGGCAAGAGGGGGAGCCGGTGCTTGGAATGCATCAGACTATTGATGAGGCGCAGATAGTGCGCGGTAATAAAAACCTTTATTTACAGCTCCGACACAGAGCTGCTAATTGACTGCCTGGAGGAAAACACATGTAGAGACTCACCGCTCTCACATGTCCAGTACTAATATCCACTATGTGGTTATCAGTGCACATCCCAAGTCATGTGACCATCACACACTCAGCTATGGCCTTCCCTACTGGGCGAGAAAAAGAACAGAGGAGTGGGACAGATGTGGGAGACATTTGGGAAGGACCCCATCCTGACACTAATTTTTGTGTACAGACAACAAATGAGCACAAAAGTGCTGCTTTCACACTTTTCCGCCGCCCCGACGTTGAGATCCCCCGGCCGAATGAGACAAAGGGATGGCGGGATGATGAAGTCCCGAGCAGCGCCGGGCAGGTGTTTCATTCGTCTCTGGGGGGGTCTGGGAATACACCTGCCCACTACAAAGCCAGCGTGATGGATCGAAAAGGCACTAACTGACTCAGCACTTATGGACCTCTACCTGGGATTAGAGCGGAGAGGACCTGATTGAAGCACACTGTCATCGCGCAAACAATAACACGCATTTATCTTTGCTATCAGCCACAATGATCATGCCGCTGATGTACGACGTACATCATTGGGAGCCATTAAGAATCAATATTTGTATGGCAACATGACAAAAATCTAAAATATTTACATAAAATATCCACCACGCATATGGAGTAGTCAAACATGATTTGCTCTGACCAACCAATCACAGGACAGGGAAAATTATGACATCATCAGGCCCTGTGAGGAGGCATTTGAAATCTGACTAAAAAAACATATATATAGACACACACACACACACACACACACAAACACACACAAAATTGCTGCATCTGTAATATTTCAAATTAGTTCATACTCCATTTAAAGAGGAATGTGCATGGTCCCCCAAGTCAGTGACTAATGTTGTATAATAGTCGGTGCCGGCAGGGGTCATTTTACAAGTGGACCTCGACAAAATCTCAATAGGCTTTTCACACTGATACTGTAGTACAAATATTATTACCATCAATTTCCCTTTAATTTATATTGTGTACATTGTGTTTTGTTGTATGTGATATCCATGCAGACAATATGATATACATTGGGAATATTGTATTGGAGAAAATATGCAAGGTAAAAAAATAAATATTGTATTAAAATTAGCTGCGGAAATGTTCATTTTGTGACAGAATTTTGACATGGCAATAAGAAAATGTAATTTAATTTATATTGATAGCCAAACTGGAGCCAAACCTAACTAAGCATAACATCAACAGAGAGACAAAAAAGGTGGAGGTGGCGATCTTAAAAAAAAAATGTCCAGTGCACTTTTTAACTCGTGACTTGCTGCACTTTCATCTAGAAGAGGCATCTCAATATCTGAATGAACTTTGTTGCAGCTATGCAGCGTGCCTTCCTTATCTTGTCCTGTTCTGCTTATCAGGCCCGTGTACACACTTGCTTCTGTAATGAGCGTCACGCCTGCGCCTCTCCCCATGTGGACGAACGAGCCCCCACATCCGTACACACACACGCACATTAGCGACGGGTGATGCTTGTGTGTACGCAATGTTCCACTCACACACCTGTGCGTCACCCTCCATATGTGCCCACCACATGCATGACTGCTGGAGGGTGTATGTATGTGTGTGTGTGTGTTGCTGAATGCGGAACCCCCCGTTTGGGCTGGCAATGACAGATTTAAAGGATGTTGTGGATGTGAGAGGGTGGGTGGTAGAGGATACGCGTGACATACAGCATGCGGTGGTGGCGTGGAGTGATGGCATCCTGAATTTAATGAGCACAGCCCTATGGTTACACACAGCTGTAAATCTGCCTGCTATCACTCTAATACAGGAAGCATTATCTAATAAGCGAAACCAAGACGGCTAATTTCAATAGAGGCCGATACCTCCCACTGTGTTGCGGAAGGCAACGCGTGCAGAAGGTGCGCCCGCTGCACACATTGACTTTAAAGGAGTATACTGTACGTCAATCTGAATTGCGGCAAAAGCAAGTAGACATATCCCAGATGTCTCGAGCTAAAAAGTGTAAAGAACATTTTGTGTCACTGCCCCTTTCGCTCGCTCTCTTTCTGGCCTGTCCTCTCACACTTGATTTGTAGAGTGCTGGTGTCAAAGGGGACTACTTTGTAGATGCGGTGCTCTGCTTACCTGTTTCTCCACAGAAAGGGCAGTAAATGTCACGCCATGACACTCTCTGGATTGTCTCACTCCGACCATTACAAGGTTCCTGGGGTGAACGCAGAAACACATGGTGAAATTGATGGAAAGAAATGCAGTGACTTGGGGGAAAACAATAATCATTATTTTTTTCTTATTGATATTGAAATCATTAATTTTGAAATGTATTCAACTATCAAAACTCAAATGTACAACTAAAGAATAAATTAGTCACGTAAAATAATAATACTGTATATAAAAATCGAAAAGGATACATAAAAATAAACACCCGTGTGCCTTGGCCTCTTGGGGGCAGTGTGGGGCGCACAAGGAGATAATTGACGATAAAAAGAGTAAACAAAATTGCTGGTGAATTTCATCAGCGAACCTTTCCCTCCACGAAAACTAATGTCCTTTTAAATAAATGACTCAAAGTGCATAAGCGACCGCAGCTCTCCTTGCCCAACGGCCAAATATCACACAAAGAGGCGTGATGCCTTCAAAACTTCTATGCTCCCACTTGTCATACATTATGACGAGTTGTATTCATTATGCACTTTATTATGCTTTAATATGCATGTTCAGTGGCCTGATGGGGTGTGTAAAATTGTTATAAGCGGAAGCTGCGGTGTAAAAAACGCTTGTAAACACTGACAACAACTGTCTCTGTGAATGCTGAGAGATAATGTTGTTTGTCTTTCGGTCTGTCTTTTACGAAATCGTCCGTGTTGGAGTGACGATAAGAAGTGATGATATTGCACCTTCTGCGCTTTTTAGGAAAACAAAACATGCTGACTGCAGGGGATTTCACAAGGCATTCTCGCACTAGACTAAAAGAGGAAGCCATGTGACAGTCATCATGGGAGAAAACTTTTTTTTTTTTTAGGGTTAGGTCACATGAGAACTATGTTCCCGTTCTGCCCATTTATTTCTCAGTGACATATACACATACCATCCGTTGCCATCGGGAGGGTTTAAAATAGTAAAGAGCTTAACACTTTGGCCAAAAATAAGGAACACCACATTCTTAACTTCCCACAGCAATGTTGTAACTTTCCCAAACAACAAACATCACATGTGATTCATTATTATACTTCAATAAAGATCAAATGCAGAGCAACAGATTTGCTGCTGTAATTTATTATTGTCACATCACATGGTTTCCCAGCAATGTAATTGGGCCAGAATTAGTGAGGAACAATAAAAGCCAATAAAAAATTGAAATATATCTTTTGTGATACGATACATTTGGGAATTGACAGATTACAATGATATTTCATCATTAAAAACTTTTTCGATAAAACCAATTATGGGTTGTTCTAATTAAGCACTTGAGTGACCATTATTTTAGCAAATCAATCAATAGATACAAAATTTATATTGGAAAATTCCCGTGGGACTCTTAAATGAGAATTACGCCCACATACCGGTTCACTATTTTATCATCTGTACCACGTGTGTACGTTACTTAAAAATACACATAGAGTTTCAGTACACCAGCCTGATTGCTCAGGGCCATTTTTCAAAGGCTGACATGCACAATATGGCTGGTGAAACTCCAAAGAGGTTTTAGGTCTCAGCTTAATTAGATCCTGCAGAGCTAAATCAAATCAGTCTAAACGAGAGCAGAGAGCCAAAAGCTCCCCACGCAAACAGGCGTCTCCTGTCTGCCCCGCATGCTCGCCGGCCTGCCAAAACGCTCAGTGTTTGTTTTTGTTTTTTTTGCGGCCCGAGCCACAAACTTGAGACTTTTCTTGATCCTCTTGTGCTTTCTTCTAAATAGTCACAAAAAGAAGGATGGAGAATTTTGGCTTCCTTTCCCCTTTGCACACTACTTAACCTTGACAAGTCAATGTGATGCAAATGGAATTTGCTTATCTGCTCCAGACATTATGGCCGCCTCTTACTGCATCGGGAGCATCTTGCTCCATCAGCATTGGCCACATTCACCTTCTAAACGGTACAAACGCTACAGGAAGTTCATAAACCAATTCATTTGGTCAACTAAATTGCTACTTTGTATAAGTACACACAATGGAACGGCTCCACTATATACAATGGTTGAGAGTGTTTTATTTTTATTTTTGTCTATATTTAACAAATTTGTCCTCAGTATGGCTTACAAAAGAGAGTGAGTGAGTGAGAGAGAGAGAGAGAGAGAGAGAGAGAGAGAGAGAGAGAGAGAGAGAGAGAGAGAATGCGAGAGAGCGAGAGCGAGGGTGAGAGACCACACCATTTAAAGGCACAACACAAATATGCACAAGTCAAAGTCAAAAGTCAGCTTTATTGTCAATTTCTCCACATGCCAAAGACACCCAAAGAAACCGAAATTTCGTTCCCCCCTATCCCACGGTGACAAGACATGGCCCACAACAGACAATCAAGTAAACAAGTAAACAACAGCGTGCTGAATAAATAATGAATAAATAACACAACAAATGAATAAATTGTTAAAAAAAACAAAACACTGTTTTGTTTTTAAATATGAACGGATAGAAACTGCTTTTTAAAACCAAACTTTCATTCTTCAGATTCTGGCTCATTTGTCTGAGTACAGTTAAGTGACAACTCTGCAACGGTGTGCTCAGTCAAATGTGGTGAGCAAGAATCTAACATGTGCCTGCATTTAAGGCAGGTGAAGCGAGCCACTCGGCATCTGGCCGGTGCTCCCTGGCTAGAAAAACAGTCGTGTCCCTGCTGCCGAGTGGCTTCGGCCCAGGTCCATTAGTCACAAGGCCCTGGATGCCTCTCAGTCATCCCACCACATAAGGCGGCGTAATTGATAGCCATCAGCCGCGAGTCGTGCGCTCGGGCTGCGGGGTGGTCACTTTATGTTTTGCTTAAAGAAGTGGGGTCCGCGACTCCCGGCATGTCTCTTCGCCATCACTCCACTTGAAGGTGAGATGATTTAGGAGGCTGGGAGAAAGTTAATTTCTCTTGATCATTGTGTGCAACCTGGAGCCTTAATGGCGGGCGTAATTAATTCTGCTGATGTTAATCACCAGGGCTGGTCCCCACAATTATCAGCCCTGTGCAGATGGGGCACAGCACAGACATGAAAAATTAGGAAAATGAATCTGTAATGGGGTGGCAGATTTAATCTGTGTCAGAGAAAACAAAGTTAAGGAAGAGCAAGGAGCCTCAGGATTCCAGGTGAAAGCCAGCGAGGAAAACAAAAACCTGTGTGGCACGGCTGAAAAATGTCGCCGGCGTGTCCGAAGTGTTTGGTAATTACTGCGCTATTCTTAATTCATCACCAAAGATCAACATCTCGGTCCTGAACAATGCTTTGGGAAGGAGGGGAGCCTCGGTGGTCACGGGGACGAAAAGGTTAATCGGGTTCCGCTGTGTGGGCTTTACAATCACCATGTATACTCACTCACTGGATAAAATAAATACATTAATTTCAAAAAAACACGCCGTCTTACATAGATAGATGAAAAGCAGATTCATGATATATGGCGGCGCATGTATCCACCGACTAAAAAGGGACAAAACTGTAATCAATGAGCGCACGCACACACTGATTGTTTCAATCATGGGCCTTACCGATGAAAGAATTACCAAAGCATTAACGGTCAAAGGACACACACTCCCAGAGGACATTTTCCTCTGCCAACGTCAAACAAAATTAAGCAAAATACAACTGATTAATTGAATTGCGGAGGAGCCATTTTTCAAGCTCTTACTCGGCTCTGGCAGTCGGGGCATGGCGTCATTGCTATTTGGTCTGCTTAATTAGTCTTGCGCCTAGTTTGCACATTCTTACAAAGTCTGGGCCATGATAATAATAATAAATCTTTAGCCATCATAATTGTTCTTAGAACGGTAAAAAAGCGAGCGGCAATAGACTGGAGTGTCGCTCGGTTATTGATGAGATGTGTAAGCAGCTCTGTTAGGATGTTGCTCCCGGAACACATTCTAATACTACACATAGCTAGCATTGATTGATTGAGTCTTAGCGGATTTCTGTACTTTGACTGATTGTGCAAACGATATGTTTTCTTAGGTAATCATATCCATGTCATAAAGCTTTACAAGCTAACTTTGTTTAACAGGATGATACTCGTCTCTGAGACACAAAGAAAGGAAAAACAATCCTACAATTAACCGCTCCTGTGATTAGAAGCTATAAATATGAGCAATACAAAAATAAATGTGTACGCTACCAAAAATAACATATTTGAGAAACATGTACAAGACTAGCACCTCAGTAGAAAACAGTTATAGATATGACTAAATAGATATAACACTCTTTGAGTTGCTTGCTTACGGTGACGCTAATGCTAAGCTAACATCCATGCTGTCCAATAGCTTAAAATGAACATTGTCTTAGCCAACATGGCTGCCACTGTGACGTATTTTAGCCTGCTTAGTCTACTATAAATCTATTTATCCATGATGAGAGCAACACAACCTGAAATCATGTGACCGGCTCTGTCTGACGGAACCAACATACTTTCACAGCTACTTCAAAAATGTCCGTTCTGGATGGACAGTGCTAAAAAGACAGTACTATGGTTGATAGTCTTTTGTCCTGCTCATCAAAGTGATATTCACCCCTATTTTTAACCGCAATTACACGTGCAATCAATTCGTCCATATTGATGATATTCCAGTTAACTCCCAAGTTTTTCCCCAACCTCAATATACACGGCAAAGGTCAAAGTCTCGTTTTGTTGTAATTACTCACAAGGGGGGGCATCCGCCATGTGAAAGCCAACGAGGAATAATAGATGGCGCGCTTGTTTTGTTCATTGTTCTGTGGTCAGGTGTGACCAGGTGTTTACACAGGCCACACACTCACAGCAAGGCGGAGGACGTACGGCGCATTTAAAGACGCCCTGCAAGACTTGTACAGCTCACATTTATCATACACAGACGCAATCCTTACTAGCAACAGATACCGTTTTTTTTTTTTTTTTGTATTACAGAGCAATTACATCCATGCGTTAGGAAATGGTAAAAACCTGCCCGCGATGGAAACTAAAGGATGCAGAATTCCCCCCGAGAGGTCGACGTGATGGAGATTAGTATGGTCATAATTCCGGCAGATTATATGCTAATGCACTCTCGCCTGTTTGTGGGAGGAAATTGCATTGCAGTTATTAGCGTGACACCCGAGCTCGGAGATGCTACGCCCTCATCGGCTCGCGGATGTCCTCCGTGGATTTACATTTTTATTACAACATGCAGTGAGATGAAATAACACCGCACACACCCTCCTCCGCCCCCAAAGATTTAATTGAATGTATTCAAATGTGATTCATTGAACAATTACTTTCTCATTCTGCTAGTGCAATTGTTTTGCCTATACCAGGGCTCGCCTTTCCCTCTCCTCATCCTCTCACTAACACTCCCACTCCCTTTAAATTAGAAATCGGCCTGGCCTTTGAGGGGGAATCAATAGTTGCATTAATTACAGCAATTCATTACCCAAATAAACGTGGGACTCAACCTTTGCTCGGATACAAATTCGGGGGGCGTGGAGAGACAAAGGCCTGCACCGGGAATCCCTGTTGCATTAATCTGCGGGATCAAACACCAGGGAGTGTCCGGCCCGAGATCAATCCCCACGCATAGACGGTGACTTATAGGCGCTGAATACAAAGGTGGTCATGTGACATGGCTCTCTCTCTCTCTCATGCTACGCTGGTGTCGTATTGGGAGTTCTGTCGGCCCACAATGCACTGGGGCTATCAAGCCAGGCCCCTTGCTCCCCAGCTCCCAACCCCATTCCAAGGTTTGTCCCTCTTAAATTCTTCCACCGCAGAGACTGGTGATGGCGGCAGGTAGAGGACGCAGTTAAAGGACATTCCTCTCCCTCACTGTCATCTCCACACTGCCAGCCTATTTGTGAATTATATCTCTAGCGTTGGCCGTAATAAAAGATGATAATGATGGATCGCAGTGATAAATTACTGTTGAGTGGATTGTTGGGTCGTGTTTTTTGGTGGGTGGGAGCTGGGCACCTTTCAGAAAAGGTACAAATGAATAACGTAATGTTGTCACGTGCGATAGCTATAATGGCAGAAATTCAGTAATCAAGAGGCAGAGAAGTCAGTCATGACCCAGTTCAAGAAAGTTGGGCACACTTTGGGTAGAATGAACTCATGCCAGATGAACTCCGGGCACGGATGAGCGTCTCATCTGGGCAGCTCCTTTAATGCGAGCTGACGTCTCATTGGCCTCCAATCTTCAGAAGATCTGACCCGACCCACTTTCGGAGTCGGCGGCTGCACGTCCACAGAGGGCCTCTCAACGAAGCACTTCTGGAAAACTTTTCGTAGGATCCACCGCAGCGTTATGATTCAATCACGTGTTGTAGTCTGAGTTGTTTTTACTGCTTGTAAAAAAAAAAAAAACATAAACTCTCTTTACAGCTTTTAAAAACTAAAAGCTGATTTGTTTTTCATAAAAGTCCATTTGAGTTGGCGACGGTCCAAAAGTGCCACTAATTAAAAATCAATCTGCGGGCCATTAGCGAGAGGGTGTGTGCCAAGGTTGTGTGTATCAGAGGATCATTTGTAATGGGGCCGGCTCTGGAAAGGAGGGATGGGAGGTACACAAGTGAGATAATCTGGGGACCTGCTGGTTCTTAACTTAACAATTGATACTATGTGTAAAGATGCTGAACTTGTAGTCTGCACTAATTGATCCACTTTGCCTCATTGGGAGAAAGCTGCGAAATAAATGTGGGTGTTCATTGCATGCGAGAGACTCCATAGATAACTATTAAAGGTGGAGTTGTTGCCCCGATTCTGATGGCTGTGGAAGGCATCGCAGAGCAGCCAGACATTTGTCTGCTTTAGCATGAGTGCTCGAGAATGTTTAAGTGATAAATCTTGGCGAACTCCAACCAGCACCTTGGGAACAAAAACGTGGAACCCTGGACTCTGCAACTTATTAAAGTTGGAGGGGTGGATACCGTAGCACCTTTCCAAAATCGTCCCAATTACGGAGGTGTGAGGTTGCCACTGACGACGACGAATTTTCTCGCTGCGGTTTTAAATCATAGCAGATATTTTTGTGGACTGGAGGCTGTACAGTACTTTTATTATTTCCAATAGGAAAATTAATTAGGAACATGAACAGAATTTGTTCGACACAATAGAGTCAATATGTGAAGACCGCTAACTAAGCTGCTAGCTTAATATGGTTTGTTTCTATCCCGATATAAGTAACATCTATATATCGATTTTTTTCCACACATCTATTTCGTGAATAGGAGTGTTTTGGAGAATTGTGAAAAAAAACCCTCAAACAATGGCAGATTGTTTCTAAAATGGCCTTTTTTAGTAAGTCAAGAGACTTGAGCCTTTTGGTGTGGCCGCGAGGCAAAGGGGGGAAATGGAGTGCGAGGGCAGAGTGTGTCAGACACGCCAAGGTGTCGCGTGCGTTTGATAATGCATGAGTCTCCGGAGCGACGGCTGCTCCGACGGAAGGCGAGCTCAAGGAGAGCTCAATAACAGAGCTGTCAATGTATCCCCTTTTCGAGTGTATTTTTAGTGGCCGCCATCGCCGGGACCTCATGCATATTTCAATAGATCTTTTGTATATTAGGTGCGCGGGCAGCCACAAAGCGAGAGTGAAGACGAGCGCAACACGACCGCGAAGAAATATGGGCTCGATTGTGAGATTTGACAGAAGAGCTCGGCGTGGCCCTCGATAGCTTGCCTCTGACTTTGAGTGGATGGGCCGGCAGGACCTTCATTGATTGCATTTGGAGACAACAAAGAGATGACATTGAGCTCGCTGCACGAGATGTACAACACGTTCAAGTTGCGGGGCTAGCGCCGGCATGTAATCGCACTCGAAAGGGGGCGAAAAAAGTGACGGAAATTAATGGATAGGCTCACAGGCGGGATGTAGACACGCAATCACACTCGCACAGACACAAGGCGGTTTGCATTGCGCAATCACTTTGACGCTATGATTAGCCACTGAATGGCACACATAGGCACACTAATCAGCGCATATCATTTTTCACACACGTTGTCAGGTTTATAGCAGCAAATGTATTGTTTTATGATATACGTATATGAGCTTGATTGGTATTTTTTTGAAAGTAGTTATATTTATAGTGAGCATTTTAATAGCCATATTGAACATCAATGTGTTTGTTGAATGATGTACGCGAGTTGGACACCACCTTGTCTTCACATTTGTTGATGAGAGTGTAAATTTTTGCCATGCCGTTTGACAATCTGATTGCACTTCACACTATAAACATGTTAAGGAAAATTGATGAGCAGCATGGGAGATGTACGGAACTGTATTGCTGTATTGTATTTGTGTGTATATAAATAAATAAATACATAAATGATTTTTTTTCCACACAAAGTGAAGGGGGGAACAATCAATAACAAACAAATTTGATTTCAATGGAGGAAAAAAATATTAAAATTAATTCCAAAGCCGTTCCATGTTACATTATTTGCATTAGCATCAGCGCCCAACCTCAACCGTCACGTTCTGGTTGGCCGCTGCTGCTGCTCCACCCAGCACAATCCAGCAGTGGTTTATTGAGGTCCAACTGATCTAATCAAAGGGTTGAAGCTCAACACATTACAGATGATGAGTCATAACTCTGCAGCCGGCAGCAAGTGGTACGTAGGCGTGATGACATCAGCTTTAAATCTGAGCAACTCCTTCAATTCTCTTTTCATATTCTACAAAAGAGCATTGGGGGAATCCAGACAAGCAGACTTTCCATGACATCCAAGTCTTGGAATTTTACTCCCGTGGATTGCTGGATTCTATTAAATTCTCTTTTGTCTTACTTTAATAGTGTATGTATGTAGCTTATTTTGGCAAATGTTATTCCATAACAGGAGCCAACAAATGAGACAAGTGGCGCACATCTCTCGGGTCTGTTTAATGTTGAGGCGGCACCTCGGTTTCCATATGAAAATGGAGGAAATTTGGCTACGATGAGACTTTGGGCTTAAATGTCCTCAGATGTCAGGACGTGTTGCTTCTCACTGGAGATTGCACTGCAAAGCACTGCCAAGAGAGGGAGTGCTTCGTTGGGCGTCGGGACCATTTGTTCGCGTTGGGGAAATGTTTTGAGAAAAACCCTCTCAAGCAATAAATAAATCTGTCTTGAATTGGGCAAGACTCTTTAGTTCCTCCGAATGGTAATCAATCATCTCACTGAGATATTGTAGACAACTTCATGCTTCCAACTGCGGGAACGGTTTGGTAAGGACCAATTGTTGTTGTCCAGCGGACCAAAAAGTAGAGATGGAAGAGTGGCAACATTATATTCTGTATTTTTCAACATCATTTTGACCAAATCTAATCGGTCACAAAATACTTATCTTAAATACTAAACAAATGGCATCTTGTAGTTTACACAATAATCCATTTTCTCAATCGACAACACGCTTCACCCACTTCAACAAATGAATCAATGGCGTCCCCTTTGCAACTTTAAACAACAGCTGTTGATGTGAGGTCGCTGTAATTACTTTTTCTGAAGATACGTTTTCCAACAGTTTGGTTAAGTACACCCCAAAATGGTTTGTATTTCCGCCACAGGTGGGATAGCTACAAGAGCGATGTTAACAGCCAAACACTAAAACAGCAGGGGAGCCAGTAAAAAAATGTAACAGAGTAAAATAATTTGCGGTAGACTAAAAGGTTTTGATTGGCTGAGCAAATGTGACTAGTGAAAGAGAACTAAGTGAGGAGGCAGCAACCTTATTTAGAGGTGTAATTACAGCCAGAATAGCAAAGTCAAAATATGCCTGCTGCATTGGAAATCCATGGCGTGTAAGGATTGCCCTAGAACTTTCAAGGTGCTCTAACGAGAAGCAGAGGAGCGGTCACATTGATGGCACAGAGGCCATCAGATTTCCATTATTGACTGCAGCAGATATTGCACTGTAGCGCTGTGTAAATTGGTTCCTGAGGGCCTTTCAGCTCTCTGAGCAGGGGCAAAGCGTGCAGGTTGTTTCACCCAACCACCCCCCCAACCCCCAAGCCCTCGGCTCTGTAAATCCTAACGGCGGACCGCTTCCAGTCCCTTCACCAGCGCCGGGCCCCCCCTCCTCTGATCAATACCTAATTCCAGCCTGTGCAATCAGCCAATGTTGCCCGGGCAACGCTGATGTCACACAAGTTGGACACGGGCTGTTATAACAAATCATTTTCTTTAAGCAAACGTAATTGAGTATTTGCACAGTTGGCTGAGACAATTTGGTGCTCCAATCTGAAGGAACGCCTCAGATGCTGACCTCGCCAGGTAGGCAGGAGGAGGTAACCATGGCAACAGCGTTTATCTTAGCGGTGCAATTCATTGTGGCTCGGTGAAAAAAATAAATTCTAATTCAGAATTGTTAACTTAAAACTGCATTCACATGACAACTTTTGGATTTTAATATAACAGAAAATTAGCTATTTTATTTCATATGCTGCCTTGGTTTTAATAAAAAAAATGTTTTTTTGACAATGCACGCAAACGTAGAAATTACACCGAGGTTAAACAACGAGTGCACTGTGTGTCTTTTTGATGTCTTCAGTTAGCCAGACATTGACTGAATGACCTGAAAGTCCTTAAACATTGTTAAGACAGATTCAGGCAGAGGGAAGGAGCCCGTTGCTTGGCTATAGATGAACTCTCCCCTGAGCCGCCACGGCGCCTAATTCAATCAGAGCGTCTCCACGTCCGGCGTTCCCTGGCACTGATGTATTGCCGGGTGCAAGCGGTGGTGTGCGCCATCACCGCGCGGATCAAGTTATGTCACAATTCTTTCATGGCCGCTGTGATTTTATTCCACGGCCGTCCTCAGATGCTGAGAGGTGAAGGCATTAGGTTGATCTGCCAGGTGTGATTGCTTTATCTGATCACGGACTGAGGAAGGCACAATGAAGGTCGACCGGCTTCCTTGGTACAATTGCTGATAATGTGCATTGTACAGTATGTCAAATTGGTAGACATGCAAACCGGGTTTTACGCAAATCACTATAACAAGCAGCAGTTTGGCAAATTCAATCAGTGAGTTTGTTGAAGTTGACTGTGGAACTAAACGTTAAAAAAAATAGAATGACACTTTGTGTATTCAAAACAGTCAATTCGCTAGCCTAATACTAAAATGCATCTATGTTTTGGCGCTTTAAGCAAACGACTGAACACAAAAGGTGCAGCAACACATGGCGACTGACACTATATTTCTTTTCCCACTATTTTGGTTTACAACCCCCCCTTCCCATCGTTTTTTTGCAGAAAACTTATATTAAATGTTTATTGGCGTTTTAAATGTCAGTTACGAGACGTAGAAGTAGAAGTGTATTTTACAGTTATACAATGAGAGGTTCGAGTTCAAGCCAATGTTTTCTATTTGATAGAGTATGGAGATATTCTAATTCAGACCACAAAGTGTACATTTCCATATTATTACCCAAATGTATTCCTGGGCTGCATGCTTTATTCAAGGTGACATTGCGTTCTTTGCATTACGGTATGACAATATGCTGAATATTATTATATGGCACTTATTCAACTTGTCATTTTCTGCACAAAACAGATTAAATAAATGCAAAGTGAATTAAATGTGACTATTCTTGCAAACAAAAGCTGAGCTGCTTCTTTGTATATTCTTGACAGCTTGTGACGAACAGATGAGTCATCATTTAAATCCTATGCCTGCCGTTTCCCTGCAATGATTATTTATGGCCTAAAACACATCTTTTAAATCCAAATATTTTGTGATAAGCAAGTGCCAATCTCCATTGCTCAAAGATGGAATGAGTATTCAAAAAAAGGGAGGGTGGGGGGGCCAGGCAAGGGGAGCGTTAACATTAATTAATATTTGTTGCGGTGAAAATGAAACCCAGATCCGTGCTAATTTCAATAGACAATTAATCATGGCAGTCTGTAATTACACTGGGGAGTTTACAAATGATTTTTTTTAAGGGGGCAGAGTAAAGGAAAGGAGATAAACCCCTCACCATCCTAATCATTGGCTTCACACCAATCCCTGCAGAAAGAGCAATTAGAGCAAACAGCAGCAGAGAACTAATTGTGCACCGGGAGAAGATGAAGGCGCAATCTTAATTGCAGTGAACCCACGTACACACGCCGCCATGCTCAGGGAACAGAACAAGTGTGCAACACTTCCAGGTGCCAAAGTCAAAACAAGCTTCATAGGAGCCCCTTTGCATTTGTCGCCATTTGCCACACACGCAGTCACATGCGACATCCTCACTGGGCATGTTAGCATTGTTTCACACATCATAAACTGTGCTATTTGCCATAAATGACTTCCATTGACTTTTAAGCCACTCAAGAGGGGACAATAAATAAATACTTGATGTGCACTTCAATTCAATATAAATGATTGTCTGTCACGGTGATTCTAAGTTATTTGATAGTACAGCAGTATTATTATTGTTGTTCTTTCAAATTAAAGTCTTTAAAAAGCAGTGATATGCTGTAAAAGGTTAATAACAAACTCTAACAAATACCTAAAAAAAAAGATTTCCATGCGATAGAATAAAAAATAACTACGATTATATTCCTGGTACAAACAGGCTGCTAGCTAACATTAGGCTAAAGTTAGATTTGTTGTGCTAACATTAGTTTATGTTAGAGTTCATCTCAGTGCTCAGATTGAGAGAAAAGAAATTGAGCGGTTGACTTAAAGAAGAGTGTCTAGTTCACGAGCGTTTCTTAATCGTTACGAAGTGAATTAGATGGACAGTGACCGATCAGTGGCACTTGTGACACCATCTCCAGCGAGTAAGAAGATACAAGAGCAGTCACGCCGGAGCCTCGCGCGCTTCCTTGCGTAACCGTATCTGTTTAACTTTATAATCGGGGCTTTATTAATGCAATGCTTGTCTTCCGCCTAATAATGAAAGAACACAAATAAAATAAATTGTGATCAATGGAGGAGAGCGAAGACAGATGAGGAGTCTGTCACATTGGGGATGATACCAATTTATCTCTTTAATGCATCTCCATGGGGTTCTCTCACTAAAGGATACACATTACTGAAGCCCTCGTCTCATTGGGAAATGCGTGAGAGGAATACGAACGTGGTTCGTCCGCGCTTCTCGCTCACTAAACACGCAGGCAACAGACACTTGATTAGGTACACCTACAGTCTGATGAGACCCGTGAGATTTTTTTCGCCATAACCACAGTAAACCGAGGTAATGTTTCCCATTAAAATTAATATAAATGCGATTAATCAGTTCCAGCCGCCAAACTAAGCAATGCTTAGCTTTTTAATCAGTGCATGGATAAAAAAATAAACATAATAAGTGAAAGCACACCATTAGAAAGGAGGTGTGGAGAATAATGCTATAAACAAGTGAGGGTGGCAAGAGAAGAGCATCCACACAAGAAGGTGAAAGAGCAGAAGGCGAGGCAGTAAATAACACGCACGGCTCCACCGGGTCACCATCGGCGCTGCATGGTGAGCCAACGACAAGAGCAGACGTCACTCTTTGGGCTCTCAGCCACATTCATCACATGCAACAATTTGCAACTTCTTTGTGTGTGTGTGTGTGTGTGTGTGTGTGTGTGTGTGTGTGTGTGTGTGTGTGTGTGTGTGTGTGTGTGTGTGTGTGTGTGTGCGTGCCTCCATTTTCTAGGGGAGGGGGACAATGGCAGTTAAGGAGGACCAAGGTCAAATTTAGACTGGCTCATAAATTGTTTTGTTTGATGGCCAACATTTGCCTCACTAGCAAGGGGAAGGCCAAGACCATAAAAACATAAAAAAGGGCCAGCCAGCTGTAGGCTTGGCTGCCGGTATTGTTGTCCTGGGGAGGACGAGACTCTCCCAGTGGAGCTCCAAACATGATTCTGGTCCACATGGAGAGCTATTACTCAAGCCGCATTGCTTTCTGATTTAAGATTCACATTGGCAAGTGGAAATGTAAAAACATCCTGTTGTTGAGGTCAGGACAGTTTTTTAATCTTGATACGTCTGGTTGTTTTGATTATTTTTTATATTTCTCTATTTGATTTTAAGTATTTCGCAAATATGATTTTGTACTTGTTGCCATCATATATTGTATTAGTGTCGTAACGCGAGCACGAGGAGAACATGCAAACTCCAGACGATGTTCCTAGGAAATCTCAATGGCCCATTACTAGCAAGCTCTATTTACAACATGCCCATGGGCTGCTAGGGAGGTCCTTGGGGCGTACCTTCTGCGTTGATGACCCCTGCCATAACACTTGTCCTAATTAGGATCCCGACCGACACTAGTCGCCAGTCAATTGCATCAACCTTGATTTAATCACACCATAACACATCAGGAAGCCCAATGATTGGGCCCGGATGTTTTTATTTGTACAAAAAGCTCCCTAATTTTAAACACAATTTATGATTGATTTAGCGCTTGTTGTTTTCTTTATACAATTTGTAGCCAATCATAAAAATGCCGATTGCCATCTTATAGACCAATTAAAGATGCTCATTCAAAGGGTCTAAATCCTTCCTGAGCGCGCTACTATCCCGGTAGACGCTGTGCACATAGCCGAGGTTGGGAGATGCTCACTAAATCACAATAGTAGGCAGATTTCGGGGCTGGCTAATAGCCGTTGCTGAGTCGATAGTAAGAAACGTAGAGCGGGTGCAACGCTTGCACTTAGGAAGGGGATTTGGGAATCCCTGGACAGGACCCCCGTGTAGGCTCGCCACGGACAGGCCACACCTCATTCCTCCGCCGAAACCCCCGATTCCCCCCGTCCACTCGACACACTCAGCTACATCTGCTGCTCATTAACGCTGCCATAATGAGCCTTTGCACCTGAGCTAAATAAAACTCCCTCACATCCACACGGCCAAGACCGCCGCCGCTGTGTGTGTCAGCACAGCTCGCCGCTTGGATACCCTGGACACCCCCCTCCACACACACACACCAGCATCATGCTAACTTGCCTTCTTGTTGTGCATGAGTGTGTGAGGACATTAAAATGTGGTGAATGGAGGAGCTACTGGCTACACATAAAACCCCCTACAGGTTCTCCATTCACTGCCATAGCCACAAAGCGGATAATGACGTCCATAAAACTGTCAGGAGGGAAGAATTAATGTGTATTGCATACACGGCTATAATTCACACCTGCCTTTAAGTAGCTGGACGAATGAGATAAAATAGTTGATCAGGCACTGTGGAAATATTTTTATGATGAAAAAAGTCTGGTCTGAAACTGTGGACAAATCCAGGTCTTGTTTACCTGACCTCACTTAATGATCTTGTGTGAAAGCATTACCAAGAAAAATTAAAATTTTATAAAAATTGGAATAAAGGTACCTCAACGTGATAACAGCTTGTGTACAGCTAGCTTAGTGTTGCTACGTTCAAATCTGGCTAACAGTTTTACACATTTCGATTCAGTTGATCTGTAGTTTTATTATTTTAGCATCATCGTTAATATGACCCCCCCTTAAAAAAAAAAGAAGCCCCTCTTTCCACCGCCAAAATTTGATTTAGTCGGACGAGAAGCAGCAGGCGAGTTTGAGCGAGGTTCTTTTGACAAATGAACACGACGTGCGAGGGGGAAAATAATTTGACAGGTGACAAATGTTGAGCAGCGATACAATCTGAGATGCAGGCCACCTGAAATATGGCTCACTCTATTAAAACCATTCATGGAGGATATTAAATAGTTCTTTAAAGACTTCAAACATCCGATAAGGTTCTTCTCGCGTTCGGCTAAATGTTTTTGCGATTAGGACACGCATGAGAACAATAGACGATCGTTGCGACTGGATTTGCCGCTATGTTTACTTAGTTTGGATGCAAATACATTAGAGTTGTTAGATTAATCATTTTGCGACCATAAAGAGTTATGTTCAGGAGTCAGTCTTCTGTTTTAGGCTGAGAGACGAAAAAGGTGCATAAACGATTGCCCTATGTTGAGTGGAGGAAGGATCGTCGACTGAGTCAATCAGTCTCCATTAAAGCACATTAGATTATCACTTCAAGATGAATTGTAACAATGTTGCAAGTTGGTCTTTGTCTTTTGACTTTTAATTTGGGATTTCATGTTATTCCATCTGTTAATCAGCAAAATCGAATTAGCGTGGTAATGACATTTTCCATTATATTTTAGCAATGAGCTAAAGAGACTTTAAGGTAAAGCTACTGTACGGCGGTAGTTTTAAATCCACAATGTGTTATTTTCTTTGATGTTTCGTTTGACTATATATTTCATTTCAAGATACATATATAGATATTCAAATATTATCCCCTGTGTGGCTTTTATTTTTCTCTGCGCTGTCCATGAATATATTTCCACAAATATGGTCCTATTCTACTCATGTGTTTCTGTCTGTGTAATAATTTAAGACAGTGAAAAAACCCAAAACAAAGGTGCATAAACTGTTTTACATACGTAATATAGATTAGTTATATGTACAGTATCTAATTATTCTTTGTGAATTGTTTTGTCTTTTTTGTTTTAGCTTTTTCAGAAGCCATTGATTTAGTGTTCATGAATTTATGCAACACGGGTGCCGAGCAGGTTGCATAGGCCATAACTCATGGGCCAAAAGTTGCCCTTATTTACATTGTACACAGTACAAAGGGATTTCTCACTTTGTAGCAAGAAACATTCGGTGTAAATCCTCTTGAGACGGAATAGTACACAGTTTAGGCAGGTGGCACAGGAAACAAACAACACAGAGTAAAAACATGTTTGTGACAATAGGATGCAATTTGTTATTCTGAGGAGCAGTCGTTGATTTAAATAAAAAAATAAACTACGCTCTTAAAATTTAGCTTTTGGTTGATTTGCATAACTGGAAGCATAAAGTGTTAGGGGGAACTCACTAAAGTTTTTACCGCTCGTCCTGTGTCGATTTCAGGGACATGTGGCAGGATGGGAATTAACAATACAAGTGGTTTTATTTTTTTGGTGGGTTAATGGATCACGTAAGGTTTTTCCTCAACCCAAATGTTATTTTTACAGCCATTGGCAAGGAGCCTTTTAGTTCATTGCGCCGCGTCTTTATCATTTATGCATTGATGGGAACACAAGGTTTTGGGGTGAGAGACACTTATTCTCTAATGCGTTTTCCTTCATTCAGCCACGGGGCTCGGATTAATGGCTTCTTCTGTTCCCTACTGTTCGCATGGCTTCGGAAAATAACACAGAATTCTTTCCGAGGTTCCAAATACTTGTAGGCGATCTATAAAATGTGTATTCCCATTTATTTGCATTTGCACATGCAAGGAATTCTTCACTCTGCAGAGCTCCACAGGCGATTAAAGCAAAGCGCGGATGTGTTACATATTTTCTATCGACCGTGTTGGTTTATTTAATTCAATCGCCGCATATCCTAACTTGGAGCGGCAAGGAAAATCGTTGGGAAATCAATAGACGGAAGCGAGCGAGACAAAAATAATTGACTGCTTTCAAACTCCTGCAGGCGGATGAATAACTAACCAAAACAGTTTGCGGGGATGTCTAAAATTGTTTGTTTGCAAATCCTTCACCCAACTACTGACAAAGAGAAAAATGATTCCAGGTCAAACTTTTTTATTTTTTTTGATGCGCACAGAGTTGTGTGCTGACGTATTTAAAATTTGGTTTAATTGTGAATCTGAACCACATCCCTGGTTATAAGAGGGTGTGGTTTATTTATGCAATTAGGGCGAATAGGTGAACCATAATATAACATTTTTGGAATGTACAAAAGGTGATAAGATGTTCATGGTCAAGAAAGGTCGGCCTTAGCTGCAGGAGTGAGGTCGTGTGTGTGTGTGTGTGTGTGTGCTTTTATTGAGGTGGCGCACAAACCAGATGCAGTGAGGTGGAGCTCTTCCCCCAGGAGCCGCCTCCCCGGGTGCCTGGAGGTCCACTTCCAATCTATTTGCCGTAATTGCCGTCAGAGTGTACACCTTGGAGTAGTCTAATTCCCTCTTTTATTTCAGCCACCATGAGGGAGACCATCTGTCCTCCTGCTGCCACCTCCCCCCACCATGGGCCGCCGGGGTCTGCACCAGAGCACACACATGCGCGTGCGCACAGATTAAAAAAAAAAAAAAAAAAACAACAACACTTGCGCACACACGCAGAGTGCCAGCAGTTTTGTCCGGGACACCAGAGCTTGAATGCATCACACCTTAAGTCTCGCCAGAGTCACATGACTGCAATACTGCTTTTACGAGGTGCTAGTGAGGATGACCACCGTGCGCTCGCATGGGAGATAAAAGTTGTTCAAATAATGAAAGTAAAGTTACACCGTTTCCCATCTGCTGACTTTTTCCCCACCACCTTATTCATTTCCAGAATCTTTACTCACACTCAATTACAGCAGGTTACTGCTGAAGACACATATTGGCTTCATTCACTGGGATGGTCAAGTCAAAATTTTTCTTTACGTTCTGTGTCCTAACTAGTCTAAACATGAGACTGATTAATATTGATAGGATATAGATATAAATTAAGCAGGCGGTTTTATCCATCATTGGGGCGGCCATTTTGCCACTTGCTGTCGACTGAAAATGACATCACAAAAGGTAACGACCAATCACGGTTCACCTGTTTTCTGGATTTGGTCATGTGACGTTCGCCATCTTAAATGTTAATTAGTCGCTATCTCAGCCCTGAACAACTGTGATGTCATTTTCAGTCGACAGCATGTGGCAAAATGGCCGCCCCCTGAGATTGATTAAAACCAGATGGAATTTTTGTTTAATCCATATTACACGCATATTATTGTGAAGGTTTTTAGCTTGATTGTCCCTTTAAGTAGCAGCGCACAGATTACAATAATAACATGTGGTTGTCTAACTATTACTTAGTGAAAAAAAAAACATTACTAGCAAGTTACTAGCGTGCTTACTCGTGAAGCCAAAGAGCAGAAGAGTATCGAATAAATGCTGAAAAGACTTTCCATACAGGCGCTCACCTTAACCTCCATTCTCTCTGCGCAAATAAATGCATTGAATCAAACAGCATAAATATTGCAGATTCAAAATGATATTTTCATATGTACACTGTCGCCCTGCTCTCTCCCCGTGTCTTTGTTTGTGGCTTTTGCGTCCGAGGCGCCACTGATTTAAATACCATCCCATCTCATTAACATGCGCAGATAGAGCCGCGAGGGCCAATTACATTCATCTTGTCATGTGGCCGGGCTTCCGAGTCATTAATATTTTATGGCAATCCGCTCCCCCGGCCGCCGAGGCAACACACCAGTGCTCTTACATTATTCTGCAGCTCGGGACAGCGCATCAGAAACATCCCCTGAATACACACTCCAGCAGGTCATGACAACGTAAGCATGAAAAATGATTGTACAGAGATGAGTGGGGGAGGGATTTTGCTGCAAGTACAACATATGAGATCTGGAATGATTGTTTGATTATAACCAGACAACAGAAGCAGTGAGAACAAAATGTTTGTGTTGCTTGATGTCAACAGTCTCCATCAAAAACAAAAACCCTTCCGGTGCAATGTGTCATATGTGTCAATATTTTTAACATATTCAACCATTAAAAAAACAGTATTCCTAAAGATAGCCATGAAAACAAAAGCAATTTTACTACTTTTATAACTCAGCTCAATGGAGAGTATCAAATTGTCCAAAATAACCCGTGAGGCAGCTGCAGAGGTTCCAGAGGGCGATCAACTTATTTTCATAATGGCTGAATAAAAAAAGCCGTTGCAGGGGAAATTGTCACAAAACGAGGTAACCTTGTAAATTAGCTGGAATGGTGATACCACAAATATTCATAATTGCTAATAAAGTGGAAACTGAAATGATATTGGATGGGGATACCACTTTGATTTGACCAATCAGGATACGTGGAGAACAAAGGGGCCGAGCTATGGATGTGGTCTAGACAGGCATCCACAAAAGAAGGCGACTCCTTGTCAAAGTGGCACTTTGTGCATTTCACTTTTGAATCCTGCTCGCTTACCATTTGTTTGTCAATTTTCCCATTGGAATTTATAGTAATAAAATAAGTTAATTGAGCAAAGGGTAAAAAATAAAAAAGAAACTATAGTCGTTTTAATTTAAATAATAAATAACTAAATTATACATAAAGTGAGGAAAACTAATGGGGAAATAATTTTTCAAAAGAATAATTCCTGTTTCAGCAACAGATATTTTAACACAAATGGTGCAGCAACATATGTAGACAGTCCAACCCAGCGGTGCCTGGAAAACGGATTTTAAACCGATGATGATGACATGTAGACAGACAACAAACCAACACTTACAGGCGTACATTCTTGATCTAAAAAGACAAATATTACTGGAGATTATTGATTTAGTTGAGAGAATTCATCTTTGTCTGTCTGCATGACTTTATTATACTGCTGCATGTTGGCCAAGTGGTGCACACCAGAAGGAGCCACAACCAAATTCGACTATATTACGCAGCAGTGTAACAAAAGCTGTGGCATTTTATTTAAGCCATGCGAATTGCCATATGGTCAACTAAATCCAAAGGCAATCATCGGACCGAAATCTATGGCAGGAGGCTTGTGTAATTCCTCTAATGATTTCTGTAATGAAAGCAGCCAGTCTCCAGAACGGCGACCACAGCGTTCTGCAGCAGAGAGCAGGGAGAGCCCGAGGAGACAAGCTCAACACAACTCTGAGTGGTAACGGCAGCCTTTGCTGACGGCACTCCTGGCTGGGCCGAGACTCGACGTGGAGAGCGATGGGCGCCTCCTGACAAATAGGTTGCGCCACCGTTCGTGTGGAGAGACGCCGCTCGGCAATGTGAGGGAGAAGAGTCACTTAGTGGGACAATTTCCTCACGCAGCATGATCCTCTCACTTCATCTCGGGACCAGAAATTACATTCAGTATATGAAATTAGCATATTTTGTTCTTCTTCATATATCCCATTTTCTAATGGACATACTTGGGCGTAAAATAAAGATATCAAACTTGGAATATATAAATATTGTGACACTATCTATTCATCAAGCTGATCTGCCCCTGAAAATGAATTCAGTTCATTTTGACTTAACCTCCATGTGCAAAATGATGGCGAATTACTCCCATATATCTTTGAAACACCCAAAAGTGTAACAGTTTCTCTTCAGTGACATAAGCCTTAAAAATATTGAGCACAAATAACAGATACATAAATGTAATAAAGAGTAATAACTCTAAAATTTTCTGCACATTACTCATGTGTCTTATCTGTCGTGTCAAAGCGGGGCAATTCTCATATGTCATTTCTCAAACAACCAGTTCTAGTAAAGCGGCAGAGGCGTACGTGCACGCCGCCATTTTACATATCAACAATCTTTCAGCTGACAAATGTTAGCTTTAATAAAACCACAAAAGCGAAGACAGGAGTCAGGGAGGGGGTAAGCGCAAACAATTTACCAGGAAATGAAAACGTGGAATTGTCTGTGGGGAAACATCAGAATCATCATAATCATTTGTCAAACCGTGATCTGTAGCTTCACTCCAACTCACATTGTATATCCGCTCCGAGTAGCATTCATTGTTTCTAAACTTTCCGATCTCAAGCTGTCAGCATCTAAAAAAAAAAAAAAGAAATAAATTAATTAATCAGGTGATCAACAACAAAAAAAACTTAAGCTGTTCAGACTCTTCTGGGGAGGAAAATTGCTGAATCATCATTGTCAATATGAAAAAAATGCCGTGTAGGGTTACTCTGGTTTTGCACACCAGGTCTTCTTTTAATTGGTATAATGGAACGATGCGGTCAGTCCCGAACCTGGCGGAAATAGGCAAAAAGTGAACTCACATATTTAAAAAGCAAAATTTAACACTCCGCACCATAAACGTGACCCCGTGATGAGAGATAGAATACGCCCGAAATAATAGAACGCCCTCCTGGTGGTGGAGGGCTCTATGCTGTGGAGGAACACGTTTAAATGTGTGATGATGCAATGTTGCGAATGTACAAGTTTTAATATGGAGTCTAAAATGTGTGTAAATCAAAACTGAATTAATATTCACACCAGAGTCTCTCGAGCTATTGTTGTCGAAGGTTTGGCCTCATCTCTAGTGGCTAGTTTTCTGCAAACTTTAGCTATATATTCTAAATGGGATCTATTGTTCGTGCTTATTTTCCAATATGTTTGGCACAGAAAAGCTGCGGCTCGCCTTTAATAGCTCCATCTGTACTATACCCGTCGGGATGCTTTTCCTTCATGCAGACCGTGCAGATAACGTGTGGTCGGGCACTTCATTAACATGGACCGCAAAGTGTACTTTTTGGGGGGGATTAGACGTCCGCAGCAGATGACGTGCCATGCCGTAGGCGCTCAGGCCGTCTGCCGCGTTTACCGACCGGGAAGGGAGGTTGCGTCGTTGGCCAGCCAAGTGGAACGTGTTCTTTGATACCTGTGTGTGGTCCATTCCGATCCGAGCGGCATTTGATGGTCTGCGTGAAGGTGATTTCCATTCCGGGCGACTAATCCAAATATTGCCAAGCAACAGATACTCTTGACTTGAAAAACTGCCTTTTAAATATATAGCAAGTCAACCCCTAGTTTAATCGGAAAAAATAAAAATAAATTAGTTTTCAAAATGGAATATTCTATCAATTATAATATTAATATAATAATATTATATAATATTAAAGCGTAGAGTCGGCTGGCTGTTCATCAATTTGCATTTTCAGCATTTAGTCATGCGAATCACGTTTATTTATTCACTGTTTACTTTGCGAGGTATTTATTGTATGGTGACTGTTACATAAGCGATGGTCATACTCCGTACAAAAGAACGTCGCAACGTCTCTGGTGGCAGTAGATGAACACTGATTAAGCGCAACCATCGATGGCCGCCATGGAAACAACTTGATTATCAGCTGCTTGTGACAGGGTGGATGTATTATCAGAGGCCATTAATGTGTCAGTGATGTTTGGGCGCCGAGATGGATGACACTCAGATGATGATGATGATGAGTAGGAAAAACTGTATTGACCCGGAATCCAACCGTCCTCCTTGCTATTTGACAACTATCGCCTAAGGACAGTTTTTATTGCTGAAATATGAACACGTCTTTGTTTGTTTGTGTTGAAACTTGCAGTAACGGGAATGGAAGGAACAAATGCGTCTCATGTGGTCCGAATTTCTTCACAGCTACTTGTGTTTCGTAAGGACAAACGTCTGTTAGTTCATCTGTTGCAACATGAAGCACAAAATGTCACTCACCGCTCAAGTTACCACTGTTCAAGTTCAAACTCAGGGGGGCTTAAATATATTTCTACACCATAAAAAACAAAAAATCACTATATTTTCAAAGTGCATCCCGTATCAACATACTCACCCATATGTTTCAGCAGAAGGGCAACCCTTTGCTCAAGGCTCTCCACGTGTTGTAAATACCTGACGTCTCTCATGACTTTATTTACAATCAGAAAGTCAGAAGCGTCTGCATTAGCACAAGAGATTTATCACTCCCGGTGCTTACGTTTGAAAGGCGTAGTAACTCTTTGACTGCGGGGCTGTGTAATAAGGATGTGGAAAGATATGTGCCAATGTGGCCTTCGAAAGACTTCCTTTGAGATCGGATCTTGACTGACGGCGCGGACAGGAAGTTGTGAGTAACGGCGGAGGTAATTGGGAAAATAGGTCAGCTAGGATATGAGCTGCGTTCTGGAGTTAATGGAGGGAACACTTGGCTTGGTATGAATCACCGATAACGCGTCCTTAACTTCAGGTCAAACACGCCTGCCGCTTTCACACGTGCTCAATGGAGGTTGTTGTTCTCAATTTCCTAAAAGGAGCAAAACTTGACACATCAAAGTGTTGTTTGAGGGCAAGTAAAAACAGGAAAGTACTAAAAGAAATTATGAGGAAGGGTACAAATGCAATCCAAGGTCGAGTCCGCCTTTCACTCAAAATAAGCTGCGATAAACTTTTGCTCCATTGGGCTTTGAAGAGGACAAGCAGAAGTTTCATTTAAATTTAAAAACACCCTTTAAACACCCTCTAAACTAAATTAACAGATGCTCACAACCGGAAGGCATGTTCGCTAGCTAGTGTGTTTTGGCTGCTGCTTCGCACTCAAAAAAGTTTAGTTTTAGTTTTTTGGTTAACTTTTAGCAGGATACATTGTTTTTCTGTAGACAAAGGTAGAACCAAGACAGGTTACATTGGCCTTTGTGCGGTAAAACTTTGCTGACTTTCTTATGCTAGCAAGCTAGCAAGCAAGCAGGCTAACTGGCTAGCCCTCATCTACCAGTCATGGTGGATCTTGCTTAACATTTTTTTCATTTTTATACATGTTTAAATCTTATGCAATGAGAAATTGATACCGTCTTATATAGGATGATGTTTTCGGGAGCATGTTATCAGCGCCGGTGTGTGTTGCAGATAATTATCGTTTCCACAGGAAATCCCAGTATCCAGCCACAACCTCTAGCTACCTCACACTGACACAAACACACACACACACGCACACACACGCACGCACACACACACACACACACGCACGCACGCACACGCACACACACGCACATGCGGCAATATTGAATGCAGCTGCATCTCCCACAGGGGAAAAGGTAATTTGTCCAGCTCAAAAATAAGGGTCTCTCCATTTCTCTCAGCAGAATGATGAAAAACACGAAGCCATGCTGCTAATGAAAAGAACACTCAGGATGTGTGTTATTATTCCATCAGTCTCACCTAGCGGGGCCCCGGCCCGGGGTCCTCGCCAAGGGGAAAGGGCCACGGCTTTTCTACCACTCCGCTTCCAGAGAGGGCGCTTGCGGCCGAGCTGCCACTCGCAGGTTTCCTCTTCATTCATTCCACAGGAATTTGGCGGCCATTTCCTGCACGGAGGGGACGAGCTTTGACGGGCTTGGCGCACGCAGGGCCGAGCAGGTATTTATCTAACCGCACACTGGGCTTGATTCATGTGAAACAAGCACGCCCTGTAAACAGTCTCATTACTGAAGTCCAACACTTCATCACTCAAGTCGCCTGCTGGAGACGAGAGGGCAGCCGGAATTGGCCCGACAGCCTGCTTTGCTCACAATTGCCTGATGAATTTATCTCGGAGCTAATTTGATAACAATGTGTGGACGGCTTAAAGAATAAAAGTGCTGCTGTATAACCACATTGGGATCATTTTGCAACATTTTGCAGTGTTGACACCTCAAATAGCAGCTGAATGCTCACCACAAGTTGAAAGGGTCAGAATGT
The DNA here is from genome assembly GCF_024217435.2 of Syngnathus scovelli. Classification (NCBI taxonomy): domain Eukaryota; kingdom Metazoa; phylum Chordata; class Actinopteri; order Syngnathiformes; family Syngnathidae; genus Syngnathus; species Syngnathus scovelli. The sequence continues at coordinate 9,171,601 of NC_090854.1, read as the reverse complement.
CAAAACCAAACCAGAATTCCAGTTCATTTTTTTCATTTGGTTCCTACAAAACTGCACTCGAGAGCAAATTTTACAGTAATGTCGTTTAATCTCATCTAACGTGATTATGATGATTACCGACATATTCGACGCTACCTCAACATCTGCCGGAATCCGAGCACCGCCTCCAAATATCCTCGCTCCTTTCATCTCCGTGCAATTGAACAGCAGCAATTCTTGAGGGAATCATTTCCGCTCTAAATCTATTTGTCGCAAAGGTCTTCTCACCGCGGGCCACCTGTAATTTGTGCTGTTAACTAAAGGACATTTCATTTCCTGCGGGCAGCGACGGCGCCTCGCATTCAAATTCACCGCACGTGACGCTGAGCAGTTTGTTTTTATACGGGCATGCGGCGCTACGAGACCTTGAAACAATCAGCATAGCGGTTAAGGCATAACTCATTCTCGCCTTTTGCAATTTACACCTGATGAATATTTAAACGACGTCACTCTACTGCAGTGAATGCATAAATTTTTGGAACAACTTCAAGTTTCACGGCACTTCTAGCGCGCAACTTTAATTCCACTTCTTGTGGACGGAGGGCACCTGCGGGCACTCAACGTTTTATTAGGTGCGCCATCACATCGAATGATCTGATAAAAGTATTTTTTAAATCCTGCATTTACAAAGAAGGTCTATTCATCTCATTTGACATATTTATTATTGAGTCGTTGAACTAATTTGTTTCTAATATCTGATGCGTGAATGAATAGGAACTGAGCCCTGCCACGAATAGTTAAAAAAAACAAAACAAATGTACTTGATGGTGCCCCTAAAAGGTTTATATTTGCCTAAAGATGATACAATATGACGCCAAAGCACTACTATTCTATTAAACACAACCTTGGCCCCTTGCTTCCCTCAATACAACATAGTTCCTTTGTCAACTAAATGGCACCAAAGCACTACTTTTGTACAATATAGCACCACCCAGTATAATCAATATTTGTGTCAAAAAGTTTCTCAAGCAATAACACGGGCTAGGTGAACCGAAAAAATACAAATAAGCAGGATAACCCTGTATAAGAAAAGTCTCAGTATGATGCAGTTCCATTCCCACCACAATCATAAACACGTTGTTAAATAAACAGCTCTCTGATGGTGTCAATTACAACCGAGCATTATCTTTGCCAAAGTACTTTAGGTCTGGGTGGACCTAATAAAGTGACTATATTTGCTGCAACTTAAAATTAAGTTGCTTAACTTAAAAGGTAGTTTAGTTAGATAGTTGAAATTAAGTTCACAGACACTCTTAATAAGTAATTAAGAAGAATTAATTAATCATGTTTGAAATGACAAAACTGGCATGAGTTTTATTTGTGCTGTCAACTCTGGAAGTTTACATCGCAATGAATTAAACGCTCCTGTCTGCATCTCTGCCTACAAGCTGCATTCTCCGTTAAGAGAAAGTGTCTCCTTGTCGGCAGTACAGTACAGATAGTTGAGTGTATCTGTATTGAGCGTGCTTTGAAGAATGAGTGTCTCGTGTAGCTTCTGGCCCTGCCGCTGTCTGCCTGAGTTCACCTGAGCCGAACAAATGGCGGTGTCAAGCTATCTCGCCTCATGTAGCCCTACGGTCCATTTTTCAGCTGGAAGGCTGCTGGCGAGCGACTGCAGAGTGGAGCGTGCGACCCGCATGACTTCCAGTGGCACTGCGGCCAACTTAGAGACAGCCAGGAAAGCAATTTAGGCTCATCATTGACAGGAGCTCGCAGAATGTAACCCAAAGATTGGCCTGTACACAATCTCATAATGTCATTTATATTGATAAATATTGTAGATGGCTATTTATTTTATTTTTGAAGGATTGCATTCTCGTTGAAGGCTTTTGAAGTATGAAAGCAATATTCCTTTTTCAATGAGCGTGATTTTTTTTAACCCGCCGTCTCTGTGCCCTGCCAGCAGAGGGCGCTTCCACAACATTGACACCGCGTCAGAGAAGCTTTTGTGGAATTAAAACCAAATGGCAAGGTTGGATATTGACTTAAAGACATAAATATAATCATTTAAAAATCCAAATTCTATTTCCAAAGCGTAAGGTAAGATTTTCTATGAGTATTTTGTAGCCCAATTTGAAACATGTGATCCAGAAGTGTCACCCTGTCGACGCAGTGCTTCCTGCTTCCAAACATGCAGCCACATGGTGGTGCTGTAGGGTGACACTTGAACGTGTTCAAACGAGTCCAATGAGAGGCTTCATTTATATTATGCATTTATTTTATTGCACCAATAGTGAATGGCGTGCTGCATTCAACCTCAATAACCTGATCATTCATTTATTTCTCCTTTTGGCTGAGCCGCCTTCCTGCCACCGGTCCACCAGCAGTGGACAGAACAAAGACAAATGAGGTAGCCTGGACTGCAATCATGTGTGTCTGACAAACAACAACAACAACATTTACAGCCCCTGAAAGGACAGGATACACTGAGAACGGCGAGAGAGAACACTGAGACCTGGGCGGGAATGGTGGTGTGAACAATACAGCGGGGTGGCTGCCAGGTTTTATGGTTTGAAATCCTGCTCCCAACCTCCCCCCACCGCCAAGTCCCTCTTCCTTCCTGCCATGTACTGTAGAGTAGTGTACACTTGGGCCGCTATGAAACAGCACGTGTTGAAAGAAGCCAGGCAGAACAATGAAACAATACGAGAGTGGCGGCGGCAGGGCGGGTAGAGCGCAAGAAATCGGAATTCATCTCACTAGGGGTGATTCACACCTCACATCCTTCGCCGGGAGGTGTGCTTGAGCCAGGTGGGCAAGTCAATACACGCATTGGACACAACATTAGGTTATGCTTGGACAAATCTTATTCCATTTTGTAAGAATATGACTCACCAAAAGAAGGCACGTTGCTTTGCTTTAAATCAGTTTAGCTTCATGCTAACAAACAACGCAAAACATCAATACTATTTTATTTTGAATCAGTGTGTTAGGTGCTAAAGTATTACAGAATGTGAGTACTTTTACCACCATTAATCCAAAAAGAATTGAGAGGGTACATCTTCCTTCACCTGTACTTGCCGACTGAGTACCGTCAAGGTTGATCGACATCCCGTCATGCAAGAGCACACAAGTGCAATCACGTAACCCGACACACACAACACACACACACACACACTTGGCAGAGAGGCCAGGCCGGTGCGTGTGTCCGTGACAGTGTCTTAACAGCTGGAGCCGAGGTCATCCGTCAGCATTGGTCTTGATATTAGGGCCGGCTCCCCGGTGGGTCATTGGCACAGATGACAAAGCTGTCTGAAGGAGTTATAGAGCTGCCAGTCTCCCCGTCTGCACGCTACCTCGTCACCTGACCTTCACCCAATCACAGGCCAGGGACTGAAGTGAACGGCCTGCTCGCAGCCCAGACCCGATACTCTCATTCTACTTCAACAAGTATGCAATCAGTTGAGTGCAAACTTCTCCCAAGGCTGAACAATCTAAAAATAAAATAACCAAGAAAAAGATGTATTCATGTGTGCAGATTGTTAAAAATGTGTTTTGCAAGTCAAGGTTGGCTGTGAAAAAAGAATCACTCTGAACAAACACACATTACGTTACGTTCTTTCTTTCAAGATCCACAACAAGTCGCTAAAGCAGAAGATGCTAGCATGAATATTAGCATGCCTGCGCTTGGTCACCACTCCAGACAACAATACAGAGGCAATCGGCATTTACAGCTCCAACTATATGGCGGCAATAAAAAACCGGGCAAATGAGGCATTCTGTGAGCCCCCCCGAGCCAGATGTTGAGCGAGTGTTGGGTGTAATAAGGCTTAATGAAGGGTTGGACTTAGCAAAGTGTCCGGGGCATGAAGGGGAATAAACACAACATAAACGAGTCCTAAAATTTAAACTTGCCAATCCGAAAGAATTGAACTGTTCCCGGCACCGTGGATAGTTTGTGAAATCGTAAACGATAGTGTTGTTTAACGGCCTGTAAGTATAAAACACGTATCGTGGTTGTAAAAGCTGCAATGAGAACCTTAAGGTGACAATGATGGGACACTTCCTGCACAGGGAGTCTGTCTAGTTTACAACTTCCCTCTTGTGGCGACAATCCAATCAAAATAACAAGTGTCCGGGTATGGAGTACGACAGGAGAGCGACCGAGACGTTTGTCTTGATTATACATTGATATCAATCAAAAAGAAAAGCTGCCGGCGTACATTGGTATCCCGTCTTAACGACTTGAATTTGTTCTGAGCTTGTAACTAGTTCTGGTGCGATATGGACTTAAATTGTTATCGCAGTATGAATTAGATCCCTTCACGGTAACGATGTGTTTCGTGATATAAATACGATGCTAGCGAACGTCACATGACCAAACCCAGGTGAGCTGTGATTGGTTATCTGAGCCCTTGTGCACCGTGATGTTATCAGGTGGCTTCTGCCGTGTACAATTGCAGATCAAGTTATCTTCGCATCTAGCATTCCGCGAGTAGTTTACAAGCAGCGGGCAGCTCATCCAACTCTGTGGTCAGACGATTGAGGCAAATATGATGACATCATCAATAAGCGTCATCGCAATTGGCCGGTATTCCAAAACTACGTAATTTTGGTTCACAATACAAAGCAACAAAAAATAAACCACTGTGATTTCTACACTAATGCTCCAAAATAAGCAAAACAACAGACCACAAGGCGGTGCCCAAAAGCTGCATGTCGTATTTTTGAGGTCACCGCCACAATGAGGAGCCATATGGTAAACTTATCGTTTTCTCTAGGAATGTGCATGTTTGGCTTTCCGAAGACTTTAATGCCGAGCTTAGCTTTTGGTATTTAGGGGAGCTTACTGGCTCCTTCGTGACCCTGAGATGACCCCATCTTATCAGCTTTCTGCTGACATGAACCATTTGATCTTGAAAGCAAGAAGTGAAAGTTGAAATCATTCCTTCTTTATGCAGTATTAATCTGTACTGTGTATTTTTTTAAAAAAAGTTAGGTCAAAGTCCTAAATACGTGACACAATTGCATGCTGTAGTGTTTTCTACAGTAAAGAATTAAAGTATGATGTGATAGTGGTGGCATTAAGACGTGGATTAAGTCCTTTTATACTCCCACTGAAGGTCCAGGTAACAAATCTACGAGCGGCTGAACTTTAAGTACTGCTGTTGCTGAGAGCTAATACTGCAAGACAAATCAAGGAAAGGTTAAGAGACGAGCGTTGTGGCACAGAGGTCCACTCACTTAAAATGATGCATTGCGATATTGCTTTCCGATTGGCCGGAACATTTATTTTGGGTGACGGCTGTTGGTTTACTGTGTCAGCAGAAGGCAGGAATCATCGGGGTGTGTGTGTGTGCTGTTTTCTGCAGGAGTTATATTAGTTGGTCAGACACTTTCTGGTGGTCCGGACTCATCATTATAATGGGCCCCATTATGGCATAAAAGTAAATAATTGTTTCAAGCTTTAGTCACACATGGAAAGTAAAGCAAGGGGTATAATAAATTGAGTTTAGTCTGTTTTTTTCCGCAAATCAAACCAAAAAGCGGTCCTGTATTTCATCACAATCAAAATGTATTAAAATATTAGTTGTACATAAGTGCTCAAAGATGTTGTTGCAGGATGAATTATTCAGAATGCAATTTGTTTATGTCGTCAAAATGTGAGATTAATTTTTATGTTAGCTGTAGTGCAAACAAATTGGCTAACTATTTAAATAGCGTTTAGTTGGTGATGTTCAAGTCACGCTCAGTCGAAGGGGTCTGCATATTACCGTTGCAAATGGACCTACTTTAAAATGCGCTATTGCGTTATTTAATCTTTAACACATGCTGCAATGAATTTTTTTTTTTTTAAATGAAACATGTTTTGGGCGGCTCGGTGGCGCACTGGGTAGCACGTCCGCCTCACAGTTAGGAGGGTGCGGGTTCGATTCCACCTCCGGCCCTCCCTGTGTGGAGTTTGCATGTTCTCCCCGGGCCCGCGTGGGTTTTCTCCGGGCACTCCGGTTTCCTCCCACATTCCAAAAACATGCTTAGTAGGCCGATTGAAGACTCCAAATTGTCCCTAGGTGTGAGTGTGAGTGAGATTGGTTGTCTGTCTCTGTGTGCCCTGCGATTGGCTGGCAACCAGTTCAGGGTGTCCCCCGCCTACTGCCCGATGACGGCTGGGATAGGCTCCAGCACGCCCGCGACCCCCGTGGGGACTAAGCGGTTCAGAAAATGGATGGATGGATGGATGGATGAAACATGTTTTAATTCTGAATTTTGCATTTCCTACTGATCAAGGCAAATGAATGTGCCGCTTAACCGACCGACCGGGTGTGAACTGACCAATGCTGTGCGATGGAGATAAGCCAGAGTTCCAAGTTGGACCCGTCCAGTTGACCGGGTCAAGACATCTGCGGTCAAACGCGAGCAAATGGCTCTGTTACTCAAGTCTCACGTTACCTCTGTCAGAGGAGCTTCTCAGCAACACCAACAACAATTAGACACACACATACACACACAGCAGGAAGTACCTCATCACAACACTGTGCTGCGTCCAAGAGCTGCTCCAAGTTTCTCGTCTCCTCAAGACTCACAATGGAAAGCGCAGAAGTGAACTATGTAATATAAATGTCATACAAGTCCACCAGAAGATATTTCACCACCAAAAAGGGGTTGTTGATACTGCACAGCCTGCAGGTCTTAATTCTTCATGTTCAAGTAAGTGTAAATATGATGGAAGATAAAAACGATAAATCAAGCTCAACACTCAGTTTCTGTGGGCGGCCTCTTTTGTCAACAGCAACCACAAAGTGTCACTCATCTACGGTGGCGGCAAGACGTCCTAGTATATTTTTTTTTTTTTTACATTGCAGCCTTGATAATATTTAAGTACTTGGAAAATGAGGAAATCGAACGCAACTCTGGAATAAAACGCAGATGATTTTCTTGCAATGTTCAAAGTGGAGGCATGTGGCCTGCGCACTGGATGGCTGCTGGGCTCGAGTATTGCAGGAGGGAGGAAGGTTGAAGGGGGTGCTGATGGTGGTCTGGATGACTCCAGTGTGTTGCCTTACCACTAGAGGGCAAAGCAGCTCCAAAAATCTCCAGTGACTCATGTTGAGCTGTGGAAGATGACCTCAGTCACAAAGGCCATCAAGATATGATACAACACATTAATAATAAGGAGAGCTGGCAAAAGTACACATACTCGTGCTAAAAAAAAAAAAGAGAACTATAAAAATAGAACTCATGTTTCTAAGAAAAGTATAGAATGTTCTCAAGTACAAAATATATTTTTAGTGTACACCAATTTGGAAAACCTGATCTACACACAAAATTCATTCTTTAATTAATCAAACACAACTTATGCTGTTAATTATGTTCATGTTGCATGTTGAGAACTAGCTCGCTAGTTAGCATTAGCTCGCCTGCATATTGACTTGACCTTTCTATATGTTGTGTTACAGAGCAAGCCGACATCTTTTTGATGACCTTTTAGAAAGTACATTGTGGTTGTTCCAAATCAGTATGCGTTCATGATTAGAAATTGATTGACAAGCGGCTTGTAAATAAAATATTATGTACATTATAGTAGCTGGTGCTCTGCCATGTTCCAGCGGGTCCCACCAGCACCAGGGCCAAGTGGGAGAAGGAATGCACAGACTTAATGATGCGCCGTAAATCAGAAGAGCCACACATGGATGCCGGCCTGCCATTGGGCAGCTCAGTGTTTCCCAAAGCCCAGCCCACTATGAACTTGAGCTCTGTGTGTGGAAACAAAGAAAGCTGATCCACTTGGAATCACTTGGCAAAAAGAGGACCCGCACGTTCTACGCTCCCAACGTTCTCGTGCCGTTTGCCGTTCACCTCCGCCAAGGTCGAGCGGATTTCAGAGGGGCAGCTCGGCCAGCGTAAAGGGTTGAAACAGAGTGCGAGAAGCTGTGACCCCCCCCGGAGGGTGACGGGATGCCGGCCGAGGGCACAGAGGGTCTGAGAACTGAGGCCGACTGACATAAGTGATTGCAGCTGCTGCGAGCTGCAGGCCTTGAAGTTGGCTTCAATAACATCCAGCCAAGTCAGACAGATGACAAGGTGTGAGGAGGCTTGTTTGGTTAAACCTCGCTGTAGGTGACAACTCTCGACTTGATGCAACACTGGAAAAGCAGCCTTATACAAACACTTTTTCCATCAGTTGCATCACTAAGGTCAACCAAATGTCACTAAAAACCATAAGAAAAAAATATATATATAAAATAAAAAATAAATCAATTTTCATTTTATTTTTATTTTATTAAATTATATTACAGTATTCTATTACATTACATTATAATCAAAATATCAACAACAACTAAATTTTGGGAGCATTTTGCTATGATGGTTAGAGACGTTCCTAAGACGGAAAAGTAATCCAGTTTTTAATTGTTTAAACAATATAGTTCCATCAAACTATAAATTGTCTCTCTTATATAACCCGCACGAACATCCCATATATCTACAGTATGCTGAGCTTCTGCATTTTATTTCCATGTCAACAAATTTTCCATCAAGCCAAAGTGAAAGCTGTTTACGGGGCAATGGTTTCGACAGTTCTGTACCAACTTGTACTAATGACAGCGGTGTTAATGATGTTGACACTCCCACCAGCGTCAGCCATGTTACAATAATGAGGGAAAGTAAATAGCAGGTAGCTGACAACGTGCTCGTTTCCGCTGCTACACAACTAATGATTCCTTTCACACCCATTGCACATACGGTACTTTACAAAGACGTCAGCACGATTATTATTTACCTTATTTGTATTAGTTTGAACGTTCTTAATTAACAAAAAGTTCCTTATTGGCATCACAACCGATGTCAAACATCTGCAACTTGCCAGCATCCTACATCCAAGATCAGATGTCATCACAAACACATCAGCCCGCTCAGTGAGAAGATCAAGCAAATGCCAGCAGTGTAACGAGAAGGAAGGAAAAGATTGAAACGGAAAGAAAAATGAGTGGTGCATATCCTGCGTTTTACCTGCTGCGCTCCCCCTTACGTGTGTTTCTGCCTGACCTCGCTCTGAACTCCAAAGTGAAAAATTCATTCACCTCAGGAGCGCCTGTACAGCATGCGAAGATTGATGCGCGTGGCAAAAGGCATGAGTAATGGTGTCAACACGCATCTCGGCACTGGCGGCCATTATTATCATCTCTGCCGTAAAATCGCACCGAGACTAATCTGATCTGGAAACAAACTATCGCATTCAAGTCAATGTGCATAAAATAATCTACAGAGGGAAGCTGTAAGCTCTCCTAGAAGCATCATGTGAACCCCCCCCCCCTCATAGGAGGAATGTAAACCTCATTGCTAGCAATGAAATGTAGATACAAAGCTGTCAAGACCTTAAATATTTTTCCTCAACCTGTATGATCACATGATGGCCACATTAGGCTTGTCTTGTGCTTGTTTTGTGTGTGTGTGTGTCACACATTTTTACAGAGCGAGGGGGGGGGGTGTAGAGCACTTCTATCAACACAGTGTCTAAGCAGGCCGAGGGACTTTTTGACCCTCTGGTGAACTTTCTGTGAGGTTACGAGGGTGCTGGAGGGGCGGAAGGTCAGAATGCATGCTCATCGCAAACAACTACACAGACGAGAACGCTCACATGACACCAAAGCTTATTTTTACAGTTCAGTCAAGTCTACAATTTGCGGGGGGGGACCGAGACCTACGGCGAACAGAAAATACTTGTGAGTTGGTCCTCACTATATACAAAACACAAACACATGTCCATGCCTACTTATATTGATGTTAAAGAGTAAGCTAAACATAGCATTGCCCTATCGAGGTTGTTGTGACGATGTGAAGTCAGCAGAGAGCTTTCGCTGAGTGCAGAAATGTCCATTTTGTCCTTGCGGCCACATGTGCACCTGCTGTGCGTTCGCCAGCTTTGAAGGTGACGCATCTGACAGGATCCAACATCAGAAAAAACATCAGGCATGTTTCTAGCTTTTACTGAGAAACACCGAGTTGATGAAGACAAAATAGGAATGCCCAAATGGATGCGTATCCATTGCAGGAAATGTAAATGACTTTACACTTCACATGGCTGGTCTCCTGTGTTTCCCCCCTCCCTCCCTCCAGAGGCCCCGGGAAATGCTGAGCAGCAGGAAAGCAGCACAGCAGAAATGACAGACCCTGGGGTGCTCCCACTCCACCGCAATGCAACAACAAGCAACCATAATGGCCGTTCTCGCTACTCCAGTCTAAATCTGTACCCACGTTTTTTTTTTTCATTCCCGATGTCAATTCATCGATTAATCAACCGATTCATTCCAAAAAATCTACAAGATGAATAAAATATCTTGGTCCATAGGGAAAAAGCAAAATATGGCCCATTTATCGGTCTTGTAGTTCTCCTCTTAACCACTAGGAGGTAAAGCTCCCCACAGCACAGTAAACAGTAGATGGCTGCAGGTCCTAACTGCAAGTCACCCTGATCTCGCCCAGCGGACCTCCCATCTTCGCCGTTATCCAGCAGCCTAAACGAAGTGGCTCACCTCTGCTTGATTATCATGATGTAAGGCTCCTCTAATTGGATTCTCCGCACAGTAATGCCTTATCTATTTTCCAGATTTCTCCTGCAGCATCTGGGAGATGTTGTCATTCCAGTGATAAACACCACTTTCGCTTGAGCATTTATTACTCGACACCGTGTGCGGTGAAATGGAGATAAATGAGCGCAAATCTCCTCGGCTCTGATACGCTACTATAAGCTTTCACCTCCCGTGCTCCCCGACGCTCCGCCGGCGGCCTCGCCTCCGCGTGGGAGATGCGGCGGCTAACAAATGACCGGGTAGGATTATACACTTTGAGCAAGAGGAGGGAATTGTTTTGGAAACGCGTTGAAGGGAAACTAATATTGACTGTTTGGCTCGTTTAGTCTTACCAATCGAAGTACTCGAATGAGGTAACTTTATTACTGGGGAGTGGGGGGGATCACATGTTGCAAAGTTTTGATTGGCATGAGTTAGAAAGTTGCGCCGGGTCAATTTCATTTAATCGGTATGATTTTTTTGTTTGTTTCTATCTATGCAAGTGATGTATAGTGACAGACAGAATGATTGAATGTTCTTGCACTAGAAGGCAGAAAGTCAAATTGATCGGTGTGTCCCACCTGTTGCCATCCATTTAATTTAGTGCTTGCGTTTGTTAAGGAATTCATGCTAAGAGAACTTTATATTGAATATCAATGGTAATGTTGGGAGGGCGGTAACAATTAGTTTTTCAAAGTCATTCAATCCTACAAAACCCTAGTCGATGATTAGTTCACCTCTTCGGGCTCGTGCGGTTTATTTGGCTGATTAGGCTCCCTGACAGCTTCGTGAAAGTGGATATTTATCTTGAACTCTACGAATATGATTAACTCTACCGGGTTATTGGGCGCCATGAGTGTTATGTGAGGAAACATACAAGGAAATGTATCTATTTCTTTGAGGATGGAAGAGAAATGCTTAAGCAGACAAGAAAGCGCTTACAGGCACAATGGAAAACAATCTTTCCAAGTCGTATTGGAAAGGAATAAAGAGCGAGACTTCTTGGGCCAACCTTTTACATGTGGGTGAACTCTGCGGTTAATACGCGTCTGCTATTATTTTGCCATCAGTCAGCTTCTCTCACCTCGCCGCTTGGGCTTCATTAGCATCCACAACGATCCGCACGCCCTCCGGCTGGAGCCGCCGGGAGCTGGACCACAACTGCTTTAATCGGAGTTTTATCGTGCGGGGTGAGCCAGGAGGCGACGTCAAGTGACAGAGCTTCTGGCTCTCAACCTGCGTTCCATCATGAGCTTTTTTTTTTGTAGTGTCTCTGACAGGTGGTGCCTTTAAAAATCAAGATGCGGCGAGACCCCGGAGGAAGTGGCCGAACTCTTGACCTCAGCTTTTGGGGGACAACTCGTGAGGTATTAAGTAGCCGGGCGTTCGACGAGCCGTCACGAATGGGCGAAACGTTGACGCACGAGCACCGTCTACGGCAAGCATTCGTTTGCGACGCTAACCTTGAGAGGATGTTGATGCAACAGCCTCCTACCGGTGACAACCCAAAACAAATAGCGACTAGATCATTTTCATAAAGGCATCTCCGAGAGGAATGATGCTTGACTAAGATGCATGTGGCTCCAAAAAAAAAAGCACACACTTTGTTTCTTTCACTTAGCGGCGCTATAAAAGTGTATGATGATATTGTAAAAAGCGGCGCGCACCTGTCTAATAGGTTTTTATTGATGCGCTTGTCAAGACTGAGCTTTATATTCATTTATTTGGCTAATTCATGCAAAAACCGCCCTATGATGGCGGGAGATGTAATAAAACGAACCATGTGGCGTGTATTGCAACACTCAAATGTTCGCTTTGGGTCTTGAGCTCACACAGTGTGCTAAACTTATTTGTAGCGCGTATGCCATTACGCTAGATGAAGACATATGGCTCTTTTAAGGCCGCTAACAATACCAATCAATAACGGCGAACGTCTCGGCTCCGTCACATTTCATAAATCATCGCCATTGTTTGGGGATGACAGTGATCGTTCTCCAAAGAGTCGCGGCGTGAATTCACGCAAATAATCTCAGTCTTGATCTCGCGGAGGAGAAGCGTACGAGCAGAACTTGATGGTCAGTGGGGTTCAAGATTCGGAGGGTTTGTAGGATGCACTTTTTTTTTTTTTTTTTTTTTGAATGGAGGAAATGCTTGCTTGCATGGCAACCGGCTTCCTCTCACTACAGTAAGCGATGATGGACATCAATGGAATGAATGGACTTACGTCACACGCCGTAGCTCGCGGACACATTCGTGCTTCCAAAGTAACAGAGAGGCTCTTCCTCACGTGGGCAAGCCAAGCACACTTCTTGCGAAGGTTAACATACGTGGGAAACGAGCGCGAAAACGCCGCCAGGCATCGAGAATGATCAGTCAGTGGCGGAGTTTTTTTTTTTTTTTCCCTTCTGCGGGGGTCATGACAGAGCAGCTAAAAATGACAATCCGAGAACCGAGATGACATTTCATTTAACGGCGTGATGACAGAATGATCCCATGACTGTGTAAGTGTAGCTGCACTCTGGCCTGGAGTGCTCCATTACTCTCAACTTAGCCACTGTAAAGTACGCCCTCACTGTATGGCCCATGGTAACATTGTACTTCTGATAGAATCTCGCATGTCATGCAAATATTTACGTCAATGCTGGAGTGTGAGAGCACATACTTTTATTCCCCTGTGGATGCTGGAATGATTTCTGGGGTCTTGTTTCCTTTGGCCACCAGCACAGTATCAGGGCCCTGCCCCGACTTCCTTTCAGAGACCCTGAGGATTGAGAAACACTATTTCATTTGGCCACACCTCAGGAAAAAAAAAGAGAGAGAGAGGAGAGAGCGAGTGAGAGAGAAAGAGAGCGAGAGAAGTCATCACATTGATCTTGCTAGAAATGCACATTCAAACAGCAGGCATTAGTATAACAGAACGTGATGAAACGCTTTCTAACAGCTTTGTGGAATTATAGGTCAACTTTGTTTATGTAATGTCGCCAGCAGGATTTAAAGGCAATGATTTACTGTGCAATAAATGATATATGCAAGTAGTGTGTTGCAACCCCCCCACCACTCCATGGTGAGGGAGGAGTCAGAGTACTGCACTCCCGCTTCCATCCACTTGCCTGTGGCTTTCCAGGCGTCACATTCTTGCACTTATCTTTATAGCCATTAGCGCTGTCAGCCTTCTCGCGTTACTGCTCAGCCTCACTCACCAAATTCCATGAATACCACTTGACAAACACACAATGCTGACTTGCAAACAAATTGACCTATTTGTATAAAATAAGCCAGAAATATATATATATATATATAATGTCATATATAAAGCTACAAAGTATTGTGTGGTAACATCTAACAAACTATAATTGACTCAACGTAGTGACATACCATTAACCGCCTATAGGGGGCGTCTGGCATCACTGTAGCCTTCAGTATATAGCAACACACAATCATGTAACCCTGCTGTCACCAGCTTGTAATTGCTGATGTTAAACAGCAAGTTTCAACTTGGGGAAAATAATGAACGTGACGTCATTTACAGGACATATACACCATGCTAACCGAATCCTATTGGCTGGATTCCAAAATCAGCCGCCCCATTCGTTTTAGCCACAGTGGGTCATCTAATCCTTCATTGTCACACAACTTTGGACAAATAACACAAAGGGATTTGACTCATCCCTTATTAAGGACCTCTCTAATCCTCTTGTATACACACCAGGTCAAATACTGTAGTCACGGCAAAGGTCAAAGGGATTGACCTCACAGAAAGTGATCTGATGCTAATGGGGGAAAAGCCAGAGAAGGGTTGCAACAGTTTGTCTTTAGGCTTAGGAGAAACTAAAGCTAGTTTAAAAATGACATAAAACAACAGTGATAATTCAATCATAACCAACAAACGTCACACGTACGCATATTGCTATTAGGCTAACGATATATTCATTTTCATTGGAAGGCTGTTGAAAGCGTAATGATGTTTAAGTGACATCAAGGGAACCTGATATTTTCCCGGCGGTTTATTTTTATAGAGGAGTGGCCATGAATCGGTGGAGTCGTCATTGCTGCTCAAAGTATTTGTTTCTCTTCTCTACAAAAAAAAAAAAAAACAGTTCCAGGAAGCAGATGATTGTTTGTATTCAAACATCCTCTGCATATCAGTGTTACTGCAGCATAAGTGCACCCCATGCACTACCTTTGGATGTTTTTTTTTTTTTTTTTTTTTTTTTGGTCTAAAGCATCTTATGATGAAGGATATGGCCAATTAAAATGTGCGGCCTGGCACAGCAGACATCGTACTGAGTATAATTGATTGTCATAGAATTAGCACTGAAGACAGACTAATACTGTCGGCTACACGAGTTTCCGCGTGCACGGACAGCTGTTTACGAGTGTTTCAAAACCCCGCCGGGAGGAAATCATCATTTTTCTCACTATGCCGAACGCTCCGCTCTGTAAAAAGTGGATGGGGTTATTCTCCATTTAATTTTCCCACCCCACTAACTGTCGGCTACACGGCGGATCGGGATAACTACACCGGTAATATTAGCTGTGTGGGACTAAAGCCATTCGAATAAACATTTGCATAATATAATTTCGTCATTGAGCAAATTAGGAATATGAAATGAAGCAATCTGGGAGAATGACCGCCGTGAGTAAATATGTTGTGATTTGTAAATGGCTGCATAAGTTTGTACTGACGCAAATTAGACGACACTACCGGTTGTCAGTCCGGCCGCTGAGCACAACCGGTTTAAAAGCTGAAATTCACGAGGCGAGCGATCTCAAGTGTGCAACTTCTGTAACAAGGCCTCTGGAAGGCGTATAATCAGCACAATGATTATTCACCGGCCACTCGTGCAAACTGACAGGTCTGAGTGATGCCGATGCAAGAGGGCCGAGCGGATGGCGCGCATCGGGCCCGTGGGGTCGGAAAGAAATGCCTTGGCCCGCACTTGGCCCGGATGATCTCTAATTAAGGAGGGCATTGGCATCAAGCGGGGGAGCCGAGATGTTTCATGAGCATCGTCAACATGCAAATGCTAAGAAGAAAGCACGAAAAGAATCTTATGAGTATGTATAAAAACAAAACAATAGTTTGGCTTTGTTTTGGTTGAGGTCGCTAAGGCAACACTGACTCTTAATTTTTATTTTTTTTACACAACTCCAACATGTATCTGATTCCAAATTTGCACTTTTTTTCTGCAAGGCTCTTGAAATTATTTATATTTTGTTTTCCTCAATTGAGTTGTACGGGTTATCAGCGACATGGATGGTAGAAAAAGTTTTAAAATTATTTATCTTGGTCTCTATTTTTTTTTTCTTTAACATCACCAAATTATGCCGTTTGAACAGAAGCGCGCACACTTTTGATACCCACTTTATGCAGCTTTTTGATGAATTAATCACTTGGCCTCTAGTGTAGAGGTCCTGTGCCCTGCCAGTGGCCTGACCAGGCAGTGAACTCTTGCATTCCTAAAAATCACGGTCATCCAGCCTCTGTAATTTGTCATGTTAGGAGCTGACAGTAAAAGGTCATCCACTCCCATCGCTGGAGGCAAGAAAAAGCACCAGGATGAAAGTGCACGTTCAGACCACGGCCATCCTAGGACTGGGATGCGCGCACACACACACACACACACACACACATCTTTATCTAATCTAGGCAACCTATCCATCTTGTATTTCCCACACTATCTGACTGAAGAAGTAGCAGCAAGTCCAACAAAAAGCAAGCCAGCACCTCATAATGAACTGAATACACGATTTCGGTAGCAGGCAGCACGATAGTGTCTGCATTTATAACGTGTGGCAGAATAACTCGAGTCACATTGTGTCTTTTCAAAAAGGATTTACGCCCGCCGCCTCCCTTCACATCTAAATCTAACATCTGTAGCGCGGCGCCGAGACACTCGCCAAGATGCGAAATGAAATATATCCCCTGCGAGAGGATGTTGAATTGAAGAGGAGACCACGTCGCACCACTCATCATACTCTTGTTCGCCGCGGTGACATAGTCGGCTAACGACGCCATCCGCCGGCTTTATATTTCATGTTGCGGGATAGTTGCACATTTAGTTTTGGAGCGGACAAGCTATCCATTACATTGGGCCACCTCTGACTCGGGCTCCAATAGAGAGGGCAGCTCCGGCAACGGCTCATCCATCATGCGCAATATCAATTGATTACAAAACATAAACAGAGCATCTTTGATATAAGGGGGACTGTCAGGGGGGGGGGGGGGGGGGGGGGGGGGGGGGGTTGAGGGGGCGGCACGGGAAGTGCACTTAGAGGCATCCCGCATGAATAGTCCAGCTTCTGTCTGCTGCCCTCTCGTCCCAGACTGGCATGGTTTAGCCACGTCCCCTTGCTTCCTGCAATTATTTGACTTCCGAAGCACAACACGAGCAGAGCCTGTAGCGTCGCGACATCGTGGGCTCGGCTCTAATGACTCTTTCAGTTCGTCTGTGCGTGGGCGGCCATAAACCTGTTCTGCTCCCTGTGGTGCACCTACAAAAAAAATTGCATACCAATATGGGGTTGAATGACTAAAGGTTAGTTGTAGTATGTGATAATGTGATGTAAGTGAGGTCATTTTTATATTATATTGATTCTGCACAGTAGAGTGGCCCGCAACTTTTATGGCGCCAAGACCGGATTCTCAAACAAACATTTTAACAGGCTAACATAGACACAAATAAAAACAAATGATTCGGGTCAAGTCATAAATGTTCTTCACGATAATATGTTTTTTGCAGAACTACTTATATTCGGATTAACATTGTGGAATAGGAATTAAGCAGTAAAATCCACAGAAAGTGAAAACATTGAAGAAACCGCTGTAGGCCACACCTCACAGCCAGACATTCACACACAGATCAACTCCAGATTCTGACATCACTCAGTAGGCCACGCCCCTTAAAGGCACGCATCTAACAAAAATATATCACAGTGCATCTGTTTACGATTGATTTTGCCAATTTCAAATTTTAATATTCCCTCCCTGAATCTGCAGGAATCCTTTCCTTCTGAATCACATCCAATACATTAACTATGCACGAATTAAAAGCTCTAACATCATATGGAGCAAGTGTAGTTTGACTGAAATATGATCAATTATGGCGTTTTAATTTCTACCCAATGGCCTCCCCTATCTCTACTTATATTGCAATCCTCTGCTGGTCCATGCGGCATTAGGGAGGCGTCATTAGGGAGAAGCAAGCGGCCAGGCGGCGCGCACTCGGGCAAATGGAAGTCGTAAAGCGGCGCTGCTCGAGCAACAGACGTTACACGTTGACCCTCCCCATCCTTCAGTCGTTGCAAACGGCTGACGGCCGACCAACCGCAGGCTTTTCAAACTCAATTTCGTCCCGCATTAATTATTCCTCTAAGTATTCTATGCCCCTGACGATATTGAAATTCATAAATGTATAAGGTTAACGGAGGCGAGCATTCCAGGCTACACTCGCCAACCAATGTGATGATACAAATCCCATTTTACGGTAACTACCTAATTAGGACTAGCGAGCTGTGCACTGTAAGACTCATAAATCTGTGTTACATCAGACAAATTCGTCCCGACTCCTCCCGGTTCACGACCAGAGCAAGTTCAGAGTTTTATGATGACTCCAACTTTCATTATCTTTCATTTTACATTCATCGATTCGGCGGCACTAAAACACCTCCGTGTTTATCGACATACATCTCGAAATGATGCGTTGAAATGAATCCTCTGTGCTACCAAATTGAATCGGTAATTGTCTTTTGCTTTCCTTACGTTAATTGGTGTGCGCGCCATCGTCACCTTGAGCTTTTAATTGCGTGGTACATTTATGCAATGACAATAAATGAATCTATTCCAATCTAATCAAGGCATCAGTCCTTCGGAACGTTTAATGTTGCATTCATGATTAAAATCTAAGCGGGCTGTCAAACATACATGACTGCAGCTTCAGTTTCAGGGTGACCCCGAAATACTCTCCGAGTCTTTATCTCAAGGGTTCAGATTTGCAGCCAGAGGGGCCGGTCATTGTCCATTTGAACCCCTGACCCTTGGTCCAAAAGTTCAGAGGTGCAGACGATACTTTGGCACTCAGGTCAAACGGGTCACTCACAGGTAGCTGAATTAAAAAGTCTTTCCAAAATGAAATGGGATAGATGTGATTACCTGGTTGAACGTGGAATCAATATTCATGAGGGCTGCAACTAATGATTATTAATAATCAATTCGTCTGTCAATTATTTTGTTTGATTAATCGGCTCTAGAAAATAACATGTTTGAATTGTTCCAGCAACAGAGCGGGTTGAGTCCCTTCCCTCGTATATGCGCCGCCTGCGGGGGGAACCAATGTGCACAAACGGTGAAGGGCTTGTGACATTCACTTACGATAGAGGACATCGCTTCACTGGAGACCTTGCAGCAGCCATACAAGGCAGGCAGAACGTGGCCAGATGGAACTCGGTTAAATTGTCAACATTTCCCCAAAGACCAACCGGCAAAGCCAGTTCGACAATGTGGGCATATTTTTTTTTTTTTTTTGGGAAACTGACAAAAAGCTGTGTAAAGTGAGCGCAGTGGAGTGGCTCGCCTGGGAGGATAAAGGTGAGAGCGGCTGTAATAAAGCCGTATGCCCACTGTTAAGAAATGAAATGAAAAGCCATCACTGTGATCCATCTTCATTAAATAATTTCCCCTCTCCCTTGCTTGTGAGGGTATCTTTTTTCCGAGGGGTCGGGTGCTCCGCCTCTCGGGTACCGGCCGGCGTGTTTTTTAAATACACTGTAGAGCCAGCACGTATCGGACAGACGGACGCCGGTCGCGTGGCGACTGGCTGCCGTTCAACTCTTGGAGGGTTTCCCATCACATCAACACCCCCCTCTCTCCAAGTGATACATCGCAATGTGACAAATGCAAATGGAGGCATTTAGGAAAAGCAGTGGGGAGAAAGACTGCAACCATGTTGCTAATGCGGACGCTCAGTGCCAAAGCAAATTGGAGGTTGATGTCAGTCACCTTGTTAAAGCAGCGTGACTCACATTTCAGTCCCGCGACAATATTTTTTTAGCCCTAGTTTTGCACCATAACAAAATTGACTAAAAACTGAAAATCCAAAAAATGAATAGTGACAGCTTCTCGATCTGTGCCATTTCCAAGGGAAATTAAACCCAAACCTATCAGATGGATCGTCTTTCTGTCGAACTTGTAATTTGTCTAAATAAGAAACTCTGTAATCAATCTTCAAGCTCCTCTGTTCGGTTTACAGCAGTAGCCACAAAGATTCCCCTGAACGCCGCACAACAAATCTCTTCTCACGTCAGAAAGCACAACAGGTACTGACGTAGCTTTGTCAGAATACAAATAACTAAAAATGGCACCCCTCATAATGTATTATGCAAAAAACTCACCGAGCGCTCCCACCAAATAAACCACATTAACCAAAACAATATCACAAATATCACAACACTGCTTCGTCTTTTTATACCATCGAACGCAGCTTCTTTTCAAGCATGTGCTTTGCGCACGCGTGTAGGTTTTATGCAAATTGCCAGGCGAGGTGATTAATTCATAATGCGTTTCAGTGCAATTGAAGGCAGCGGGAAGTGATCAAGGGCAAGGACATTATGGAATGGTACACGCCGCATAGGGTCGGCGGCTCTGCTTGCTCCACTCTGTACCTCAGCACGACAACAAGCTCATTACACGGAGACAGAACACCTCCCCCACAGATCATGAACAACATTCAGTGTGTGTAATTTCTTCCTTCACATCATTCTTCATCCAACCGAATCAAGTATTGATCCAGCAGCACTACGTCTCATATCCATGCGCAATAATTGTAGCGTGCATGCAACGTGTCAGATCATTTTGTTTCCCCAAGACGCAACATATGCGCTGCAATGCATCATCGGCCGCAATTTAATAACAGACTACAAAGGAGATGACTCAAATGAGTTTGAAGCGCTTCAAGAAATAAGGCAAATAGTTATAAGATGAGCTAATATTGTTTTTTCTTTCTTTTTCCTGTCTCTCTTAGTCACTCGCGTGCAGGCAGATGAGAACTGCAGGCTATAATTTAGTCTTCTGGAGAAATAAAACAGAAGAAGTTTTTGTTTTCAGCTACGGCTGTGTTGTATGTTAAAAAAAAAAAGAATACAATGTCTGACAGCTTTGGTTAGACGTTCTCTCACAGTAAGAGAAAAAATAGCAGCACCTTGATGACAGTCACAGCTCAAAACACATTTCTCCATTGAAATGAATAGAAATGCCATTAATCCGTTTCGAACAAGAATTATAAACAATAGCACTCAATCATAATATCAACATATTATATCATCAAAAGTTTCTCAAAGGTAAATATTTGCACATCCCCTGTCATGTGGAGATATTCCGTTTTGTTTTTTAGCAAGGAAGCTCAGGAGTGAGACACAAAGCCGCAGTGGCAGCACTCATAGCTTCAGGTGACAAAGCGTTGATGATCGTAGCGAGGACAATGCCCTGCATGTGTCAAACAATTGGCAAATAATTTATGTCATCTTTTCCACTGTTATTTCCGTGGAGGGGCGCTAACCGTGTTGCCAATATCGAAGCTCCTGCAGGGCTGAAGGCGAAGCCGCGGATGTGCAACAACAAGACGGATGGAGGGAGCAAAGAAGAGCGATTGTGCTGGGGGAGGGGAAGAAGTGCCAGGCTCAGCTTTTTTTTCTTTCCCCCCCCCCCCCCCCCACGCCCTTCTCCCTCCTCCACTCGGCAAGGAGACAAAACACACGCGTGGCCGTCATTTGTCCGACATCTTAGGTGATGCGAAGGCCTTTCTCTCGCCACGCCAAGCCGTGTGGCAGATGATGTATGTGTTTCTTCAGTCCCGTGATTACTAGCACGGAGCCGCAGAGCGATGCTCTTCACCTCATCAGTTCCACAGGCTGCGCCGCGAGGTGGCTGAGGGATTCGCCGTGAGATGCCTTCTGACACGCAGCACAACCGGGGCGGAGCGGCGTGAATATTATACAGTGCATTTCACCACAGCCACCCACTGTGAACAGATCAATCGAGGTGGATGAGGTGAATTACAATTTTAATAGAGTGCCTAGGAGCAGTAATTAAAAAGAATGATTATATTTTCCCTAAATGTATGAAAAAGTGAACGGTCCATTGGGGCGGTGAAAAGCTGCTTTGCTCTAATGTTTAATGTACGTTGCCTATTTGTGTCCTTTGTGGAAACTTTTGATGCTGAAAAGGAGCTAAATGGACTTGGCTAAAATAAGCTAAGTAGTTGTTTTAACAAAACTTGGTAGGTGTGTATGTTTTGTTTAATTTTTGCCCCATTTTATTTATTTTATTTTTTTTGTTCAATTAATACCTTTGCAGCCTTTTACTAGAAGTTATTTTGAAGAAGTGCAAAGCGCTGTCAGGCCATCACGCAAGGCAGTTGACCTGTAAGCAACACTGACACCTTTTCTACCCACACCCATTCATCACTGCCGCCATGTATGTCCAACATTCATATTATGTTTCGCGGCATTTGAAATACCAGAGCCCCGTCGCAGTCTTTTATGGAATGCGGGTGAGTCACAATACAAGACGTAGCTCATCAAAGTAGATCGCTGAACTTCAAGCAACTCAACACCGATCAATGTGTGTTGCTTTTTTTTTTTTTTTAGGTTAGCCAATCTTCAAGTGTAATGCAAAACAAATCCCTGTTCAAAGCTCGATTGGACATTGTTCTTGATTTATACCCGACTGCAATCTGTCTGACACAAAAGAGACTCTTGCCAAGTTGAACTGCGAGACAGGAAGGGGATGTTGTCATTTGAAAGTTCACGACTAAATCTTCCTCGCCAAGCTTGGACTCATTTAGCGTGCTGTGGACTGTCTGTCAACAAAATATCTATCTGTCTATCTGTCATTGTTCACCCAGAGCGAGAGAGAGAGATGTTTTTGTAAGGTGACCTGGCCAACTATTTTGTGTCAACTGGTGTCAGGCTACAATTGAAATATAGCAAGCAGCCTGCCTTCAGGCTCAACTCCAAAGCGACAACCCTTGTGTCCCCAAAAACATCAGCAAATATTCCATTTTCAAAGGGCTGGGCAACATAGCGCTAATAAAAATAGATTGCGCCAGTCCAGTAACTGGAAAATATATTCACCTTCAATAAAAACGGGAACAGGTTATTTTAAAGGACCAAGTCATCAGTATCGCCCAAGCAAAGTTTTTCTTATTATCCTTCTTGCCTTCTGGATACAAAGCAGGCCATCCAGTTGAGTGAGTTTCAAAATGGGATGCAGAAAAACTCATTAGGTTCCCCGTGAACCTCCCTCAGCTGTGCTTGAGCTGCAGCAGGTTAAGTGTCATTCAGAAATTAGCATTCTCCCGCCGAAGCGCTGGACGTCACGTCGGCTGTGACCGTTTTTTTTTTTTTTTTCTTCCCAACTACATTAAACAAACCCTCCGAAGGCCTCAATGATGCATGCAATCTTAATTTTTATTACGGCAATTTATTATGCACTCCCCGAGCTTATGACAGCACTGACTGTCATTAACAGATTAATTATAATTTCCCCCCCATGTGCTCTGAGTTAAAGAGAAACGAGAACACATGCGGGCGTCCCTTCGAAACACGGAGAGCCGGACAGCCGTGTTCCGACATTCCACCCGCTTTCTTCTTCTTCCCGGGACTAAATGAAAATGAAGGAAGCGGGCTAGCCTGGAGCTACTGTGCATAACAAAGCACTCAGACACAAGTGATGCACTTCAAAAGGACACCACCACCAACAGCACTTCCCAATTCATCATGTCAACTCCTACTAGCTTCTTCAACCACTTGCAGCAAATCCCTGCCCTTCAACCGCGCGCACACGTTGACCCTCTTGTGTCTTAAAACGAGCAAGAAGAAGAAACTTCTACGTGATCATATTTCCTTGTCATCTCGGGCCTACGGTGTAATCTTAAATGTCTCTTGCAGAAAGACACAGTGGTCTGTCTCGACCTGGAGAAAAATAACTACAATTAGATTCACTCCAAACAATAACGCTTAGCTAGGAGGAAAGCTACAAGAAAATTTCGTTGTTTGACCTGTTATATCGTATGATTTTAAACTTTTCTGCTGTTTATTGAAACACATAAACTCACACAAAAACTCAACTATGTCGCATGCCAGCCCAGCAAGGCCCGCCTCTTAAAGGCACACCAATGTACAAACGCTACCACAATTTCTATACATTTTCCACTTGCATTTCTTGTAATCAACAATCACATGTAATTTGACAAACAGTAATTTTAATGCAGACATTTTCGGTTTGAATAAGAGTTTTTGTTACTTAAGCACCTACGTCACTTTCATCCACTAGTAAAGAGCAACGACAGTTTCAGTCACTTAACAGATGGCTGAATAAATGTGACGTTAAATGCAAATGGAACCCCGTTCTGAATACAATACATTACAAAAACAACTATTACAAGACACAACACATCAATAACGATATCAATTAGCCGTTTCTCTCGAAACAACCAGGCAACAAACAGATAAAACGGAGCAAACTTACCCGTGAAGACACGTCGATCACGTTCATAGTTGAAATAGAAATACCAAAGTGGGCCAAGGTTTTAAATATAACATATAAACCGTGAAATATACTTTTAAATACTTTAAAAGCCCACACACAGAACGAATGAAAAAGACGTCTTCCACTTCCGGTTTGCAGGATAACTCTCTTTTCCTGTTGGACCATTTCTGTCACCCCATATTGACCAAATGACGTTGGCCTGTCGCCTGTCGTGTTTTTTTTTTTTTTTAAACTATATATTTAAAAAAAAAAAGAAAAAAAAAAGTATATACATACATACATACATACATAATATATATATATATATATATATATATATATATATATATATATATATATATATATTCTTACTTTCAAACCTTTGAAATAGGTTCATAGAGCGTCAAATTCAGCAATTAGTTCACGCAAATAAACACGGAATTCCGTTTGCTCTTAAATGTGACATTTTTATTAATGAAATGTAATACTTTTTGCATTATTGCTTTGCTGCCTTTGGAGGTGAACGAAAAGGGAAAGTGAAAAGGTGACATTTGCAGTGCAAATAAAGCGAGCGTTTTGCTGGCTCAGCACGTTGCGAGGATGTGACACCACTCCCTGGTTTGTTGCATGAAAAGTTCCATTTCTCTCCACAGCCACTGGATTTATTTTTATGCAAATGAACATTTTTTTTTTATGACACAACACTTCATTCTCAATTACAGTCAATGAAATCAGACTTAGCATTTGCACTCAATAAGACCAGTTACTTCAAAATAAAGTTCCGAGGTCTGTATAAGGTTCATTTTGGGAGAAAGAGGCCCATTTAGAGTGATTTTCACCTCCGAGAACGGCAAAGCAAACACAGGTCAAGATTAGTGCAGCAATTTCTCTGATCATCAAATAAGTAGCTTTGATTGGTTGATCTAATGAATGGCGTCAATCTCAAGATTCAAGATTCAAGAGTTTTTTATTCGCCATGTTTGAGCGTGCCAAACAAGGAATTTGACTTCGGTAAATCACAGCCTCTGTTCAACATTTAGGTGACTAACAACAACACTCAGGACATGTGAAGAACGAAAGATGTTCTGTGAACCTGCGAACCAAACGTAAAGGAAGCAGGAACAACCTGCTGACTTCTTTTTTTTTTTAAATATGTTCTAAAACTGGTGACTTCATTATGTGAAAGCAATCTTTAATGCTTTTTTATGAACTTATTTTTATATTTCCTATGGATTCTACCTTCTTGGGCATCAGCTAAGGTGCATTTCCTCTTCCGACATGAAGTGTCTTCTTTGGTGAGTTTGCTCATTTTCATTTGTTTGTTTGATTGTTGGTTGTTGATTTATTGTACTTATTGTTGAGATCGTTCATTGAGATGTGACAGCAAATTTTTTGTAAAATGTTTGTATGAAACCTGTTGATTGCTGGTTTGAATCAAGCACTGTTTTGGAATGTAGCATGTAAAATCCTTCACTCACATGATGGATGATGACAGAAATGAATACCTTCACCCGCCGTGGTGTCCATAGTAATGTATTTTGAATGCAACTGACTTTTCTAATTTTTCCGACTAAATTTATAAATATACATTAATTGGAGCAAATTTGTTATTTCGTAAGTGTGTGCATAACTGGTTACATTTGGTATTGTTCAGGACCAAGAAAGTAGCGCTTTGACGACCTCTATATTAGAAGTGTTCCAAAAGTCTTGAATGCATCCTTTTGTAATCGGAGTAAACAAATAGTTGCTTGTGTTTACAAGTGAGCAATGAGCATCCCTCCAGTCTTTTCGCGTCTGATGTGTTGTTGCTTTTGTCCCAGTTGTGGCCTGGAGCACTTGCAGTGCAGAATGGCAGCAGGACTTGTCATGCATTGTCAGCATTGCTTTTCTCTGAAGTTCTTGAGTGTAAATAAAGTCACTGAGTTGATGGTTTGTTTTTGATGTGCATTTTTTGTACAGGTTGTTTTAACACGGCCAGCTGACCTAGAAATGCATTCTGTCATTTAATGTTGTCATTCAGAAAGGTTTTGGAAACATCTCTCGAATTGCTTTCTTTTTATGACGCAATGTGTAAGTAGTATAACAAAATTGTAGAATCAATTAATTTCTTTAACTTGCGCAGACTCATCTATCTTATTTCTTGCAATGGACTATCTCCGAGCTAGCTAGCTAGCTACCTAGATAGATAGATAGCTAGCTTTTGTAAATGGTATTAAGATGGCTAGCTAACTAGCTAGCCATCATAATTTCATTTACAAAAACAACTGCAAATTTATGATTCATATCCAGTAACTTTAACAAGTAGCGTATTTAAACTGTAGTTGACAGTGGCATAGATGTATCACACTGAGGTGTTTTTAAATGCAATTTCTTTGGCAAGAGAGTCGATCGGTTTAACTTCTATCTAAGCGGGCCACACAGTGACACATTGATTCAGCAAGATAAGACGATCACAAACTTGCCAGTTCCCGCTTCTCACAGGAAGGATCGTCAGTACTCAAAGTAAATATCACAATGACAGATTGATACATGGGGACGCCAGACTATGTTGATAGTAGCAATCTGTATGGAACGTGGGCCAGAGCAGCAACAAGAAATTACTTCTTTTTTTTTTTTTTCTTGGTGTGATGCATGGATCCCGCTGTTGAGCCTAGTTCATAGAAAGTTCAGCTGAGCAGTCTGCTCTGTCATGGTCCTTTTTTGAATAGATTCATTCTGCGCTATCTCCCTGGCAGGCCCGGGGTAATGGATGAGGTGCAAGGCTCTAACAAAAAGCACATCTGCATGCGCACGATAACGTGTTTCACAAAGGAGTGGCGGCTCGCTTTGAACAAGGACCCTCTTGGAGATGTCCACACATGGTCCTCATAAACAGTTGAGATCCTCAGGAGACCAAAATATCACTGGTCTGAGGGAGACTTTTATAATGCACTTTTTTTCAAAACACTTTCTATATGCTAGTATCAAACAGTTCTACAATCGGGAATTGGAATATTTGGGGAAAATGTATGCCTCTTAAGTCGCAATAAACACGCATGACGTTGCAAAATGGCAGAAGGTCACGTAACTTGTTTTAGACTTTTTATACCTTGTACTTGCGTCTCATATTATTTTAGCGCTAACTATACAATAACAATAGTCTGAATGTTGAACTGTCACTTTTGGGGCACTATTATTTGTCTAATTTAGAAAATCTGTCAGCTGAAGGAGTGCATTAGCAGTGATGCTAACCAATTTTGCCAGACACAGTGGTATGTAAATAAAATGACTGTGATGAACATGCTACTGTGGCTATAAACCACTCCGAAATGCACTCCCTCTTTGCCCTTGCTCTACCGAGCCCACGTCATCGCTCGCCATGCACAGTATTGTATAATTGACTGCCTGGCCCTGAGGCAGCCGGAGGTGTCGGCCATCTCTGCGGTCACACCTCGGTGCCTCACAGTTGGCGAGGGCGGCCGTGCCACAAATCACAGTCCTCTGACAGGCACGCTCTTTACCTCGCATCCTGTGGAAATGCAGCCGCCTCGACAAAAGGCCTGGAAGCTAAGACGGCGCATTTGGAGCATTACACCAAAAGTTTTGCCTCTGCTTTATCTGCAAAACCAGACCTGATTAACTGTGAGCAAACGGCGCTGGCATTTACCCCGCTTGTAACCTTTAAATATGGCTGAGGAGAACCTCTGCTCCAGCGCAGAGAAGCTTTTGGCCAGAGAAACGCATTGTGTCACACTCCCGAGAGAGAACAGATGGGGACGACGAGTGCTTGTGAATGAGCCAACTGAAGTTGAGAAAAAGATGATTGTACTTTTATGCATCAGAAGTGAAAGCCAGAGGGTTAGCAGTGGAAATGTACCGGATAGACAAATACACATAACGAATTGATTAAAACCACTATGGGCTAGTGTTAGGGCATAGTGTTTCCACACTCAAAAATGTTCATGTTGGAAAGGGCTTTAGTGATACTATTTTCAGTTTTTTTTTTTTTTTTAAAGTGTAAGTGGCCCCTGAGGACTGTAAGGATAACAATTGGTGAAGTTCTTTCAGGGGACCACAAATGCATTCAGATTGCACCCGGTGGCTTGAGTGCATCCCCCCCCAAAAAAATGCTCAAGTTTGATTGTTAGCCCATTTATCATTATTCTCTTTGGCAAACACAATAGCAGCACTTCCCAGAGGAATTAGGGCAGAACTGCAGAAGACAAATAATTTACTAGCACTTTGCCTCACTGAGCAGCACTGTCAGCCTGCCAGCAAGCATCCATTTTCAAACCATACATCTTTGCGTCTACGGCCGCCATAATAACTCACCGCGTTCAATAAATAGCCTACATGGAAATGATATACTTATTGTTATTATTATTACTTTTCACACACTGAAATTTAGATTGGGTTTATTATTATGAGTTATGTCAGGTTGTGTATTGATTGATTACCGCATAGAAACGAGCAAGCAAGATTATCCCAGAACTTCGACATTCAATTGTTGCGCAGATCCAGCTAATGATGCAGTATAGTGAATGTATTTTATTTTTTATTGGCAGTTTGACTACAGTGAATGATCAGAATGGCGCAATATAAAAGATACCCACAAATTTATAGTGTCTTAACCATCCTTCATCATTCGGGATGTTGCCCCATGTGGGAAAGGAGAGTCACTGTTGCAATTTTCAGTCGTCAAGCACATCTATGCACAAGCTGTTGTTGGCCACAGCTCTCAACCTCACGCTCACGCGCAAATTAGCCAACCAGATATCGAAGAAGCAGCGTTTTTCTTCCGACAACTTTGCTTCGAGCTAATGACACATCTAGCATTCATGTGACTTCCTGTTGTGTGGCCCCTCCACATTTCGAAACTGCATTTTCACTGGGTCCATTTTTTTTTTTTTTTTTAAAGAGAGCCAGTCGATAAGATCCCCACTTGGCAGCCTTTTTCTGCAATGACACCCTCTCCTCCCTGAAAGTAAATTAAGTGGAGCGCCGCGGTAGAAATGCGGGGCCCGAGGCAGCCCCTGATACTCCAGGGGAGCCGGAGTCCACATTATGCTGCGGTGGCGAGGGCCATGGCGACCACAACGGCTGACAGCCCCCACGCCCTCAGCGGACGCGCTCGGACCGCTGCCACCGTATTCTCGGGGCATCTACATTATTCAAAGATGAATGCATTGTCAATTTTGTGTCTCCAAACACTAGATATGTGCGCCGCTTTGCTCCTCCCGCAGCCAAAGGTGGACTCACCTCCGCCCGCTGCGAGACACTCTACAAATGAAATCAAATGTCTTCCTCAGTGGTGCGGAATTACTTAACCCTGCAAGATGCTGCTGTGCTCTCGTTTTATGTGGTAAAGACAAAAATGTAGTGGAGGGGGAAAAATTGCATATAGTAAAAGTGTCTCATGTAGAAATAAGGTGATGGCATCTTTGACTACATATCATTTTTTTCTAGAATATGGATTGCTCATTCTAGTCTTTTCTCCCTTTGTCTCCCCTGAAGTCAGATCCAATGTTGATCTTCACTTAAAAAGTTCCCTCAACTTCTTGCCTCGGTTTAATTCTTAACTCTGAGAGTGAAACGTAAGACCATTGTTATTCATTCCGCAATCATCCTCGTATCGTCAAGTTGCAGGCTACTTTATTGAAATAATGTGTCTTAGATTACAAATGAAAACGGCCTGAGATCATTCTTTATCCAGAAGACAGATTAAATTCCAAAGCCTGTTACTGTAATAGGCACACTTGTAGCTTGCCATGAATTAGAGCTCTAATTATATTAGCTACTATTTTAAACAAAATAACACATTTCTTATGATCCATAGGTGTAATTTATAGCGAAGCCAAGTTCATTTTCCTGGGCAATCAATTTTGCTGTGTAGCAGAAGACTAATGTCATTACGGGAAGCGCGGAGAGCCGGCCGAGTATCGCACCGAGCACAGGAGGGGATTTCCAAAGATAAATGAAGATGCAATTTATTCACTCATAATTTCATACGGAAGGGAAATCTGGATAAGCCTCACCAAAAGAGTGCAAGTGCTAATTCTAAGCAAAGGCGTCTAGCGAGGCTTTTGTAGGACAGGCGTGGCTAATGTGTGAGTTACTTCAGGTTTCCTCCCATCAGCGAGTTATCTCTCACCGGGGAGGAGGAGAGGAGCGTCTTGGTCAGGCCCTCCTAAATCATAGCCACGGGAGAGAGTCATTTATTTCACTTACAATTATATCTATCAGCCGCACGTAAGAGCTGCCGTAAATCCCCACACTTCAGGCTCGCAGACATCAGTTCAGGTTTCTCGGCTAGTTACTCTTCAGCCACTCTTGGCGTAAGCTTCTTCTGAATGGGCAAGCCTGTGTGTGAGGTTCTTAAGATTTGAAAAGAGATTCATTCAAGTGAGATGATGGAAGGGACCATCCTCACCAACAGGATTTGTTTTCCTTTGGCTTTTGGATCATGCCACCTGTAATGGAAGAGAACAAAATGTATGATGAAAGCAGTACACATCTCTGTTCAGGAAACTCAGTGCAAAATGGCTAAAGCAGCAAAGAGTATAAATGTTGATTGTAGTTAAAAGAAAAAAATCTATTTCTATCAGTCTATCTATCTTGTATACCTTTGGAATGTAGGAGGAAAGTGGTTTTATGGAAGACCATAATTTCACCTTTTACAAACATATTATGCTTGTCTTATTGTTTGATCCTAAACCTCTTCATATTCCCCACATGGGAATGATTAAACCAATAGAGTAGTTTTTGTTTCATGACAGTGTTTATTGTTATCACGATACCGAATATTGGACTGTTAGCTGCTGTAGTCAGGTGTCTCAAAGCTTGTGTTCTTTTTATAGTATGCAGCCTTTCCAGTCTGACAACATCATAAATGTATGCTTTTCAAATCAGTACATCACATCTGTGGTATCCAATTTTAGTGCTGATGAAAAACACAAGTATTTCAAGTATTTTATTGCAACCAGAGATATAATACATGGTACAACTTTCGCCACAGAATTAAAGTTGATTAGAGGTCATCTTAGATTATTCACATTTAAATAGCGTTTTGACTGTAAGGGTGGTAAGGTTTCAAAGAAAATGAACGATTTGAGTAAATATTTTGTCCATCCTGCTTTAGATTTCAGCTTCAAATCTCGTGCACAGCATCAGTCCCAAAAGCAAAGAAGACTTTCAGGGGGCTTTACTTTAAACCTAAACAATGTCGCTTTTGTTGATGCGGTGGCAATGGGGGGGCGTCATTCAGCGAGTTCCATTTTCAGTCGTAAATTAGTTCTTGAGCAACCTTACCCGCAACTCCCGTTGTCACCAGCCGCAAAAATAAAAGTGTAAGACTGCCTTTGTCTATTAAAAAAGGTCTATGGAGGATTTTTTCAAGCAACTGTTTGTTTCAAAAGTACTTCTGCAGTGTGTCCATATTCCACTCAGCGAAACAAACATGATTCCTCTTGACGGGATGGAGATGGATGTAGCCGGAAGTATCGCGAGATCTTCCTGCAGACCAATTGCGCGTTCCTCTCTCCTTCAAATTTCATCTTTGTCGCGTTTAATTTCTCCTTGAGATCATTGGAGTCCGTGGAATATCAACACAAACGTTACTCGTGGCTGCTCGTGGACATGTAGGCGACGCCACAGCACTGAGGACCCCATGTCAGTGTCCACCCACTGCGCATGCGCGACTTGAGCTCCAATCAGGGTCACAGCACCAGCCCGGGGCGCGCTTCACTTTTCTCGAGATGGGTTTATATTTATAGATTTTGATTTGTTTAGATGGCGCGTTCATACTAGTTTTGAATTTTGAATCATATATAACTGACAGGACACACTCTAAAAGTTCTTTTTAAGCCATTTGTTTGTAAAAATTGTTTATCCATTTGACTGCAAATGTAGGCCATCACTTTTCTTTGCATTTAATCTTTCAGAATTATTATTTAGGTATAATTCTATCTTCTTTTTAATCAACACTGGTGCCTGCTACACTACTGTTTTATGTTAATCATTAAGATATTTTGGAGGTCGCACTTGGTGAAAAAAAGTTTGCAAATCACTGCACTATATCTTTTTAATGGACTATACATAATACTTTTTGTTTTACTTTTAGATATTTTCCCAGCATGACTATAGTTTTGGCTTCAGTAACCAAATGTTTAGTCTTGGTGGAACGGATTTGGAGATGAATTCAAAGCAACATTTGAGAGGACAACTTGCACGCAGCGTGTTTATGGCCTCCCCCCATTCAAGATTAGCCCGCACGGTTTGAAGTGTGTTTCTTGGATTTGGAATGCAGATGCTTTGTTGGCGAGGAGGAGGAATCAGCGAGGAGTCGAAAGCGACGAGTTTTTGATTAATGAGCTTTGAAATGGCTCTCCAGGAGCAATAAAGGATGAACTGCTCGCTCGCTCCCTCCCTCCCTCCCTCTCTCTCCCCCCTTCGTGCACGCGTGCATACACATTAAAACACGCACACGCATGCACTTTCCCTTTCTTGCGCGTCGATACATTGGATATTTCTTTTTTTTTAAATCCACCCGATCAATAAAAGGATGGAGCTCATTCTCTTCTTAGTAATAATCAGACGCTCGGTGTCGTAAAAAATAATAAAACGTCAATAATCTCCGGGGCCTTTTCTATTTCGCAGAAATGCACTTTATACGTTGGCT
This sequence comes from Syngnathus scovelli, assembly GCF_024217435.2. Classification (NCBI taxonomy): domain Eukaryota; kingdom Metazoa; phylum Chordata; class Actinopteri; order Syngnathiformes; family Syngnathidae; genus Syngnathus; species Syngnathus scovelli. The sequence continues at coordinate 9,138,873 of NC_090854.1, read as the reverse complement.
ATGCTGGTGTCTAATGTATCGATCCGCTTCTCCTTGTTTGCAAAGTCCAGCGGCGCTCAATTGGCCTCCTGGTAGTCGGCAAACTCAACAAGGCATGGACATTCTATTCATATTCACAATGAAAAACAACACACGACGCCTCGTGGAAATAAAACAGTCAAGTTTGAGCACTTTATTTACAAAATGTCCAACACAATAAAATAGAACATTTCAATATCGTCGGGGTCTGGTAATTTGATGAGTAACGACAGGAGACAATGAGTAGAAAAACCAAAATGACATGCTGGTGTGTACAATATTTGATACTTCGATAGTCTACGATTTTGCTTAAGATTCCACACAAGATTAACCATGGACACGTAATGGTGCTTATACACTATAAAATGCCCCATTTGTCCCCGATATACAATTAGATTTTTTTTTCAACAACCCTGTTTTGCCATCAAGTGCACTGATCTGTCCAATGTTACAAAAAGAAAAACACGTATAAATACTCGCTTATAAACGATAAATAATGTGCAATCATTAAATAATAAATAGATAAGAGCCCGAAAACGATTATTCAATAATCATGAAAATAAATAAATTCGATGATGAGGATGAGATCCTGACAAAAGAGACAAAAAACGGGACTAAAAGTCCTTCTCACTACTGATGAGTTTCTACGTTCATCATCTACTTCAAGTCAAATATTCAGTCCAAAATGCGCATTGCACTTTATATATGTATATATTTAGAAAAAAACAAGAACTCTCAGACATCCACCCCCACGTGTCCAATAACGTGAGAGGATTATTTAACAAAAAAAAAAATACACAATAATCGTCATATCAATACTGTGATGATAATAATGCACAACGACTCGCTCGGACTTATTCGAAGAATGAGGTAATAAAAAGAGCGCGACGTAATATTGGCACACACTCAGACAGATCCACACTTCTATTACAAGTGCGTGAGTTTGGGCGCTTCCTGAATCCTTCCCTGAGTGGCTTGGTGCGAGGTGAGGTCCGTGTAGGTGGGGTGGGGGTCACAGGGTCCGTGGTGGTGGTTCCCCGGGATCTGGGCGGCGCAGCTGTAGTCTACGCTGGTGGACGACGGGTGGGGAAGGTGGCCCAGGTTGAACACGGGGCCCGACGCCGGCATGGAATCCACAAAGTTCCCGCCCACGTACACGGGGCTGCCCTGCAGGTTAGCGCCGGCGAAGGTGGCGCCGCTCTGCATGCCGTGGTGCTCGTACTCGGCGTTCTGGTAGCGCTTCTGCTGCGGCATGCAGCCGCCCAGCGGGGCCGTGTAAGCGGCCAAGCCGTACATGTTCTGCTGGGGCTTGGCGAAGGGCGGAGGAGACGGTGCGTCGTAGCCCAGCGAGTTACCCAGTTGGCCGGAGTAGCCCATGTGATTAGCGCCGGTAAGCGGCGGGCTTCTATCCGGGGAGTGCCCCAGGGGCGAGTGCGCGATCCCTTTGGACTTTTGATCCTTTTTGTACTTCATCCTCCTGTTCTGGAACCAGATCTTGATCTGGCGCTCGGTCAGGTTCAGCAGGTTGGCCATCTCCACTCTGCGTGGGCGGCAGAGGTAGCGGTTGAAGTGGAACTCCTTCTCCAGTTCCACTAGCTGCGCGCTGGTGTACGCAGTTCGGACCCGCTTGGAAGCCGGCCCAGTCGGACTCTTTTCGTCGCTCACCTCGCCTGAGAAAAACAAAATGAATTTTTTTACCATGTGTCCAAGTGGAAGATTGTGAAACCATAAATCAATTCATGGTATTAATAAAGGTTCTATAGCAATATAGGTGATTAGGTGCAGTTAAAGCACCATCGAGGTTAAATGAGTGCAACAATTAATCAACACAAATCAAATGAGCAAGCACCTGCTCTTTGGAAAATAGTTTTGCCTATTATCTCATATGTAACTGACCCAACCAGTAACTGAATCAGAATCAACTAAGCTTGGTTTTCTTTGTCAAATTGAAATATTGCCCTGTTTTCTTTTATAATGGGGTGGAAATAAAAACAATATAATTATTAACAAATTCGTTACCTACCAACCTTATTTCAGTGTAGAAATTAGAAATGAGAATAAAAGAAAACTGTCATTAATTTCTTATGAGGAAAAACGCTATAGTGGTAAATATACGTCTTTATTCAAAATAATTCTTCACTGTTTTTTGAAAAGATAAAAAGTACTAGTAGTATCGGTACTTGGTATCAGTATCTATAAGTCAACAATTGGGTACTGGCAAAAGTATCTGTCTGGAAAAAAAAGTGGATAGACAGCAAATCAATCACTCCATGCAAGGAATATTGTTCATTTAATTAGAAAAAAGGGTTAAATGTTTTTAGTATCTCAATGTTATTAAAAGTGGAGTTAACGTTTGGCACACATTTGTATAGCAAAAAAATAACATGAATTAGACCCACATGATGATGCCACGGGCCTTATCCACCCACCAGCCCCCACCCCCTCCACCCCCGGGCCTTACGTTTGACACCTCTCGCCTGCATTATTACTTGGCGAGAGTGCCACAATATGCACAAGCATTTCCATCATACCAGCAGCTGGGCAGTTGTTATTCGTCTTCTGCTTGGCGTTCTGCCGGGTCTCCTTCATCCATGGGAAAATCTGCTTGGTCAGGGCGGGCGACGCGTTGTTGCTCCCCGCCGGAGACTTCTTCTTCTGGGGTGCGTTGCCGTTGGAGCCGGGCGAGGGTGGCAGCGGGGCTCCGGCCTGCTGTGGCTGCTGCTGCTGTTGCTGCTGCTGCTCCCCGGCATTGGACGCTTGGCTGCTGCTGTTGCTATTGGTGCTATTGTTGCTTTGGCTGCTGCCAGCACTGCTGTTGCTTTGCCGCATGCAGTCCCCATTTAAGTCACTCTCCTTGAGGGTCAGCGGCCTGCCGGAGGGGGTCTGGATGGGACACACGGAGCCCTGGTAGTCCGCATCGATGTTTGCCGCGGGGTAGGACTGGTGCGCGTAGTTGTACGAGTCAGCCTTGGGGTACGTGTAACCCCCGAAGAGTCCCGAGTTGTCGTAGTATGTTGCTTTCTGCATTTTTGTTGGCTCGCTCAAAGACAATCAAGCAGGCAGCGTCTCTCCAATGGCATCAGTGGCGGTGCTTGTGATTTTTTTTTTTTCACGTGATTGGCCTCCCCCACTTTGCCTCCAGTCTGTCACCTACACATCCCAAAATATGAAACACATTTTTAGGTTAAAAATCATATAGTTCCCAATCTCTCTGATGCACAGCACATTGCAGCACCAGTTCCCCCCCCCCCCCCCCTCCCTCCACGCACACACACAAAACAGTTAAAATTTAACTTGGACTCAAAAAGACTCTCTGTGGGGCTTTGGTGTGACGCTGAATCAGCATTTGACACGGCAGCACACAATAGCCTTTTCACTAATCACAAGCTCTGACAAAGCGCGTCGTGGAGAAGATGGAAAGACGCTCACACTCACATGGATCACCCAAATAATCTGTTAATATTAATAAATGAAATGTATGTGCGTGGGAGGGTATAATAGGTCGTTCATGTGGGCGTGGTTGGCACAATTTCATATGATCATTTGTCTTGTCTCTACACACCTTGCATAATCTAATACAATTGAATACATAACAGTCGAAGCAGTGCAGAGCTTTATTTCAATTTTAGCGTCTTGGTTGTAATATTTTGCACTAACCCATAAAATATTTTTTGTACCGCCTTCCCTTTCTCCTGCACGTTAATATATATATATTTTGCCTTGCCTACAAATTTCCCTGCGAATATAAACTCTGTGTTAATATTTAAGAACATTTTAATGTCCAAATATTGTAAAGAATTAAGCAACATTTTGCACAGGCGTTCAGGTAATAATCGGCGTCCTAAAAATCGCCTCGTAAATATCAAAAGCAGACTGTGTATAGTGTACGTTGGTGGTGCCGCTCGTCGTGCTGCATAACAATTGCACCTGTCACTGTGAGAGCGCCGCGGCAAAATTTATGAGCGCAAATGTGCGCGTCGTACACGCAGAGCAAAAACACACCACACACGCTCGCACACACACTTTGCACTCCACTACAAGTGCAAAACAACCAAGCGTAGGTGGAAGGCAAGCGAAAGAATTTCATATGGTGCCGAGCTGCTCTGATAAAAGCGGGCCCGTTGCTTGCAGTGCTGCACAATTAGTCCTCTGTTCGCCAGCGAGAAGATTTACGCAAATATATATATTTTAAATGGACTACTCATCGTTCAATTTTTACATTTTTACTGTACATTTTGTGCGTTGCAGCTCTTCGGATTTAGGAGGTGAATATAATGACATTTCCATGCCGCGTGTCTGTTTAGGTCACTGAAGGTTCACTTTATGTTGGGGCAAAAACAACAACAACAACAAAAGGCTTTGTTTACTGTGTGTGTGTGTGTTACTCACCAAAATCTGCGCAAATGTGTGTGACGTCCTTTAAACATTCAGCATCGTACCCAACTCCACCTGTAAAATATAAATATTTTCTCACTGTCTCAATATCGCATATTGTATGATCTAAAAAATTGGACGCGCAATTACATTTTTTTTTTAAAACCTCTTGTTTTTTTCAAAAAGCAGTGTGTCACGTGATGCATTTAAGACCCCCCCAAAAGAAAGTCCTACATGTGCACTTTAAACAAAGACGATATTTAGCAGTCATAAGCAGTTTTTACCTGACCTTTTGGGTCATGCGGCTTTTAAGTCGACGTTTAATGAACAACGAGGAACGGTTTTAAAAGCTTGAAGTAGAAGCCCAAAATGCCGCAAACTCCAACGTCGCTCCACAAGCGCACACTGATGTCAAGAAATTCGACCTTGCTATGGGTAGGAACGGCTAAAAGACGGCTCGAATGTGGAATTATTTGTAAAAGCGGGTCGATATAGAGCCGCTCGAGTGCTCGGGGCCCACTGGGCGACGAGTAGCAGACATGCTCGCCTATTCAAGGCGCAGTGTTCCTCGCCTACGCGCTGCTACGGTAAGTTTGCTCCACACAATGGAGCCGACTCCATGTAGACACTTATTATCTCCACGATGGAGTTGCGAGAAGAAAAGGAAAAAATATTGAAATTAGTCCCGAGTGTTTTGGTGAATTACAATACATTTGGTGAAGTTAAATATTTCCTTTTAATTTGGAATATGAAGCTACTGTTAAAATAAATGATTATTAAGACGTTTAAGATGTCCTTAATGCGAGAATAAGAATTAATAAATTATAATATGGACATTTTAAAATAAAAAGACGACAGAAAATGTGAAAACGGCGCAAAAATCGAAATGCTTTTCCTTTGTCTGCGAATCCTCACACACAATTTGAGGTTTTTTTTTTTTTTTTTTAACAAAGCCGCGCGGCTCAAACCACATAAATCACGCCGAACGCCATTGTGACGATAAGACAACAAATTAATGTGATTTACGATCCGGGAGTCAAAAAGAAGAAAAGTGCCTTCTACTTTTCCCTTCGCGCTGGCTCGCGTGGAAATGAGCTGAAAAGTGCACCGGGTTCCGTCTCCATCATATTTGGCTTTTCCTCTTCCAAAAAATAAGAAGCTTCCTTTTTTTTAGTGGGGCTCTGCATCCGCTGCATCCGCGAGCGCTTTAACGAGCGTCCTCCGCGTGGAATAAATCACGCTTGCATCAAATTAACCTGCTTAAAGGTTGCTTTGCGCCATGCAGCTGCTTACCTGTGCGTCAATTCATCATTTACAGTAACAAAAAAAAAAAAAAAAAGCCAACGCGAGCTCGCTTTCCGCGACTCCTTGTCGAATAAATCCTTCAGCTCGCCTTTTGTGTGCACACAATGCTGTCCTAAACTCGATCTTGCTCTTTTGCAGACATTTCCATACACCGGTGGAGACAGTATTCCCGAAAGAGTGCAGCGAGGACTCAGCTACCAATAAAAAGCCAACATAGGGTATATCCTTATTTCTGCACAGCAAGGAGAGGAGAGAAGGGGAAAAAAACCTTGCTAGCAATCAATCAGCAAATGAAATAGCAGGAATTCGAGTGTATGGCCCCCGTGTAGATTTGGGAGCTAAACAGTAGAATATTTGGTTTGGGGAGGAGGGGGGGAGCTTTATGATGACAAATAAAGGCACTGCCCTGCAAGATGCGAGCATATTTGTCCACGTGATTTGTTCTTCCTCCACCTCACCGATCCATTTGGACAAAAGGGCTGCGTTCAGATTGGTTCCATTCACAAAAATCTTGCAAACATTTCTTGCCACACGACTAATTTTACACGTATGGCATTAGGCAAGGTATAAGGCCATTGTTCTTCAGCATTGACAGGCAAGCGCGTCTTTCAATAACACAAGCAATGAGCGAGCATTTGTCACGAGAAAGGTTCGGAAGGCTTTTGTGCTTGCTGTGAAGAAAAAGATTCAGCATATGTTCACAGGGTCATAAAAGTGAAAGATTTACAGTTTTCGCGTCCCCCCACACCTACTCCCCTCCTCCCCTCCCTCCCTCCCTCGCAACCTTTCAGGAATTACTGGGGGGTGTTTTACAACGCATGCATAAGTGTCAAAGTTCCATTTATACACATTTTTAAAATTGAATTCGTGGCAAATGAATTTGAGCATCCGCGGTGAGCATGCACATCCACAAATGCGAAATAAGTGGCCAGGCAAGATGCAGTAAATAATCGGACCTACCCGAGCATCCATCGGTTCGGATGTGTCGCTCCTGACGCTGCTGTGCTGCTTAGAAGCTATTATTGTTCCCCCCATGCACCCCACTTTCTCCTTAGGAAGATCTTTTCAGTTTTTCAAGTCTAGATAGAGTCCTCGCGATTAATGACGACGCCGAGCTTCGAGGGGGGCAACGGGGAGCTGCATTAATTATCGGGCCGGTCACGTGATCTGAGACCAGAAAGGGGGGGAAAGCAAGCTTCCGGAGAGATGCTGTCGGCGTGGATTTTTCTGCGAATGCTACCCCCCAAAAAAAGACGACGTGCTGTTGTTGTCAAGAAGGAAAGAAGGCGGAGGGAGAGGGGAGAAGACTCAAATATGGCCGGATGGGGAGAAGCGGCAGCGGGGAAGCAGCCTTGGCGCATGCGGCTGTCATTGGAAGTGGCACGGCGCCTATGGCTGCCATTTATTGGTGCTCGCACATGTAGGTCAGCGCGGAAGCTCACCCCAACACGTGTAGTCCAATCACACACTTTTCTCATACAATCATATGCGAATACTAATGGGGGGGGGGGGGGGTGCCTTGCATCCATCCATCCGACTATCGTATAGATGGTGTGATGCGTTCAAGGACATCAATTTGATTTGATTTGGAGACATACGGGAGAGTGTGTGTGTGTGTGTGTGGGGGGGGGGGGGTAGGTAGTTGAGATTCCACATGTCTTATTCGAGGCCTTTTGTGTGATATGAGCTTCAACAAGGTGTGAGGTCTTTTCCTAGTGGTGCCATTTGAAATCATGCTGAGGATTTCACTGAAGCAAATACTCGTGTCCCACTTAAAATCAAATCAAACCGTGTTTCAAAAACCACCGCTTGGATAAAAGCACATAGCAATCAATTGATATTAATACATTTATTTTTAATTGTAGATTTTTCTCCAACTCCCAACCTGGCATGCAATGGATGCCTTCATTAGAGTGCACATGCATGCGTAAATTTGAAAATGGTGGTTTCCGCGCACGCTTTTTGTTGTTGTTGATTTTTCCCAAAATTTCAAGGTAGCATACTTTGATACAATTTTGAGTTGGGCGGTTTAAAAAAATATTTTAATTTATTTTAATGTGATAATTGTCTTGTATTCCTCCCCTGACGTTAAAATATTAGTAAAAAATAGTAAATTGTTTTGGAGCAAACAACTTTTTGTTTTTTGTTATACTTGTCGTTATGAATATCAATAGTTTATATTTTGAACTTGTTCCAACTTAAATTATTGTTCAACCCCCTCCCTCTCATGGAAAAAAAATACAAGTCATGTATTTTTAAATGCAGTTCGCTGGGTAAAATTCAAATTTCAGCCCCCTCAAATCGAATCTGATATTTTCACTTCAGACGAACGTATCACTGCCACCTGACATTTTCTGCCATTGAAGTTTTGTATTGTGATTTTTGTGTGTGTGCTGACTGCCTTACAAGACTGCGTTTGCATTTAGAAAAAAAAAAGAAAGGAGACAATAGAGAAATGAGGACAATGCCAATAATTTAGGAACAGTAGAGAAGTTAAGACTATTGACCCGCGTAAAAAAAGAAAATAATACGTCCCTGTTGTGTTAAATGTACGAGTATTTATTCTATACAATATGTGCATTCTGTGCTTTTCGTGAAACCGACAACGTTACGGGTAAATTGATGCGTAAAAGAAGACGAGCCAAAAGGCGCACATTTGGCCGATGTTTTCCAAAAGCGCCCCTGCATGTGGCACCTCGGGCGTCAAAATGTAACAAAAATAATAAAAGAAAAACACTAAATATTGTTTTTTAAGCAGTGCCGAAACGCATTTTACTCATCATTGTTATTATTCTTTTCTTTTCTTTTCTTTTCTTTTTTTTATACAATTTTTTCATTTGAATGATTGAATCGCGGTTGACTGAAATCAGACACTTGTCTGCCATCATTTAAATGCATAATCAGTAGAAATCTTTATTTGTTTCCAATATACATCTCACATCCCGGTGCACAAATACAAAGTAGAAAGCATGTACAAAAATAAGACCAGTAAAAGACATTGCATTAACAATGACGCCTGCAAGAGAACATCGGAGGTCTTTTTTTTGTGTGGGGTAGTTAAGAACTCCGTTGTAGAAATCACGCACCGATTTGCTTTGGATGCTTCGCGGAGTTGTTTGTGAGGGCGAAAAGGGAGAAAATGCAGCTCGTCCTGCCGGGTCAGGGGGTGTCGGGGTCATCCCTTGCGGCTTGAGCGTGTCCCCTGGATGAACCTGCCAACCGACCTTCGCCTCAAATACCTCCCCGGCAAGACCTCCATGAGCTGGGACAGCTTCTAGGCCTTCTCTTGTCTTCAGACAATGACGGGTTTAAAACAAAACCAAGAAGGAAAAAAAAAAACGGTCTTTTTTTTTTTTTTTAATCTGGCTTGTCACCCCCACTTCTTTGTGTAACTAAAGACAAAATACATTCTCACATTAAACTAAGACGACATAAAGCCATGCACAAATGTGTAATTTGTAAAAGATTACATATCATTCATTTCATCGTGTGTGCGCTGTACGAAAACGTCCACTTTAAACCGCAAATAAATAAAATTCAACATTCTCCTAAATTTCAAACAAACTCGATGTCATGCGGGAAGATTTTGAAAACGAAATCGGCTTGGCAGATAGGAACATATCAACAAAGAAACGTAATAATGGCTATTTGTAAGGAATGTTCTTTTCAAAGAAAACAAAACGTTTATAGTACAAAATAAGTTAAAACAAACAAGCAACGAAGACGAGCGATATATATAAAAACGAGATTTGTTTTCCTGCTTGCGATTTTCCTTCAAGTGTATTGCGCGTTTGTGAGAGGCGCTTTTTTTTCTTGCATGTGTGTAATTTGAACGAATGGGCTCCCTGTGCGAAATAAAGCTACTTAAGACTTTAAGCCAGCGTGAACTCACGAGAGACGACATTCTTAAATCCACAGAGCCCCCCCCCCCCCCCCAACCCCCAAAAATAAAAAATATTTTTAAAATAATGCTTGAATTCGTGGCGCCATATGCAGGAAGTGTGTCGAACCTCTCCGGCAAAATACTGATTGATTTGCTTTTTTTTTTTTTTTTTTTTTTTTTTAAGTCTCAGGTTCAGGACAACACTGATTTTTTGTTGTTAAATTAAAAAAGCTCAAAAAACGACTTCAGTCCATGCAAAAAAAAAAAAAAAGTCAGATGCAAATGAATTTGTCTTGGTTTATAAAGACGTGATGTCAGTACTGTTGTCCTTGTGGAGGCTTTGCAGGTGGCCGTGGGTCGGCACCGACCTGCCTTTGGTGTTGGGCAGTTTGTGGTCCTTCTTCCATTTCATCCTTCGATTCTGGAACCAAATTTTGATCTGTCTCTCTGACAGACAAAGCGTGTGAGCGATCTCAATCCGGCGCCTTCTGGTCAGGTAGCGATTAAAATGGAACTCTTTTTCCAGCTCCAGAACTTGCTGGCGCGTGTAAGCCGTCCTTGAGCGTTTGGGCTCGGAACCGGTGTAATCCGGATTGACTGTAAGGAAAATATATATATTATTTAAGAAGTATGAAAAGTGGGATCATATTTGTATTATTTTGCGCGCAAAAATAACGCACTTGCAACCACCCTTGGGGTTTTTAGGCTCTCTTGTTTCGCGGCCTGTTTCGCCCCCCCTCCAGCTATCAAATTTACGACTCGTGTAATTGGCAAGGCCTTTCAAACGCTCCCATAAACATCACACCGGGTGATTTCCAAAGCGCGCTTACCCGTGGTGACGTGCACTTTCTTCATCCAGGGATAAACTACCGCGGGCTGCTTCGCTTGGATCCCGTTTGGACTCTTGGAGTTCTCCTGGCCTGAACACGTCCTGGCTCCGGCCACATGAACCGAGTCGCCCGGCTCCGTCTGCGCGCCGTACGGGCTCGGTTGTCCGGCTCTATCTTGGACGTGACCCCGCGGCTGCAGCGGAGACTCTTGCACTGTGGTGCATCCGAACGCTTGCTCCGTGTAGTTGGCGCGTGGGTAGATGGCCGGGTGCTGAAAGTCAGCGTCCTGCGAGGGGTTGAAGTAGTCCGAGCCCTGCTCAGGGATGTAGTTATTCTGGGAATATTCCTCGCAGGGAGGAAATTTGGGGTCCACATACTTGGAGTTGACCATATACGAACTCATGGCCATTAATTTGTGAAGGTAGAAAATACTAATTTTTCTCCAGTTGTCTTTTTTCCTGCCTCCATAAAGCCCTCCTACTTTGGTGTCAACTGAATAAAGTTAGCGGACCATGTGACTGTGCGGGCCAATGGAGGTGACGCTGCTGCTCGCACGGGTAAACAGACAAGTAAAGAGCAATTTCATCCTCTCCAAATATGCGCCTAATTAGACTCCTGCAGGAAAAATAAACCTCCAAACATCTGCTTGCGTGCACGTCTAGAAAATGAAGGTCCACTCCGGATAGAACAAAATCACTTTATACCTCAAATTATGCTCAAAAAGGAAGATAAATACAAAAAATGTAAAAGCCTGCGCCTCCAAGCTCTCATGTGCTTGTGCTGTGATGTTGAAAAGCGACAAAGAAGAAGCCCCAAGCGGAGTGAGGACAATTGATGGCGACTGTCTTTGTCAAGGAGGGGGGGGGGGGGGGGGGGGGTCATCCAAAAGTTACACCAATCTCATCCCTTCATCTGCTGCCATGTCTCGCAAACAATTGGCCGCCTCTGGGAATCATTCATTAGGCGCACAAACAAAAGCAGGGAAGGCGTGTGCATCCAAATACTGTCCCAAAAACTATTCGTGTCATTTTGGTCTAAGGCAGTAAATAATGCTGGGAAAACTTGTAAATATCATTTATTGACAGTTTTTAAGTTAGTTCACTCAAAAACAAGTTGTTTTGAGTTGGGGCGGGGTCAATATATGACAACACTGCAGTAAATTATTTGTTGTGAAAAGGCGAGACAGGCACCTGCCATAAAAACAAAACTTACAACATTCAATTTAATCGTCCAACTTCAAATCTTATCAGTTTGTTGCTTTGAAATTTGAACTTCCACGTTTCAATTCCAAAATGTTCATGCAGACATGATGCTCAAAATGCCAGAGGATGCAAGGAAGTCAATAGATCGAAGTCTTTTCATCGACCATATACTCCCCTAGAATCGAATCTGTGACTGGGCTTGCATCACACAAATTCGGTTCTACAGGGTATATATAGACGACGGCAGGCTTTCCTAAAGAGCAAATCAACATGCGTGAAACGATCCAAGAGACGAGTCATGTCAACTTCTTCATTTGGAACCCCCCCCCCCCAAAGACTTCCTTCCCGTGTGTGTGTGTGTGTGTTCTGTGTGTGTGTTCTGTGTGTGTGTTCTGTGTGTGTGTGCGTGTGTGTGTGTGTGTGTGTGTGTGTGTGTGTGTGTGCGTGTGTGTTTTCCTGCAATTTCCACCATTTGCCTGCATGTTTGATAATGGCTCGGTTATTTTGGCTTCTTTTTAGCATTCCTCACAATTAGAATTGTCAAGTGAGGGAAACAAATGGTTGGTTTATTCTCCCTGCAGTTAGAGTATTTTCTCCGAATATAGCTGATTTCATGAAAATTTTATGCAACAGTTTGTCAGTTTCTTTCACTTTTTACTTTGGTTCCTTTTATGAATCTTTAAATTGGTGGAGAAAACAAGTCTCTTGCCACCTTAAGAATGCAAAAATCAATCAAATCTCTTTAACTTCATGTTAGCATTACAGTCAATTTTCTGGAGCTAATTTAAGTCATATTTTATTTTTTTAGTACAGAAACTATCCACATGATGCCAATAAATCCTTCAAGATTAACTCAATCTTTATCCAACTTGCATGAATTATTTCACCTCAAATTTAGCATTGAAATTATGGAATAGTGGCACATTTCCTTCAGGTTTTAAATGAAAAAAATAAAGGTTCTAAATATGGAACTAACTAATGGTTATAAATACCCTCCTTAATTATTAGCCCTATTTTTTAATCGAAATAACTATTAAACAATAGACAGCCAAAAATTAACCCATAGGAAAACATTGCCTCTGAAGCGCCTTTATTTTTCAGTGTAAACAAATTCTTTCTCATCTAAATCTATAGTTTATCTCCACACGGGCTAGTTAACCCGTTGGCCCCCCAAAATTATTTTTTTTCAGGCCTTCTGACAACTCAAAGGGGGCACAAGTTGAGCAATCCCCTTTTTAGCCATTAACTATAAGCTCAGTGGCAGCTACTTACACAGCTCGGCATCCAAGCTTTCACTCCTACTGATTAATTATTGTGCATATCAAACAGCGTTGATCATTTTTCTTCGATTTTCTCGTCACGTTGCTCCAATGATAAGAAAGAACATCCATTTGAAGTGTGCATGTGAATATAAAAGAAAAGACCCTATGTTTTTAACTTGGCAAAATTCGTTTCAAATTCGTTGAAATATAAACATAAAAAAAATAAATACAGCAGAAATAGCACACATGTGTTATTAAGTAGTGAGACAGGCTGACCTGTCTTTCACCTTGCCCAGGCCAGCCAGCACTTGAGACGGGTCAAAGCCGAAATGCAGCACAAAAGAATCATACAGTCAGCGTTTTTCAACTAAACGCTCAAAGCCAGTGTTCTTGGCCTCTTTTCACTCAGCACTCTTGCACGGATTTCTCCCTTTCAAGAACTTCAAATAGGAGGCGGATTTTTAATGCCACATAGCACGCTTTTAAAATGAGCAGTAAATACGCTTTTATGCATTAGATCTCTCGTTTTTTTTGTTTTTGTTTTTTTTTTAGAACTAATGTTAGGCACATCGGGCCCTTAGGGCTGTAGGCCACATGTGACAAATATTATTTTATTTTTATACAATAATGTGATTATTCTCGTTAGAACGCAGAACATTCACGCACCAAAATGGGCTAAAGAGTAGCAGATAAACAAAGCTGGAATGCAACTCAAGTCCTGATTAGAGACGCTACACTAACACAAATAAATACACGTTGGATTTAAATCACATTTGAAACAGAAAAAAAAATCACTATGTGAATCACGTATAGAACGTCATCTCCCGAACCCCTCCCAACCCCCCGCTACAGCCGCCCCCATTTTCCTTTTCCACGCAGGAAACAGCGTTAGGTATGTGTGCGTGACATCATACGCCCAAGCAGCAAATGATAAAACGCCGTCTTACCGCAGTGCCAGCAACACACACACGCGCGCGCGCGCGCACACACATCAGCACCACCGCCAGCTCCCTCCAACTCCGCGGCAGACGCGCAGCCCCACGCGGCCGGCTGGCCACCCGGCCGGCCGGACGGACGCTCCTCTCCGGCCCATCTGGAGCCGTTCGCCGATACACAATGCGAATTATATTTTGTCTTGTCAAGCCACGGGCCATAAAGCAAACTTTAATGGCGTCACGTGTTTCCTGGCAGCCACTCACGAGACCGCGCGGGCCCATAAATAACCCTCCAAAGTTGCACTTCCTCGGTAATGGCTGTGAGGCTGCGGAGCATGCGAACAAGGAAGGAAGGAAGGAAGGAAGGATGGATGGAGGGAGGAAGGTCACAATTGTCGTGACACCACTGGAACACGCGTGCACTGAAATAGACACCTCTCATTTAAGCACCCAAGGATAATTTCCCTTCTAGTATTTTTAAATGTATTGTTGCTTAATTTATATTAACAATCATAATAATAATAATAATAATAATAATAACGATAATAGTAATAATAATAATAATAGCAATACATTAATATCATAATAATAATCATCACTAGTGATTATAATAGTAGTATAGTAGTTGTAGGGTCCAAATATGAATTATGGAATGGCTATTTCATTTAATTACCCCTAAAAATAATAGTAATAATGTAATGAGATTTCCATCCATCCATCCATTTTCTGAACCGCTCAGTCCCCACGGGGGTCGCGGGCGTGCTGGAGCCTATCCCAGCCGTCAACGGGCAGTAGGCGGGGGACACCCTGAACCGGTTCCCAGCCAATCGCAGGGCACACAGAGACAAACAACCATTTGCACTCGCACTCACACCTAGGGACAATTTGGAGTGCTCAATCGGCCTACCAAGCATGTTTTTGGGATGTGGGAGGAAACCGGAGTGCCCGGAGAAAACTCACGCGGGCCCGGGGAGAACATGCAAACTCCACACAGGTAGGGCCGGAGGAGGAATCGAACCCACACCCTCCCAACTGCGAGGCAGACGTGCTACCCAGTGCCCCACCATGCCGCCCGTAATGAGATTTTTTTCCAATTATTTTTGAACGTATTATTTTATTGTATTTTTTGCCACTTATTCTGATTTTAATGTATATTTATTAACTCTCATAATTATTAGAATAGTCTTCATATTTAAGTAATAATAAGTTACAGTAATAATAATGATGGCTGAGTGGTGGTAGTAGTACAATAATACAAATATGCATCAAGAAATGGACACCTCATATAAGTTGGCCTAAGTTTAATATTAACAATGTCCTTTAATTTTTTTTATCCGAATTTGCATTCATTCTTATTTTATTATTGTCATCATCACCATCTTCACCATTCATTACTATTTTATTAGTTAGTTATAGTAGTAGGAAGAGTAATAGTAGTAGTATCAGTGCTATTGACTATTATTAGTAGTAATGGTAGCAATAGTAGGAGGAGGAGTATGGTGGTAATAGTATAGCCGTGGCACTTATCATTATCATTGTTATTAGCACTAGTAGTACTAGTAGCACTAGAAGTATATTGCGCCAAACTGATTTCAGTGTTGCGCCTTCACTTGAGCTAAATGTCACCATAAGTAAACGTACTCAAAAAGTACATATAATACTCAAGTCATGATGATCTTGTTTTGTTTCAATCACAAATGTACTTAATGTGAAATTGGAGCCTGTTTAGGTGAACACACGCGTGACAAACAGGTGGACACGTTCGTTGTACCTTCTGCCATCTAGTGGAAGAACATTTAAGTATTCTGCCTGTCACTATACGTCGCTGGCATGAATAGCTGTAATTCGATCATCATTTTCGGACCAATTAAGTCAAATTGGATCAGCACACTTGATGCTCACTCATCGCGTTTGGGAATCACGTGACTCAAGCCATGTGTAGTGCCGCCCTCATAGTGACGTCAGTCAAATGCGCAGCCATTCCTCCTTCCTGTGTGGAACGTCATGATGATGACCTCTCCTACCCCTCACCAAACGTAAATTGCTTTCAGTTCAACCTCAATATTGTTGAATAAATACATCTCCGTCTATTTATCACTAAGCAATTCTTAAGCTAAATTCGGCCACAATTGTCCGAGATTACAGTCACGGACTGCCCCAAAACTCCTTTGAGAAAAGCCAAGCAAAAGTAGTCATGTGACTGTGCCTCTCAGCCAATCAGAGCGCAGCTTCATCGGCAATCAGAGGCTGACTGTTGGGCAACATTGCCTCCTGCTGGATACTGGGGTATTGCACCCCCTCCCTTTTCACCTCTCACGCCCTCTGAATATCTAAATGAACATTGTACTGATGCAAGAAACATTTTAAGGAGGCATCTTGTCGATATTTACATGAATTTGATCTTAATTTCGTTAGGTTTTCTTTGCTGCTGTTTGAGTGGCTAACTTGAGTCGTCTGTTTCCTGCAGTGTTCGTCTGAAGCCTTTCCAGGCCTTTGTGGGTAAAATATGTCCAATTGAACATTAAACGAAAAGCTGTGATAGAATATATTAAAAATATGACTTAATACATTACAAATATTGGTTTCATTCAATATAAGCGAAATGCAATCTGTATGGGTATTTGCAAGTCCTTTGTACAGCTTTTGAACTTAATCCAAGTGTAGTAAAAATCTAGAATCAAAATGCTTATTGGAGTCCAGAAAAAATAACGTGACTGCGTGTATTCAGGCTAGTCTACTGCTGCTGTCGGTGCTGTACGCAGCCTCCATTTTGCCGCATTGCAGTGAGGTTGTAAATACTTTCGCAGCTGCCTGTCAGGCCTCACTGAAATACTGTCTTTGTTCACTCGGCCCCATCTCCAACAGCTGAAAAGCAGCGGGCAAAACATCCACACACAAAAAAAACCAACAACCCCGGCTTGCATTATGAAGCTAGTGGCACCATTTTGATATCAATATGACAGAATTTGCAAGAAAATGCTTTCCCAAATTTTTTACACTCTAATCACACAAAATCATTTGAAATGCATGTTGTTTATTTCTAATGACAGAATAAATCCCTTACATGGAATGGAGCCCTCTCAGACAGAAGCAATCGATTGCTAAACTGTATTTCATGCACAATCAAAAAATCTCCTTGTTTCTTAGAAAATTACATTTTCTCATTATACCAACAATAGGATTATTATTAGCTCCTCTGCACAGAGTGAAACGAATTGCCATGCACTGTTCTGCTTGGCAGAGGCAACAGGAAGCTGTCATTTTCACATCGCAGACACACGTATACAACAACTTACAAATCGATGTCGGATAATCCATGTTTAATCGTCGACGTTGTCTCTTTGGCGCTGGATGCTGTCGGATTTGAAGTTGACCTCGTTGAAGCGAGGAGACGACTGGCAATTTTGACATCGTATCGCTTTGGAGCGCATTTAGACGCAGAATGAGGTGATGGAGAGAGGAGGGGGATTTGCGATGGCAGGGGGGAGGGGAAGGGTGGGCGGGGGTCCGCCTGCCTGCCTGCATGGGAAATGAGCAAAAGAGCCATGAAGACGTTTGCTACCTCGCACACATGACCAGTGGCATCCAATGACAGGCCATAGACGCTCACAAAAGGCGTCTAGTGCCAAGTTGTAAATTGTCCGCTCACAAAAAAAGGAATTTCCACTGCAGTAACTCGTCCTGGTTTTGGGGGGACGCCTAAAGGCGAGGGGCCCCAGCAAGCTCCTTTTCGCCCTTAAGAATGACCTAACCAGCTATAGCCAACTAGTATTGGTACATTCTAAACTTTGTTTATGTATGTATTTATTATTTGATTATTGGTTAATTTACTTTTAGGCGCAAAAGTCGACAAAAGGTCCAATCGCCTCGATTCTACCGTACATCAAACCCCCAAAGTCTTTAGTGAGCATATACATTTTGTTTATGTTGCGCCATTAAGTTCAAGGGGACTCTGGCAATTGTGCTATTCAGGCTAAATAATAATGAATTTTATTAATGACGCAAAATATTATGCAGTATTTACAATGCAAAACAAAACAAAAAACACCTGAAATTGTATTTTTCACCCTCGTGCTTTGTCTGAATAACCAAGCAGATTGGCACAACAGGATTTAAAATGATAATAAAATAAAATGAAAATATTTGTGTAGCTCATGTCTAAGTGGTGCTGGTGCGCATATCCGCCTTTGTTGGCTGTATCTTTTTGTTTGCACTACGGACCGTGTGCGAGAGCGCGTATGTGTGCGCGTGTTTCATTTTATTTCCCCTCAAATTGGAATAAAACCATAGGATTGGAAGTAGACGCAATTGAAAACGTTTAAAGTAAAAGAATAGACTCGGCTATCATTTGAAGTGAATGTGCGGTGGCGTGTGTTTTTGTTTTTGTGTAGTGTGTTTGTGTGTGGTGGTAAGGACACGCCATGTTGGTGGTGAGATGGTGGACTAGAAGATTATTTACAAGGACCCAGGTTGGCGAGTTGCATTTAATTTAGAGTCTCATTTTGTTATCTTTTCACCACTGTGTTGTGTTTAGTATCGATTTTTTCTCTTTTTTTGAAATAGCTTTTTGCAAACAATGTGGAAAATAATAAAACAATAGGAAATTAAATGTTACACGACTGTTGTCTTTTAGGAATCTTTTCATATATTTTGTATGTTTTATTTTATTTATGATAATTTATATTATAGTTGTACACGATGTCTTTGGTTCTCGCCTATATGATTTCGGCGCTGATTGGCTGGAAGGAATCACATGGTTCGATGGCCTCGTATAGCGAAGAGGCGCATATTTACCTTTTAAACTATAATACGGGATTTTTGTAAATTTATATTTCAAAGAAAGATCACTCTTTTTCTCAGTTACCGTAGAGGTCTGCTCTTCTTGTTTGTATTCTATTTGAGGTTAATTTATGGTTTTATAACCAGCTTCAATCAGCTCTGCTTGTCTTATCTTCCTATCAAAACCAGCCACAAGCCAGGAGGCAACAAAAAATATTAGCTCGTGACAAGTAGTCTTAAAAAAAGAACTAATAAATTAGCGCATGTTAACAATCTGAAAATAGTAAACACGGTTCATTGATAGCGCACCTTTGCAATACTTGACCTAACGTTTAATTTAGTTTTTTTTTTTATTTTAAACGTGTTAGCCAATATAGATACAATAAAATAATAATAAAAGTAATGTACATTATAGTAATCATATAGTTACTATTTGTAATCCCGCATATTATAATTATTTGCCTAACTTAATTTCCCAGTAGCCATGATGTTGAAATTCTTAAGTTATTATTATTATTATTATTATTATTATTATTATTATTATTATTATTATTATTATTGAGTGTACTGTACTTTTCACATGAAATGTACTATTCTGTGGAACATTTGAGGGAACTGTGTTTCTTCTCAGAAGCCGTTACAGTTTTTCTATAGTCTTCTGAGGGCCATAATAAATTTGTGAAAAGAATAGCATCACGGGTCCAGGAGTCTTGTGGTCATCATACTTGTTTTAGCACATCCGAATACCACATTAGAGCTGTGCTAAATTAGAAATGTGAAAATAGCTCATCCCAATATTAATGCAGAAGCTAGGAAATGAAAAGTGCATGAGTTAAGTATTGGCAGTTGTACTTGAAGCAACTAATCTGCTAGCCTTAATATAGCATCAACATTGATGATCACAGTACTGCTCTATTAGTTTATATTTCCTGGAACAGCCCAACATTCATCCTCGTGGCAGTCCTCTATTTTAGGGCAATGACTAAACAACTGTTGACCTCGCAACACACGAGTGCGTGCACACACAAAGGAATTTATTTATTTTTTTATCTTTTTGCAGGTATTTATACAAAGAACATTTGGGATATTTACAGTCTTACAATTATGTAAGGGGGTACAAATACCAAAGTCCGTTTCTGTTATTATTATTATTATTATTATTATTATTATTATTATTATTATTATTATTATTATTATTATTATTATTATTATTACGATTACTATAATTTTAATCGATACACGATGGCTCCCTTTTTGTTTCTATTGTGTTTGATACCACAGCGCCCTCTAGCGCCCTACGACGTCTTTCTTTTTATTTTTAATACACTGTTCCATAGTTATAGTGTAACTACACTATAATGCACGATTGTGACCCTTCCTCTGAAAAAAAATACTTTACTATCGGATACAAGGCAAAATTTAAAAAAAAAAAAACTCTAAAAATAAACCAAGGCGCTCCAATTGAAGTTTAGCTTCCCATCAGTGAGAAGCACAGCTGATGAATTAACGTGACCATTAAGATGTGGGAGTGATTTCCTGTGCACCAATCCATCGGCCAGACACCCCTGTGTCCACATTTTGATTGTCAGCAACACACGCACAAAGAAAAGAAGTGCCCAGAGAGGGAAAAGGAGCTTTTAAAGGGCCTCGTTGTAATTACTGACTGCCAGGGCCAATAAACTCATTTAGACCAGACGTCTAGCCATCTCTATGGCTTTATTTCTTCCTGCTCTAAAGTCATTATAAGCCCACAATGATATCGCCTGATCATAAACACCCCCACTAAAAGTCTCAAATGAAATTTACCTGGGATTCGATACGAAGAACGCCATCATTTGTCTCGTTTGCAGCACGTGTAGTCGACATTAAGACTGAATCACGCACTGTTCTCAGAGGTGACACAAATGATCATTTAAATACAATATATCCGTGTGTGTGTGTGTGTGTGTTTGTGTACGCGCATACACACACGCACACGCATGCACACTACACTATATATATATATATATATATATATATATATATATATATATATATATATATATATATATATATATATATATATATATATATATATATATATATATAATTAATTTTTTGTGCATACACACACAATTTATGTCTAAATTGTCCTGTAAATAAATGTGTGTATTCCAACAGAAAGGTCAAACAAATTGAACAGTGAAAATTTTTTATATTCAACAATTAAAAGCAACACACACACATGCACACACACTCACACACACTCTTTCTCTCTCGCTTCCCTTTTTGTCACCTAATCCAGTTACAAGAAAAATAAAATAATAAAATAAGTGAGAAAATAACGGTTTCACTTGCAACGTGATCCACAATGTTTCTCAGGGTGCTTCCAAATTAAATCAAAATAGTGCTTCCAAAGAAAAGTCAAAGTCGTCCTCAGTGCAATCAGAGCTGCTCCTTCAGAGCTGCTCCTTTCCGCCTCTTTCTCGGTTCATCTTCTTCATTTTCATCCTGCGGTTCTGAAACCAAATTTTGACTTGCCGCTCGCTGAGGCTCAGGATGCGGGCCACCTCGTAGCGGCGGTCTCGACTTAGGTACATATTGTACAAGAACTCCTTCTCCAGCTCCAGAGTCTGATATTTGGTGTAGGGGCAGCGCTTTTTCCGACTGGACCGCGCGTGGATCCAGTTTGCTGCCGGGTTGCCTGCATGCACAACAGAGCACAAATTAGCAGCCACAAAAAGCTCCTGTTTGGCTTTGGAAACTCAGGAGGAGCCAGCATTTCCATCCAGATTTTTCCTTACGAGCATTTATTTCAGGAGTGTTGTGATTGACCCCCCCGTGCGTGCAAAAAAAGTGCAAAATCCAGGGTAATAACATTAGAAAAAAAAGCGGGTTGCGTCCGCACTGGGCCGCGGTGTAGTAGTGGTCTCCAGGACACTTTTATGGGTCAGTAAAACATCCCGTTTTACGCAGTCAGCTCACACAGTTATAAATCAGCACTGGGGGCTATTTGCATGTGCTTATACTTACTTGGGTCAACTTGTTTCTCCTCTTTGGGCTCGCTGTGGTTGGAAAGCTCACTTCCACTCTGCGCCCTTTCCGGACCATCGGGGAGGTCCTCGGCAAAAGCCCGACTTCGAGTCTCCTGGCCCGGCTTGGTGTCGCGGATCTTCGCCGGCGAGAGCTCCGGCTTCGGGGCGCACGGCGCACGTCGACCTGGGGGGAATCCGGCGAAGCGGGGGACGAGGTCGGGGACTGGATCCATCCAGGGTCGCGCCCCAACGCATCTCGGGTCCGATTGGTGGGCGTAAGGGTGGTGGTGGTAGATCCCCTGAGGATGGACGGGCGGCCACGACGCAGGAAAGACGGCGGATTTGGGGGCGAAGTTGCAAGAAGAGAAATCGGCGTGGTGATCGCCGGCGCCTGGCGGCCTGGTTGGGGCCATCGTGTGCGGGGGTGGCTGCATGAAGCGGGTGCCGTACACGTCCTCCGCGTCCGGACCCAGAACCGCGTCCGCGTAGCAGCTGGCGAGTGCGCCGCTGGAAGACATTTTTTTGTTTTGATGCGAGCACTCAAAATAAAATGACTCGCAGTTAAGGGGAAGCTCCCCTCTATGAACAATCATAGTATTTTTGCTGGCCTGCGTCAGCACGGATTGGTTACACAGATCACGTGATCATATTTACTAATTCTGCCAGTAAATCAAGCCTACCCTTGTGCACCCTTTTGCTTGTTTTTTTTTTTTCTTTGTCATTTTTTCTCTATAATTTGAATGGGGAAAATAAACAAGATTCGATGTTGGGTGACCAATTAGAAAACTATAAACGCGCACATTCGCGTGTGCGCGCGCATCCCGCGCACTCACACTGACTCTACAGCGCTCGTTCCGTTACTCATGCACTCAGTAAAAAAAAGCTTTATAGACTTGGCAAATCCTCGTAAAATTGATGTAATGACACGTTGTAAAAGGAAAGAAAGAAAAAACAGACGCTGTTTTTCCTAATCAACCTGGATTCATATTGTCTTTCTTTCTGTTTTATTTCACACAGAGTTGGAAAAAGCGGCAGTAAAATATTCATTGGAAAGAGAATAATAATAATAGCGCTACCGGCTTAATATATATTCATATTTATGTGTATCAATAAATGTTTTATGGTATGCGTGTGATTATACATGCCACCTATAAAGAAAGAACGGACTCGAGGAAGCACGCACGTTGCACGTTAAATGTCGCATTGATTTTTGTTTTGAAACTTATGTGCAAAAAAACTTTGGACCTTACCGAAGTGAATTTCACGATAAATTCTTGAGTCAAGAAAAACATCCACAAAAATATCCCCCTTTTGTGCGCCTCTACTCCGTATACTTTAATTGAATGTCATTTGAGTTTCTTTGGCCTCATTTGTAGTTTTTTTTCCCCCCAACTAGCTCGCTTTGCCACTGGAAGCTTTATAATGAATGTGTTTTGTGTTGAATGTAGCCTTCACAGCAACCACTTTATTCTTATTTCATAATATTAAAAAAACAACTATAAACAAGCACTGTTGATCATTTTATTGCAAGAGACTGTACATGCCACACACATGCAACACATCATAAGCACACGTGAACCTTGTTTTGGAGCCCATTCACAGGCTAGTGTGGAACACGCTTCTAGTGAGCTAATGTTTCACACGCAAACACATGGTGGACGACATTACTGATAGCTCAAATAGATCAAAACCAGGCCACTTTATTAGGTACTCCCCCCAAATCCTTTTCAGAAGGTTATTATTAATATGTAGTTTATTTTTGTGACATGTTTGGTCTGTTTTGATGCCTTATTTAATATTATGAAGAACTCTTAGTATGCTGCAGTGTGATGGGACACCACTTCAGTAATAACCATATTTTGCTCCCCCTAAAAAAATACTACATCTATCTATGCCAGTGATGTATACTGACACGCAGAGTAATTGAATTCTCTTCCACTTGATGGCAGATAAAAACCCGCGTATCCTCTTTTGGTGTTATTTTTGTGTGAGACTTTTTTTTTTACTGTAAAATATGGATATGCCTTGGCTTAAGACAAGTTGTGAAAGACTTAGATTGCGGGGGTGTGCCGAACAAAGTGACAGTGAGTGTTCAATAATTTAAGATTCAAAAAGTTTGACAACACCAAAAAATGTCCAATACCACAATAAACAGAAAGCGAACATGATGCCTTGAAATACAAGTGACTTGACTTTTTTTGCACATAGAAGCGATGCGACAGTTCAGTCAATCAACTCAGTTCACAAATGCAGCACTTTGACAAATATCAACTTTTCATCCCGAAAGTTTATTTGCCACACTCAGTTGGTGTTTAGTGTCAAACTAAACATAAAACCGAGAGAATTTCCTCTGAATTTCAAATAAGCAAGCACTGTTGCGTTAGGAACGCCCTCAACTCATTAACATAAGTAGAAAACCCCACAGAAATGCTAACAGTTAGCATCAATAGTCACAATTTTACAACCCTTGAAGAAACGAATATTTTAACACAAAAGGTGGCACAACACACATAGACAGATAATATACTAATACTCACAGGCATGTATTTTTTTTATTCTCTACGAAAAATGTCTAATTATAAGGCAGACTTAGTGGAAGTAGAGGAAAACAATTTTTTTGTTTGTGTCTGTTTTATAACGCTGACCCCTGGTGGCCAAAGTGGGCATATCAGAACAATTATTTAGATTTGGAAGCTGTGTAATGCTAACATGATGGCTGCATCAATACAACTGGAGGGAATCCACATGAAACTTCAGGAGAAAGTGAGATTGCAGTTCAGTTCTCGCACTCGACCTTCCCGATTCATCTTCTTGAGCTTCATCCTACGGTTCTGGAACCAGATCTTGACCTGCCTGTCGCTCAGGTTGACGCTCCTGCTGATCTCCAGGCGGCGCTCCCGGCTCAAGTACATGTTGAAGAGGAACTCCTTCTCCAGCTCCAAGGTCTGATGCTTGGTGTAGGGACAGCGCTTCTTGCGGCCGCTCTTGGCCGTTAACCAGCTGCTGCTTTGGGGGTTGGGCTTGTGCTCTACATGGGGAAACAACAACATGGCGGATTTAAGACAGGATGTCACATGCATATATTATTGGGTTGTAAGTTACACATTGGGTTAAGGATTTTACCAAGTACTTGAGGTCAAATTTTTGATCAAACAAACATGCTATCAAGAAATGGATTAAAAGGTTCTTAGTATAGCTATGGTTAAAAATAATACATATTTGATTTCCAACATTTTCAACTTTCCCGTCGGGGGTCTCCCCAGTGAGTCATTAGCATGTTTGGCACAGTTTTTAAAACGGATGCCCTTCCTGACCCAACCCAAACATTTTCTTCAACTTTGGCATGCAAAACGGCGACCAGCTTCAGCTTGCCAGATCCAAAATCCAACCCAATATGATGGATCAAAATAATTTACCCAAACTTGAAAGTAACCCAATCCAGCAAGTAGCTTGGCAAAAGAACCCTGCATTTAGTGTGTAAGCAAAACTAGCACCATATGGGAGTTTGTTTATGTCTTTTAATGTAGTAGTTTGTCAGAAATGTTCCAGGACTAGCATCACAGGTGAATTGTTTCAAACTATGGCTTTCCTTCAAACAATCAAGTCTACAAGTGATCCTATGATATGAGCTTTGTTCAAGCCATGAAAAGAAACCACAGTTGCCCTGAGCATCTGACACTTCCTGGCCAAAAATGTTTCCGGCAGCGCATTGCAAAGAGGGAAATTACTTCAAAAACTTGTACTTTGATTGCATTGGAAATCTTTTGTGACTCCAGGCCGGGAATCTTTCTGACACACCTCATTAATCAGCAGCAAAAAATGTATGTTCCCCCAAACCGTAAAACCTTTGAGGCGATCCCATCCATTGGGACAAGAAATGTATTTTTAAATAAATGTCCACCCACAAAAATAGATGTACAGTACAATCAACAAGTCCATTTCTGCGCTTCCTGCTAAACCCGTGCGAAAACTGGGGCACATCTGTACCTTCTACTGAGGGCAAAATTAGTCAGTCACATGTTGAGGGGTAAAAAAAAAAAAAAAAAATAGATAAAGATCATAAAAGTAGGACAGTACTTAAGTGCAAGATACATTGTAAACGATTGTTTAGAAAAAATCCAATGACAAAACCACATTACAACATTTGAGGGTGCCAGGCAAGTCATCGAAACTAATGTTTTAAGAAAAGATACAAAGCCACTGAAAATAATGTTGAATATTTGTACCTTATTATGCCCAAAGGAGAGAAAAAAGCATAATGTCATGCAGGAGGCATTATCTTTGTACATTTTTCAAGACCATAAAGTGTCACAATCAAATGTTATGGGTGAAAAAGAGAGTTAAAAAAAATCTGGTCATTTTAGGTTTTAACTAATATAAATAAAAAAATTATGAACATAATAACAAGGACTATTTTTTACACTGTTTGAATGTTTTTCTAATTAAGGCCCAAACGGGTGGGGAAAGGTTTTATGAAAAAATAAACAGTCTTAATTACTTCAATGACATCACTTTGTTTGGAGTGTTTACAAAAATAAAGGCACAATGCCAAATGTTGTTGTTGGACACCAATATTAGCCCTTTGACTGACTTTTACTTTTTTTCTTTCATTTTAATGTTCTCACTTCCTATTTGGGAGATTTGACTATATAATTCTATTAAGGGGTCACGTAAATTCATTGATGAAAACACAAAAAAAATCACACACGGGATATGCCTTTTCACACACCATCTCAGTTTTCACCACATTTGTAATGTTTTCAAATTAAATATTTATTTTCCTTTGTAAAGTGTCAAATGAAGCCCTGAATATTTTTCTGCTGTGTAACATTATATGAACATTGCAAACATTTGGCCACGTTTTGAGAAAAAGATTAATAGTTCCTTGGGGAGTAATAATCTTCAGCTTACTCTGTGCATACATTGCTAGTTTCCAAAATGCGTTTATTTCACCACGCGTCTGACACCATTTGCAAATAAAAATGTGTTCATTGTTGAAATTAAAACTGTTAAATTTGACAACAAAACCGGGACCCTCATAGTTTTTTTTTTTTCGTTTTTTTTTTTTTTGGGGGGGGGGGGGGGAGAAAAGTTCACTCCTTACTATTGCGGCACTGCATTCAATATTTAACTGGTAAAAAGTTCAATAGGCGGTGGAAAATCAGTACAAAGTATCGCGTACGCGCGTGTGCGCGCGCTCCAAAGCCTCTCATTAAACATTACGACTGCGGAGGCTTGTTTGTGTTTTATTCTCGCTTTTACGATGCTCGAGGCCAAACCCACCTTTGCCATCCCGTGGCACCAGCACCTCGGGACTCGACTGTCTCTTCTCTTCTTCCTCCTCGTCCTCCTCATCTTCGTCTTCTTCTTCCTCCTCCACACTGGATGTGTAGCGCTCCGCCGGGCTCCCTGCGACCCCGGGGCTGCGCGGTGGGGCGTCCTTTTGTGCGGGCTGCGGTTGCTGGCCGATGCGCTCCAGCTGCATCAACGTCGGGCTGGGCTGCTGGCGGCACTCCTGCCTCCCGTTGGCGTACGTTTGGCTTAGTCTGAAATAGCCCGGAACTGGAACCTCGGGGGCGTCGGCTCGGTTCGGTTCGGCCGCAAGGGGCGAGTACGCGTGGAGATGACCGTCTGCCTGCTGGCTGACAGCTTGCAGGCGTTTCTCGGTGAACATGCAGCAGTTGCCCTCCTCCTTGATGCTCTGTGCGTACGTAGAGTTGGGACTGACGGGCGCCTCCGCCAGTCTGCACGCCCTGCCCGGTTCGCCCCATTGGTGATGGGCGAAGTACGAGGGGACGCTCATGGCCGCGCCGTGGTGGCCGTGCTCGCCCTTTTTAGCCAAAGGTGGCACCAACCCACAAGTTTGCATCGCGTAGTCGGACGCGGACGGCGCGTAAGCGAAAGCGTCCATTAGGAAGGGGTTTGCCGCAGCTGAGTTGCCGGGGAAGGACATTTTGGCCGTCCTATTGAAGCTGACATATCTGCGCCTCGAGTCAGCGTGTGCGCCGACCACATGACGAGCCCACCAATGAGCTTTGAAAGTGGCCTTCACACGCACTGCAGAGCAGCTCCAAGGCGCAGTCTGCAGCGACACCTAGAACCAGCACTTGAAATTGGTTCATACCAAGCACTGTTTGGGGGGGGGGGGGGGGGGGGGGGGGGGCGGGTGGGGGGGGGGGGGGGGCATGGCATGCAGCAGAGACTGCATTGTTGTTTAAAAACTGAAAATGTCACCTTAGTTGAGAAAAATCCTTCACATACATACAAGTAACAAAGTGAAATACATGTGATCTGTATTACAATAAACGGTTTGTATTTTGTTCAAATATTTTGGTCTGCAGGTATTATAAGTGAACATATTTTCACTTCAAATTGTTACACACAGGCATGCAAGCGCACGGGCGTGCGCACACATACATACGCGCACACACATTCCAGTCCAACGCCCACAACAATAAACAATGTACCCAATGTTCGTATCGTGTTTTGTGGTCAACCACGTGAGGTTTAATTACATTTAAATACTTAACAGTATTTTCCATGTTTTTTTCTCATCATCTCGGCATCCACTTAATTTAAAATGGATTGCATGTCTGTGTTTTGTTACATTTTTTTTTTCTTGATGGGGCATAATTATAGCGCAAATGACAGGGATGGACAATTTGTTAAATGGGTTTTGAAAGATGAAGAAGTGCATGTGGATACAATGAAGTTTGTTTTATCCCAGTCGTTGTTTTGACTTCATGTGGCGATTGTGTAAAAAAAAAAAAAAAATTATAGGGGCGAAAAATACATCTTTTTTGTCGCATTTAAAATTGACAAAGCAGTCAAATTGACTTATATTTTGTCCCTGCCCATTCGTAGTCTTTAATCTAATCGCACGTATTTTTGCGCGCCTTTTCTGAACATTTGCTGAAATAACTGAATTGTTTTAAATGTAAAGTATACAGCTAATAACGTATACTTTAATATTACACATTGAGATCGATTATTAGATTATACACCGTTTTCGTAAATGATGCGAAATACTGTTAGGTATAGTTTTTATTTTCATTATACATGCGCCAACACACACCCAGAGACATACACACGGACACACACACACACACATTATGTACATAATATGTCTCAACGGCAAACCATTGAAAAAATAATACCCGAGTATAATCGCACAATTTTAAATAAAGCAAAATACATTTGGGGTGAGTGGGACCGTTTTAGTGTAGCCTATGTTACATTTGCAGTAGACATTAAATGAGAGGTTCGCTTAAAAAAAAATCCTCTTGAAATCCCAGCATCAAGAATATTTGTGCGTTCAAGTAAAAAAAAAAAGAAAGAAAGAAAAAAAAAAGATTGTACGAACATTTAGAATTTTTATTATACTTTTTATGGTCTTATTTCTCTGCGTGTTTTTGTGTTGTGTTGTGTTATGCACTCTCAGCTGACGCCCAAAAGAAAGATGGAATATGATAAATAGTATGTATTTTTTATATATATATATATATATATATATATATATATATATATATATATATATATATATATATATATATATATATATATATATATATATATATATATATGTGTGTGTGTGCGTGTGCGCACATTCTCCTGCTTCATCCCCTTCACCAAAACAAGGTTGCCCTCTTGTGGACATTTTGCGGAACGACGTGGACAGTCGCTAATACCATTAATACCATTTCACTGCTGGATTTTGATAGCGATGTTATTAAACGCTTCGTCAAACTTGTTATTTAATGCAACCCCCGCCCCCATACCTCCCATCACCCAGTCGATTCAAATTAAAAACGCATTACCACATTTGAGCACATGGATTAAGCAGAATAAGGCAGTCACACTCACGTACATTGAGAAAACTCAAGTCCACGTCCACGTTGCTCCATGTTGAATGTCCAACATTAGTCCCTCAAAATAGGTCTCCAGCTCCTTGGACATTTGCAACTGTACTTTGAGGCAGGAAAGAAGGTCTGCGTTGGAAGAAGTAGGGGGGGGGGGCTCCAAAGTCCAATAGCCCCTTATTTAGCCGTTTACAGCTGCTTTTATGATTGTGTCTAGACGGTTCAAGGTTTAGTAAACAATCCAGTGTGTGAAAGGAGGGGAAATAAAGGCGAGGAGTCGCATTTCTCCCCAGGCTAAAAAAATTCTCTGTCAGCCGCTTGTCATTTAGTTGAACATTTTTGCTTTGACACATTGACACCACATGACATGCATCCTTTAAATGCTCATACACACGAATAAATAATGTCGGCTAAAATATAGTTTGTTTTCATAGGTGTGATTAACTTAAATAAATGAATTGGACACACGTGACGTCACGCTGCCGTTTCGAATACATGGCGGCTGACATATGCAGAAGGGCTCAGTCTTTGGCGTGTGTTTGTATATATATTAGTGTGTGTGTATTTTGTTTGTGTGTTGTGTGTATCAGAAGAGCGGGTTGCCGGTGAAGTACTGTAGACGGTCACGGTTGAGCTTCTTCTCCTTCATCCGTCTGTTCTGGAACCAAATCTTGACTTGGCGGTCGGACAGGTTGAGCATCCTGGAGAGCTGCAGGCGTTTCTCCTTGTTGATGTACACGTTGAAGAAGAACTCTCGCTCAAGTTCTCGGATCTGGTACTTGGAGTAGGGACATCTTTTCTTTCGCGACTTGCTTGTCGAGGCTGGACGCAAACGAGAATTTAGTTAGAAAGAGGCAACATGATCTTTAGTAGATTTAGTTGTCAAAATGGAAATTTACGCACATAACGATTAGCGATTTCATTTGAACGCATTTAATTATAATTTCCATATTTTTGCTAAACACAATAGTCGTACATGCGTCCTATCATCGCACGTACTCAGTGATCAATGCGCACTTAAATTATCCAAAGTCCAAGATATTGTTTTTGCAGCAGAAGCATGCATATTCAACATGGCCGCCAGATGTAAATAAGTGAGGTTGTTTCGCATTGGTTTTCCATCTCATACCAGCAGGAATCTATTTCTTTTTTGTCTCTATTTTGCACGCGAAGCTGTTTTCAGAGATCCTTATCATGATCAAAATATTGCACTATCGCACTGGAAATTAAATAGAAACATGCGCGGTTTGACCCTTTCAAATATGACGCGCATAAGATGGAATTCCAATTTCTAAAGAGTTCCCTTTCTCAATGAGTCCCAGTAAAATAGAGTTATTTGTATGCACAAATTGCCAAAAGGTACACCATGGTATAAAATCACCACTGGGAACTGCACAAAAAAAAAAAAACTTTTTAGGATGACGTGTTACACTTTTGTTGTCGACGGAGGAATGTTCACTGGGCAAATGGGACACTTAAATAAAGTTATTATCAACAAATGGCCTTACATCTCTGCCCTTGTTGTGGCGCACGTGACTGTTTACAAGCATGCGCAAACAGCATTACTCGATAAAAGCGCACCCCAGTAATGAGTTTATGTCTTCGGATTCAACCACAATCCACTTATACGTCGTCTCCAGTTAAACGCTTATGGTGTTGGTTGTTTGCAGGCGTTTACGTCATAAGACCATAAGGGATACTATTTTTTTTTTCCCGCAAACCCCAGATCGCCACGGAAAAGATGGTAGAATGCGAAGTGTTGAGTATAAGAAGATAAGGCAAAACGCATGAATTGGATTTAAAGTAAACTAAAAGGCGTTTTGCACAATATACATATATATATATATATATATATATATATATATATATATATATATATATATATATATATTTAAAATTCATAGAAAATATTTATCAAAATCCAATAAGTAAAAAAAAAACGTTTCTAAATTAAGAAAATCAATTGAGCGCCCAATATAGTTTTGAGATATGAGAAAGTATACTTTCATCAAGCTATATTGAATGTCAATAATTAAATTAGCACTAAAACGCTAGTTTTCTGCTTGGTAACTGTAATGTAAATCGCATTTCCCACCTATGTCAGAAAACTAATATTTGAGGTGTTTACACTATGATGGTACACACTGTTTGCGGACAAGTAAATACAAAAATTAAACTTAAAAAATTCACTAAAACGATACACGTGCATTAAATGTGTATTAATTGTTTCTGTGAGATTAGTAATACAAAATATTCCCCATTAGCAATTGTAATCGGTCAAATAAACAGGCTATAGATATTTTTAAAATAACGTTGCTAGTTTTATTTGTGACGCCGCTGCTATGCAAAGTGAAATCATAGCTGGAAAGATGTAAATAAAGCTCTATGGTGTGTTTACTATATGCAGCAGGCTTGCCACGTACTGCTGGGCGAGTGAGCGCGTACGGCTTAACAGTTTCCCATTGTAAATACCTTTACAGCCGTAAAGAACATCTTATTGGGATATAAAACGCTTTTGCATGCTTATAAAGGCGCACACGAGCGCGCGCGGCCACGGCGAAGGACACGCCATTGTCCACGCTGGACTCTTCCCCCAATAAAGGGGGACTATACAACCCACTCTGCTGGCTGCTCTTGTCGCCACAGTTGGACGACGAGTCGTCGTCCACGCTGGGCTCGTCACCGGCCGTGTCCTCGCCGCTTTTCTGTCTGGGCTGCGGCGGTGGAGGAGGAAGCGGCGGCTCGGCGGCGCTCTTGTCCGAGTTGGAACCGTCGAAGAACTGGTCGAAGCCCTGCGGCAGGACCCCGTTGCGTCCCACGCCGGGGAAGAGGTTGCAGGGCGAGGCGGCGCCCGCGTGGGGGCCGCCGCCGTAGAGGGGCTCGCTCTTGAAGGACGACTGGATCAAATCTCGGTGCATGATCTCCTCCGAGGAGTAGTAGGACGCGTAGTTGCCCCGGTAGTGCCATTTGCTGGGGTGCTCCAGTCCGTAATCCCTGAAGGAGACCTCGCGGACAGGTTGTCCGATGTTGGCCGAGTAGGGGAAATTCACCTGGCATGAGGTGCTTTGCGGCAAAAAGGACGAGACGGAGGTGAAATCGGGCGTGGAGACGTAGTAAGTGCAGCTCGGCAGATACATGTTGGAAGAGCGCTCGTCGTAGTCCGTCATGTCTGCGGCGGCGGGACCAGGAGGCGGAGGAGGAGGCTTCTCCGCGGCTTGTGCCCGTTAAACTTGGCCCATCTGGCTCGGCAGCCCAGACGCGCGCAAAGAGCCGCGAGCGGGCTCGCTATACATCTTGATCGATTCTTGAGGTAATTGTGTCATGTGATCCGCCGGCCAAGAAATTACCATACATCAATATCGGTCATTACAAAAAAAAAAAAAAAAGCCGTCCTGAGAAACTCATGTGAGGCCGTGGGAGAGCCTCCATTGGCTCCCTGGATGCTGGGGGGAACTCCTCTCTTGCGCCATCATGAACGAGAGAGACCAAGACGAAGAAGAGGAACTGCAATATTTTCATTCAGTCTCACTCATTGACAGCAAGTTGACAAGTTGCCATCCGCGCGCATGCACCTCGCCCCCCCTCCCCCTTCTCTCTTCCCCCCCCCACGCACGTCCACAGACGTGGAAGCATTGACGTTGACCTCCAGCCTTATTAATGAAGGGCGTACGAGGTGGCAGCAAAAACGCCAAGGCCACATGCACGTCCATGTTGGAACAGCGAGCAGCACAAAGACGCGCATGTCATTACGCACTTGAAGCCTCATTGCGCCGAGGCGATATGATGCTTGGCGCACTTAAACAAACGCATGATGGCTTCTAATTCGACATTCTTTATTGTCCCGCGTGCAATAAAACAGACGCTTGCATAAATACAACACGCACCCCATCCCCCCGATCCCCACTTTCCATTCCCGCCCCTCGTGAGGAGAGAGATAAGCAATCACACAAGAAATTAACTTGAGGAATATGCACTTAAAATGCAATTAAGAGGCTTGATGATTGTTCAAATAGGGATGAAGATGGTGAAGAGAGACGCTCACAAATCACAATGGTGAAGTTAAACAACAGCAACGCGTGCGTTATTGAATATGATCGCAAATTCATGTCAGTTGTTAAGCTTGAACGACTTTGAAAAATATTGCAATTATAATTTGTTTGCCTCAATATTGCGATTCCGATTAAATATGTGATTGTTTTTTTCAAATTTCCGTTCCCATGTTTTTTTTTCAATCATAAACAATAAGTTAATCTGTTAGACAATAAACAATATCATATAAACAATATTTTTGTTATATTGGGTTGAAATAAATGCATTGGGTGATTTAAAATGCTTTCACCTTAAACTGTGACACACACACGCACACACACGCGCACACGCACACGCACGCGCGCACACGCACACACAATGCACTTTTAAGTCGTAGTGTTAAATTACAATTGCTAAAGACTATAAGATCAGTTGATTCCAAGAAATGTTCCATTTTTATTTCGTCACTTATTTACTTTAGCTAATTTAAAACCATTGGCTCCCTTCTTTTCTTATATCAGACAGATTGATGGACAAATACAAAAGCTAACAAGCTTGCAAATAAGTTATATAGGAAATGTGCTTCACTATAATACTGTGCATCAATACAAATCCTAAAAAATACATTTTAATGGCATAATATATAGGAAGACTTATTTTCATACTTTTTTTGTGTATCTTAGAGTAGATATAGATAACTAGATTTCCAACTAATAGAGATATTTATCTTAATGTTTTTTTTTTGCTCCTTTTTGGCAGCCACATGTTGCTCTAAAACATAGACAAATCTTTGTGCTGTATTTCTAACTATATAGCCTGCATGAATAAAATTAATGAAATTAATAGTCCATTTGTATTATTCTGTTTATCTTCCAAGCATATTTACTTGACTTTTATTAATCCCCAAATTAAACTCAGTCTATAGAATCCAGTAATTGTTTCCAACAGTGTCATTTTTATTTTAGTTACTTTGTCGTGAACTGTGTTTAGTCATTGTCTGCTTTATTTGTCGACCCACAATTTTAGTTGTTTGTTATTTGTAATAAAGCTCGGCAATGAAGTTGTAAGAAATATAAAGTGTATGTTGCAGTGTTTAAAAAAAATCTACTGCGCCTGTATTTTTAGGCACAGTTAGCCTATGACCTGGCAACATTTCGAAAAGTCAGTTTATCAGTGTCTGCTCACACAAATAATAAAATGAGGACGTATTGTCGAACAACCACCGCGTTTATTCACCAAGGGGAAAGACCGACGTGATTTTAAAGTTGATCATTTTACTTCTTTGGTTTTTTTTTATATAATATTGTCCACCCCAAAAATCTAAAATAAATACCCAAATGTTATAGGACGTGACAAAATGAGAATGCGTGGGAAGTTGCAATGCACAGTCCACTAACTTGACCTTAACTTTGTTATGGCACCCCCACTGTCTTTAGGGCCCATGAGCTAAATGACGCTGTCTGGCTGCGTTTTGCCGCAATAAAGCAATAAAGTCACAAAATGGGGGCGGAAACGTCGCACAGAGGAAGCGAGCCTTTGCCGCAGCAGTAAAAATACCCCCCCTTGAAAAAAAAAAGATTCCTGCTCAAATGTCTTCTTTGGGATCTTGGGGGAAACATGCATAGAAGACAACACAATGCATTTTAAACAAAATATTGGAAGAGTGATAGCTTTTGAAATATAAAACGCAGCATGAGAGTTTTTCAATTATTGT
Organism: Syngnathus scovelli; assembly: GCF_024217435.2. Classification (NCBI taxonomy): domain Eukaryota; kingdom Metazoa; phylum Chordata; class Actinopteri; order Syngnathiformes; family Syngnathidae; genus Syngnathus; species Syngnathus scovelli. Next base: position 9,103,669 of record NC_090854.1, on the reverse strand, counting down.
AGAGTGGAATTATAGTCACGTTGATGTGTAAGTAATAGGGAACTTTGCAATTCGTGGTGTTGGTTTTGTGTTGTGAACTTGCAGAGCCTTGTTGATGTGTATAGTTAACCCAAATTTGTGCCCATTAATTATTATTTTTCATATTTGGGGATCCAAAATGAATTAGCACGTTCGGATTCATACAAGAAAAAAAAAAAAAAGAGTTGAAAGTCAGTCAGACTATTTTATATATTGTGATTGCATTGATTTGCGTTATATCATGTGCTATAATTCTGTATACTGTGTTTTAACGACATGGAGTATTTTGTGAGTGCTCCCTATATAAATAAAAACGACTTACTTACCTAAATGGAACTGCAGTCACCTTCAAGTGACTTTGCAACAGTGCAGCTGCAACCATAGTGTGTGTGTGTGTGTGTTGGGGGTGCAACAAAACAAAAGCTCTGATTTTGTAACGCTTTTTTTCCCCTTGAAAGTGACATGAGTTGCTCACTAGCCCGTCGTTTTGTGGCGTGAGGGTTGTGTAAAAGAAATAGTTTGGTTGAGTAACACTTATAAAGCAAGCTGCCGTTTAATTTTCCTTTCCCAATAAAAAAAAAAAAGGAAAATGAAAAAAGGAAACTTGGTCAAAAATAACACACAACGTGAATACTTGATGGGTACTAGTATTTATTATAAACATGACGTCATCCTGCTCCATACATTTGTATTAGGACAAACAAATTGTACATTTTTATTGGATCAACTTATGAGAACAGGTTCGCCAAAACACATGAGGTATTTCTTTAAAAAATGGTATGCCTAAATATAACATTCAATTTTATTTCTACATGTCATGGACAAATACTAAGAATGCATTTCCATCAGAAATCACGGTTTATATACACACTTAAAAATGCGACCATATTTTGTAGCATAATAGCACAATTTCCTAAGACTTTTTTTTTAACTCGCTACCATAATCATTATCATGAGTCATAGTTAAATATTTCCAGAAACTGAGAACAAGTTTTAGCAAGCATTTTTGCTTAATAGCATAATTGCAAAACTTACTGTCACAACATTTCAATGTGTTTGGAAACAGAGGGTGGAAAATAAGGCAACATTATTTTTTTATGGTAAACCTGATAACATATTTGACATTCATTTTATTTTAGTGTCACAAGACAAAAAAATAGCAGCGTGCAGGCTTGCTAACTATGTCGCCCAATCCCTTCTCGTTTTCCGTAAACGTTGAAATATGACGTAAGCAACTATGCTATTACGCTAACGGCATCGCTAAAACAATGATTTGCTTGCAAAAAAAAATCTCTTAATGTTTGAGGGGATTCTAAGTCACAAGGCAAATCGACTCCGCTCGTTTGTTGTTATTTAATTGTTTTCTAAAAATGTTGAAACATGACTCGACTAGTTTAGCTATATGTATACAGACTTCGAAATCATTCACATTCCAGCGATGTTGACGTCAACAACGCGTGTTTTTGAAAATAAAGGCGCATTTATTTACAATGAAATGTATCAACTCAAATAATAGACAAGCATGCATATGTATAATACGTATAATTAAATGGGCGTCAACGTGAACTTGAGCTTCTCGACGCATAAGACAGAGAGTGAAAAACGCACATGTGGATCTTGGGCCGCCTCCAAAGCAGCCAACGCCAAGTGTGAAATGCTTGCCGTGATGGGGATTGCAAGCATTTCACACACGTTTATAAATAAAAGCCCACGCCAGCCAGTCGAGACGTGACGTGGCGCTGCCGTGGTGGTCCACAAGCTAGGAGCGTCTTCTTTCTTTTCTTGTCTTTCCTTCTTTTTCTTGGCTTTTTTTTTTATTTATTATTATTAATTTTTTAGTCCATTTAGTAAGGAGCAAAGACCTGCTCCCGCATCATGAGTCTCTTCTTCTTCATCCTGCGGTTCTGGAACCAAATTTTCACTTGCTGGTCGCTCAGATCCAATCTGTCCGATAGCTCTTTGCGTTTCTGCCTGTTGATGAATTCGTTGAGAAGGAACTCGCTCTCCAGCTCAGCCAGCTGAGGCTTGGAGTAAGGCTTCCTCTTCTTTCTGTTCCTCACCTGCTGGGACGAGCACCAGGGACCACCTGCACGCACGCCCACGCATACACGCACAATTAACAGCGTAGCTGCGGACGCGAAAAGCTTCTGATAAAGCCTTCATCTATGGCAGTCCGGTGATACGTGGGTGTCAGAAAGGCAGCATATTTTTTAATTTGAACTATTTCATATTTCATTTTTATCGATCTGAAATAAGATCACATGACTGTGTCTATCTACATATTGCGGTAACAAAGACGTGTAATATCGCCTTTCTTTCCGGCTTTAAAGCCGCGATATTATCGATATACCGTAATGTTTATAAAGGAGTGATTTTCTATTGTTTGCGGGTAGCGGTATAAACCATTCTCGTCTGTGTTTTAGATTTCTTATGACGCAGACTTGCAGATGTGACGTATTATGTTGTTTGGATCTATGCAATGAGAAAACATGGGAAGTCTTTGCATTTCGTGCTATTATAGCAACTACATAAACACAAATACATGATTTAGTTAAGAGCGAATGGTGGAGTTTAAAATACACGATCAAATGTATTTGAATACCATTTTTGGATGGTTTTCTATTAAAAATATATATAATTTAAGAAATTACAGTGTGCATATCAAAAAAGACATGGTGACGGCTATTCAAATCAGCAATTGCGCCACTTCACCCAAATTTAATTTAACATTTTTTTCAAAACGTGTCTATAAAAATGCATTTGTATGACTACTGCAACTGATACATTTCTAACAGCTGTGTATTAGAAACAAGGAGTCAGACAATAGTTTTAAGTTTTAAACAGTTAAAATGAAACCCAGTGTATTGATGTTTCTATCTGTGTCCGTCCATGACCTTGGAAGTGCTTGAAAAGTGCTTGAATTTGATCTTGAAAAGGGTCCTGCACAGATTGAGTGATCCACTATTTGCTGCAGCTGAACAGTCGTTGATAATAATCGACAGATATAAAAACAGCCATAAAATGTTACAAATAGACATGAGTGCAAGCGATTTTCAACAGTGAGTTTCTTGAACAACAAAAACAACCATGAAAAAAACAATGAAAAAAATAATAACGATAAAAAGGGGGCTACTTGACCTTCGGCAAAACACGTGAGAGTGGACGAAGGCCGAGCTGGGTCTTGCTGCTTGCTGTTTACATGCAGTCGTCGCGCGCACTCCTGCTCCAGATGGCCAGCAGCCGAACCGTGCCCGTCCAAGTATCCCCGCAGCTCCTCGGCGTAAACCTCGTGAGGTACCCCCGACTGCGGCACCTTGTGGTCTGAACCAGGCGGGCACCGCGCAGCCGACTCATCCTGCAAGGGAGACTTGGCCGAATCCCCGTTGTTGTTGGTTCCGGGCGCGGTCGAGTTGGGGCGAAACGTCGGGCAGTAGGTTCCGAAGGCGCGGCTCTGCGCGGGCGACCCGGACGCGCACGAACTTGACCACGGGAGCGTGCACAGCTCTGCCCTCCTGTTGTAAGGGAGGTGATGGTGGTGGTGATGGTGGTGGTGCAGCGGGGGCATGTGGTGCGCCCCGCCGCTGGCGCCCCGCAAGTTGGACAAGTACAGCGTCTCAGGAGTCGGGGCCAAATTGAGCAGAGATCCGACATAGCCCGGTGGGCTCAGAGGGTTCCGTTCGCACATTGCCATGGAGCTGGCCGCGCGCACGCTGCTCCCGAAGCGCCTTAGCAACTTCTCAAGACTAACGGCTAGCTAATTGGTGATTTGTCAACGGGTGCTCACGTGATATGCAAAGTGCGCACGGGGGCCCCACCCTGCGTGGACGCTCCAAATAGAGCGAGACGGATCAGTCCACGATGCTCGTTGTGTGCGTGTGAGTGTGTGCGTGCGTGCCTGAATTCATCCATTTTCACCTTTCAATTGATTTATGGCCATAAAATGACCGTAAAGCTTCTATGACAGGAGCAAGAGCTTTTACTTTGGGAGATGCACACGAGGACGTCTTTTTTGGCCGCTCCAAAAAAAAAAGCGAATGTCCCTCAAACCAGCTGGGTAAAACAAAACAAACACAATTCCGATATAGGTCAAAATCGGACAGAAGTCATATGCATCCAACTTTGGCTTGTTTTGACAAAGCAAATACATTTTGGTTTGGTTTGTATATAAAAAAATATTGTTTGGTACAAAATGATAAAGAAAATTGGATCAGATTGACAAGGAGCGGATCGGTAATTTTTTTTTTTTAATCCAAATTGTGTTATTTGTGACCCAGCAGTTTTAAGAAAATACAGAAAAATATCCAAAGGTCAAAATAACACATTTTGACTCACGCCTTCCGTATTTAGTATGTTCCACGTCGAGCTTTTCACTTGTTCAAGAATAGATATGACTTGATTATTTGTGTTTTAATGTAAAGTGCACGACTGTATTTTCTACATTATTTCCTAAAACCACGTATGAGAAGCACTTCGTGAGTCGTTCTTTGTACGCAGTTTTTCAAACAACATCATACGATTGCTAAAAAAATATTTCTAAATCTCCATATTTTTCCTTAAAACCGCGTGCAAAGCATCGTGAGGTTTTTCTTTTTGGAGTGGGACCTACATATATACTTAGTTACATACTTCGCATGTTTAATTTGGACGTAATACTCAATTTTGTGTTTTTAAATAGCCTTCAATGACGTCAAAAGTCATTCCGAACCCTCCAAACATTTTTTTCCACAAAACCACACACGTGATGTGTGAATCCTCGCCACGAAAAGCAATCTAAAGGTCACGCATACCAACATGTATCATTTTAAAGCTAAAAGGAAATAAAAGTAACTTTGCGCATATCCCACATTAATTAATACATTTCCCTGAAACCCGCGTATTCATTTGTTTTTAGACAAAACTGCATTCCACAAAAATGTTATTCATGCCGAATCCCCCACGAGGCATCATCCTTCCTTAATACCACGCAGTTGTCTTGTACGAACATTAAGATTGTCAATTGACGACTGAATACTATTTCATTTAGTTAAAAAAAAATCAACCTAAAAAGACATCTACAATACTCAGGTTCATTATAGAGTTAAAAAGGCACATTGAAAACTAATACATACGCATTTTGTCCAGTGATTGGATCTAAAATAATTCAAACTAAATCCAAAACGTCCGAACAATTGGAACACACCAGTAGTGTTGTTGTCTTTTTATTAATTTAGAGTGTCCACTTCATTATAAAATATGGCTTGTGGCATCTTAAGACAGTTTCCACCTATTTTTATCATGATTTTCATCTCTGTAGTTGTGCACCCTGAGTCACCAACAATGAAGTTATTCTGCAGCAATACTCCGCTTCCAGCCTTTCGCTCGTCACGCACAATTTTGATGCTTGCATGACGCACAACCAGAATAAATGAAGAATTTAGCGCAGAAAACGTGTTGCTTCGCTTCACTGTAAACCAGGAACGTTGCGTAATTTGCTCCGGACACACTGGACTTGATTGTTCTTATCCTATTTGAAATGAAGTCAAGAAAAATATGTGTAACTCTACGCTTGTTTGTGCAAATCGAGAATACAAAACAAGACGCGCATGAGGAGTGTTGCAGTCACAAAACAAGGGGAAATACTTGTAAACAAAGTAAACAACTACATAATCAGCCTATTCATTTTTTTTTAAATCACCAATATGCGAAGCTAAATTTGTCTTTTTCAATCAACATTCCGGTTAAAGGCATAAAAGTCTTGATAGGGCCAAGAAATGCAGAGGGGGGTGGGAAAATGTCAATAAGAAAAACAGATGCACACGTTGTTTTTCTGTTAAACCAATGAGAATAAATTAACGTCTCGTGCGACCCTGGACAGGCTTAAACATTACAAGACAAAAATACTTTTCTGGAAAAGAAATATGTTATTTGATGTTTTAGCATCAGGGGAATTCACAATCAAATGAAAAAAAAAACAGTTTGGATTAAGGTAAAGGTATTTTAAAATGAAGGTAAATTTGCTGGTAAACACGTAAAGAAGTGTTGTGTTGTTTTACGGCTCTTTGTGTGAAGCGCTTCGCTGCAATGTCGTTTCCTGCCAAGGGAACTCTCCCCTGCACTATTGTCCTTGGTAATAAACTTGCTGCCTGTGCTGCATGCATGCTGCTTCTCTCGTTCAAGTTCTCTGCTGCTCTGCACGTCTGTCTGCAACACACACGCACGCACACACACACACACATACTCAAAGTGGCAGACTCTTCAAGTGTCCCCGTTAGCGCCAATCTTTGTCAAATAATTTTTTGCTGTGTATGGAACAATGACATTAGCCTCCTCATAACTAACTTTTGTACGGTTTTAATATGATTGTAAGGGTTTACAGAGAGTTTTTACAGACTTGTGTGTGTGTGTGGGGGGGGGGGGGGTGCAAAGGTTTACAAAAAGCCAACTTGAGGCTTGTTTAAAGGGCTAACCTTACAAGGGTGACACATTTAAATGAGATTCACGCTGTCAACAGACTGTAAAGTCCAAAGTATTGTTAAAAATCTACACACACATGCGCGCACTCCTTATTCGTTCAAAATCGAGCAAATAGTTAGAATGGTAGCTTCACTTATCGTCAGTCAAAACTTCCCCAAGTATTTTTATTTTTTTTTACGTTTTTGGTAAACGAGATGGGAGACAAAACAGGCATACAAAGAAATCAACAATACATGAAGATCGGAATTGTCCCGATTATTCCTTTGAGGATTACATTGACCTGAATTACTGGGAAGATATAAACAAAGAAGCGGAACTTTTTTTTTTTTTTTTTTTTAAGCAAGCACGTGATATTGTGACAGTATGACCATATACGTATAGCCAAATACGGTAAGGTAACGACGCCGGACATTTTGTTGCAGAGCAAAGAGCTGCGTTACTTGATATCATTCTGATTATTTTCCTTTCAAGGCGTCCCGTTACGATTAAAGAAATTACGATCTGCATTCCTTAAACACATATTTGTACGAATATAGCAGTAGACCACAATCTAATTGCGTAATTGTATTTTTATTTGCTTGTTCCGGCCTGTTCTACGAAATATTAGTTGTATTTAAAGCAAGGTAACACTAAATAATATATTTACCCTTTTTGGCTTTATTCCAGCTCATAGATTGAGTTTTACAAAGCTTTTTTTTTTTAATATAGCTATTGAATAGTTTTGAATCACATCGTCCTGATTCAATTTGATTGTGTTAAAGGATAAACAGTTAGCATAGAAAGAAAACAATCTAAAATCCCGCTACTACACTGTGGCACACCTCTGCACATCGACATTCTTTCGTTTGTCGTTCATGAGAAACGCAATAGTATTCTTCAAATAGTTTAGAATTAATGCAGGAAGCATTTTGTTCGCACTGGCGCTATTGGTGGAAGCATTAATGGGTGCAAAACTGCAACCAAGTGCGCTATTAATGAAAACTATTTTTCTTTTAATTTTTTAGTCTATATAGTTCAAAATACCTCTTGAAGAATTATTAGTCCCTTATGCGGAGTCTTAAAAATTAGTTGTGACTAACTAGTAGAATGTTTTAGCTTTTTAAATCAGGGATTCAGCTAAATCTAAGTAAGACGAACAAAAACCGTTTCATAAATCCTTAAAAATTTTGGGTTAAAAACATCCCAATTTGGGTGAAATATTTGACCCAATTACCTTTATATATATATATATATATATATATATATATATATATATATATATATATATATATATATATATATATATATATATATATATATATATATATATATATATATATATATATATATATATATATAATTTTATTTATTAGTACACATTATGTGCATGCACACATTATTATTGCACACAACTCTGGTGAGTGAGCAACTGCATGAATAAAAAGAGGAAGAAAAAGAAGAAGCCTCTCTGTGCTTCCGCTAACACAAATTACTAACTGGCTCCCATACTGACCTGTCAGCACTTTATTATTACAACCAATAGGCAATCTGCAATTCTCTCGCCGCTATTCATTTGTATTCCGCACAGTGCATAAGTAGCTTCTGCACATATTAAATTAATAACAGTTTAGTATCCCCTGAACTGTATTCCATTAAAGGTGCTACTAATTCACACTTTTAATAGTCAATCCAGAAGAAAGCTGCATATAGCCATGGCAAAGTGAAATCATTCTATCCATCATTCTATCTGTCCATATCTGGTTATCTATCCGTTTATTCTTCTATCCAGCTATCCAGCTCGACAAGTTTATCCGTCTGTCTGTCTGTCTGCCCGTCTGTCTGCCCGTCTGTCCGTCCGACTGTCTGTCGCTCTCTCCATACATCATGTACTTGGGCGTGGTGGAATATTTGTAAGACTCAACACCCCGTCGAGCATGTTTTAACTCTTAGTTGAAACAACAACAATAACAACAACAACAACAATGTTCCATTTGGGATTACTATTTGTAATTTGGGACAATTCTTTGAAACAACACTTCAGGCTGCTGGATTATTTATTGGATGGTAACTGTAATTGCAACAAATGTACACTAGATGGCAAGCTAACGCTAGCAATCAGGACCACAGACGCCCGGCAAGAAAGCAATTGTAAATAATGTTTTGGAAAAAAAAATCAAGACCTCCTCCCGCAGTGTCTTAAAAAACGAAACGAAACAGTCTTCGTGTTTTTATTATATGAAACCTATATCAAACCTTAATCCCAATAAAGTTGCGTGAAATGTAAAAAATAAAATATAATGATGTGCAATTTCCTTTCAACATTTTCGAATGAAGACAAGTTACATAATGCATAGTTTTTTATATTTTGCAAATATTAACTCATGAATTTGATGACCAACACGTTCCAACACGTTTCAAGCTTGCAATTCTTTTAATGGTCACTAGATGGCAATAAGTCCACATTTAGTCTATCTTGCGTTGCTTGCCTCCTCTGCTCACCGAAATTAACATAAATGCACATTATTAGGTGCTTAAAAGTTACTCAACACTTTCTCAATAGTTTTCTTAGATAGTTAACTACAGTTTAAACATTCTTTGAGTAGAAGTGTGGACTCTTGGTTTGCTTTGATGTCTGCGAAGATACTTTTCTGTACATTGATTCACTTAAAAAATCAGACATGTACATATTTTGCACATTATTATGAAACAACTGTAGAGTCCATTTTTTTATTATTCAAAAGCAGCTGCAAAGAACTAGAAAGATAATTGTACTTAACATTGTCACGGAACCCCCTCCATGATATGCTTATCTGAAACGCTTACAAGGTGTTTCAAATCCGGCAGGGGGCGCTAGAGCACGCCGAGGCGACTGTAATGATTCCTTCACAGTCTTTGGGAGAAACAAGAGTTCTTTACGATGCCTTATAAGGCAACTACTGTATAAACACTGCAAGACGCGACCGCAGGATAAACCAGCGATATTTAAAATATTCAATTACAGTTGATGTAAAATGAGATTTAAAAAAAAATGCTGTGAGGATTGTCACATTTTAGCTGCTTTGTTGTCAAAATGTGCAATTACACGTAAGGACGTTAAAAAGGCTTAAAAAAAGACGATTTACAGGAACAAAATTAGCATAAAACTTAGATGCAAGAAACTGACACAGCCCTAAAAAATTAAGCTAAATAAACTGGGGGGGGGGGGTCAATAAAGGCTCGCAAGAGGAGGGGAGGGCCGACGGAGCTGCGAGGGGAGGGAAACAATAGAGAATCAAAGCATAATAATATTCCTAAATGAAGGGGGGAAATGTTGCAGCGCTCATTTTATTAATCAGACTGTCAGTGTGAGCAGCCGGGAGGCCAAAGAGCCAAAGAGCTGTGAGGGGCGCCCTCACTCCTCCTCCTCACTCACTCCTCTTCTCTCGTGCTCTCCTCTTGGATATTATTCGTCTGACCGAAGGCCGCCTCCATCATCAACTGACAGCCCTCTCCTATTTATTTGCTTATAAACCTGTTACAATAAATGATCATTGGAGCCGCGTCAGCCTGCGCAGAGAACATTTTTTTTTTTTTTTTTTAGGGGGGGGGCATAAATGACATATTGTCGACGTGCACGGAGAGGATGCCAGGAACATTTTGAGCGCCCTCTCCTCCATTTCTTCCATTTATTGCGTGTTGCTTATAAAAAGCTTTAGAGACATCGCAGAGACACTTGCACGCGGATTGAGCTCCCGCAGCCATACCCACGCAGGACCACTTTTCTCCCTCCTCCTCATCCTCCTCCTCCTCCTCCTCCCCACACGCTTTGATGATGGAGAGGATAAGAAAGGAGATGATACTGATGGAGAGGGGTCTGCACAGTCCGGTGGCCGCCAAGAGGCACGCCGATTCGGCCGGCAATTCCGTGCTGGAGGCCCTGGAAAACTCACAGCACGGAGGACGCCTCAGCCCGAGAATCACGTCGGCGTCCCTGCACGGGAGTCTCGTGGACATGCCGAGTAAAGGCAAGTTCGAGATCGACAGCCTCTTCGGGTCACACCAGGGCAACGAGCACAGTCCCTCGGCGGACATTTCGTCGTCGGAGAGCCGGAAAAAGATGAGCCTTTACTCGGAAGTGTCCCAGGAATCGGACATCAACAGTGATGTGGAAGTGGGCTGCCCCACGCATCGCTCGCCAAGTCAGCATAAGGAAAACAACAAAGGTAGGAAGACAATAATTTAAAATGAGTGTGAAAATTGTCACGTTTTTATTTAATGATAACAATAAGGCTGTGAAATTAGCCCAACATGCAAATCAATATTTTCTTCTTTTTTTTCAGGTTATTCCGATTCTGGCTCGTCTAACACAAGTTCGAGCTCCTTGTCTGGTTTAAATGGAAACTCCTCGGGGACGTCCAACAACTCTAACGCAGATCAAGTCAGGAGGTACCGCACAGCCTTCACCAGGGAGCAAATTGGCCGGCTGGAGAAGGAGTTTTACCGGGAAAATTACGTCTCTAGGCCGAGAAGATGCGAACTGGCCGCCGCTCTCAATCTCCCTGAAACCACCATCAAGGTAAAGCAAATCACGTGCATTGAGAAATTGCTGCAATTATTTTTTCTGTTGACTTTGCTGATTTTTTTTTTTTTTACTTTAATGAATCACTAAATACGTTGTGACTATCCCCGTATTTTGGCAGTAATTTGTTTTCCCTTTTGGAAAAAGCCCTATTGCATCAACAGTAAATTCGAGATGAATTTACAAGTCAAAAGTAATTGTTATCTACCTGGTTGCAGTTTTTAAGTCAATTAATCATAAACACAAAAACAATGTACAAATTAATGTAGAGAGTATTCCTTGAAGATATTTTCAAGGGTTGCATTAATAGACAAATATAGAATGAAATAAAATTGTTTTTTGTTGCACGCATTGTATTCCTGCATTTTGCCATTATTCTTTTTGCATGATTTCTTTATAGTCGATTCATCATGATTTTATAAACAAAATTAAGAAATATATATTATTATTATTATTATTATCATTATTACTATCATTATTATTATCATTATTATTATTATTATTTAGTTAGCAAAAACGTTCATTTCTTGGTGAATTTAAAAATAATATGTCCATATTTTTTACACAAACAATTTCTGGACGGTGTGTTATTTAAAAACAGACAATTCACGATGGTTTAAAAAAAAATGTGGAGAGAAGTAACCTAACGTTTGGTGGTTCTTGGTGGCAGGTGTGGTTCCAGAACCGGCGCATGAAGGATAAGCGTCAACGGTTGGCCATGTCGTGGCCCCACCCGGCGGACCCCAGCTTCTACACCTACATGATGACCCACGCGGCGGCCACGGGGAGCCTCCCGTACCCGTTCCACTCGCACATGCCCCTGCACTACTACCCGCACGTCGGAGTGACGGCGGCAGCGGCGGCTGCAGCCGCCTCGAGCGCCGCTTCATCACCCTTCGCCACCTCCATCCGGCCCCTCGACACCTTCCGCGCCCTCTCGCATCCCTACTCCCGGCCGGAGCTCCTGTGCAGCTTCCGCCACCCGGGACTTTACCAGTCGCCGGCGGGCCTCAACAGCTCGGCGGCCGCGTCGGCGGCGGCAGCTGCAGCGGCTGCCGCGGCGGCTGTCGGCGCTCCGTCGGCCGGTGCGCCCTGCTCGTGTCTCAGCTGCCACAGCAGCCAGGCGGCCGGTGCGCTTGGCTCCAGGGCCGCCGGAGCCGGCGCCGATTTCACGTGCACGGCCTCGGGACAGAGGTCCGAGAGTGGATTTTTGCCCTACTCGGCGGCTGTGCTGAGCAAAACCTCCGTGCCCTCGCCGGACCAACGAGAAGAGACGTCACTCAACAGATAACTGTCAGCAGCCCTCAATGCCCCCCCCCCCCCCTCCCCCAACCCCACCGCAGCTCTATTTTCAACACATCGACACCTTCTGTTTATTTGATTGTTTTGAAAATCGGATGATCGTTACTGGAACTCGTTAAAAAGCTAAACGACCAACGTTAGGCAATTACAATAATGGTAAATTCACTTTTCTAAACGTAAAAAACCCCAGCATAATTTCCACTCCCCCAAAACTCCACAAATTACCAATTAAGTGATGCCCCATATTTTTAAAATTTGAAGCAGAGCCAATGTCTAGATCCCAACAATCCCCCCAAAAAAACTTCCAATATTTTTAACTTCAGATTCAACAGATTCATTGCACTGAACGTCTAATTTATTAAACCTGCATGTCGTTAAAAAGCTTTTTTCCCCTAATGGACCAATTTCAGCCAATTAACAATGATTTTAAGATGCAAACCTTAAAAAAGACACAAAGTCTAAACTCTGAATAGTTTTCAAAATCTACATTTCGTCAGTCGAAACCAATATTTGCTTCTTTGCCCAGCTTAAGTCACACAGGCTCTTTTTTTTTTTCATTTCATCTAATTTTTTACGTCTGATCAAGTGTAAAAGTTGTTCCAAAGCATTTTATAATGGACCAATCGCAGTCATTTAAAGACACTTCCGGGATCAAACCTTAAGAAAAAAAATTACACACACTCATACGAGACGCACACACTTGCCTGTCTGCTTGCCGCTATTTTTTCGTTACACCTACAAAGCCCCCAATAGATGGTGTCAGTCATTCATGCAGGTGACAACATCCCCCAGTTAAGAGTCATTTTTACACAATGTTAGATTTTATTTCAAAATTTCGACCAATCAGAAAATAATATTAAGACTCAATCGTTGTTTTTTTACATTTCGATGCAGTTTTCTAAATGTTCCTGTCTCTTTGCATTATGTGACACTTTTTGGCCATTTAGTAAGATTTAACTTTGCAAAATTTAAAGTCCATTTTGGGTAGTGATTTAATATATTTTTAAGACCATTTTTGTATTAATCTCTAAATATAATTAAATTTGTGCCACCTTGCATTTTAGGGCCAATATATTTTAAAATAAAAATAAAAAAAATAAGACATATTTTTGTGTCTTTACGCTACAATTTTTTTTTTTTTACCCTTTTTTGCATTTATAAAATTCCCAAAATGGTACAAACTGCGAATTGACACGCACATTTTAAGGTCAACTACGGCTGTTCGTTTATTTGAAGTTGGAAAAAAAAAAGGATAAATGTCTATAAGCCATCAACTGTCAAGCTTTTTCATTTAGAGGCTTCAATCACAGTCCGATATTATTTTATATCGATCCAACCTATTTGCCAACTCACCAGTTGCATCGGAACCGTGATGCTGTTTTTGCAATACTGCAACAATTCTGCATTTTCCACAACTGTCCAAAACATCTTTCACGACTACACAAAAGGCGGACGCGGGTAGGCGGCGATGTTTGGCAGCAGGCAGCATGTTTGCAGCAGCAGCGGCAGCATCAGCAGCGGCACCTCTGCTCTGCGGGGACCCTCCTAATCAGCTTGCAGGCAGGCGCGTCATTTTGCATCGCCTCTTTCTTGTCAATTCCTCTCTTAATAATGCGAGCATGATGACAAAAATTGCCAATCATGCACCCTAGATGGGAGCTTCTTTTTGAATAGGCGGCTGCGAGGCAACGGGCTCGTTTGGAGACCCGCTGTCAAGTCCTAACAACCCGCGCAGGGAAGTCATTAGACATACAAAAGAGCCAAGGCGAAGACAAAGGAAACTCTGTATATATGGTTAATAAGTCACCGATGAAGGCTTGCAAATATGATGGCCAAAATACAAGCAGAAAGGAAGCCCCACGGTTGTTTTTGCAAAAATGGAAACCAAACGAGTCATTGTTTATTTACAGACGAGGCATCAAACACACTTTTTCATATCGGGGAGATCCTCAGCACACTCCCACAATTGCGACAAATTCATCTGTACTATTTTATTCGTTCCTATATGTGGGACATCATCGATTTATTAATTTTAAAACATGTGAATTGTAAATTATAAACTATTTTGCGAATGGTTAAGTTATTGAGGAAGAGAAATGCTTCCTTAATGTGGATGTTTTTTTTTTTATGTGTGACTTTCTGAATGTTGTTAATGTTGAAAACACTGGATGTGAGCCAACCACACCAATTGCCCCCTAAAATCAGCATTTTTGTGCAAAATTACAAAAAGACTCGATAATTTGTTATTTTTATTTGTATTATTTTTTACTTTCACAGTCCAGTCAAGGATTGGTAAACGAGCACTGACTATAATATCGACCATTTTACCTTCTGGGGTCTAACTATCATTGTATTTAAAATAACTGACTGTATGGATTTAAATATTTTAACTTTGAAAAAAAAATGTGCAATATGAAATGTAAATCCTGTTATTTATTGATCGTGTTTGTTCTTGGGGGAAAAATAAATGGAAAATGTTGACACACTTCCACGTCTTTACGATAGACTACATAAAATATTTTATTTACAGCTCTCGGTGTGTTTGCATGTTGTGACACAGTTCCATCGCGCTGTTAATTAAAAATGCATGCAAATGTTGGGGGGGGGGGGGGGTCTTCTATGAGAGGTCACTCCAGCACTATCATTTACCATTATTCGTACATTACCTCTAAATGAAACTGGCTGATCCTGTCGTTAATTGCACTGGGTTCAAATATACGCACAACATGCACCAGAATGGCCCCCGGGGACTTGAAAAATATATATTTTTTCAAACGTGGCCATTAAAGAAGCAAGATTAGGGGGCTGCGAACATGGGCGTGATGTATCGCCGTGTTTCCTGGCGCTTTAAAGCGAGCCTTGCATTATGATAGATTGGAGAGGGGGGGGGGGGGGGGGCAACACTGGCCACAATAACGCCATTAGTTCTGCATCCACCGAGAAGTGGGGGCTGGAGGGGGGGGGGGGGGGGGGCGTCATAACAACGTGGAGTGCCTGTCACCTTCACTGAATGTTTTTTTGCCACGGGGATAAATCTCTTGCTTGTTTAATATTCTGCTATATTCGGCTTTATTTGGGTGCTAATAGAAAACCCAAATTAAATGTCCACACAGCCGAGATATAGAAAGGCGAGGATCGATGATGCGGCCCCTACTGTCCAATCAGGCCGCCACGTAATTGCCTGTATTTTCAGGGTAATTGAACGGCTTGTTGTAAATTGAGGGGATTTTATAGAAAGCACATGAAAAGTGCGTTTACTGACATTCATCGCGTCTTTGACATTGATTATCTGATCAGCGCCGTGTCACGCTCACCTCCAATTCTTCATTACACACTGTTTATGAGCTGTTACTGCACAACTCGCTTGTTCCACTGTGATTGATTGCCTTATTAACGCGTGTTCTTGTAAGTGTGACCGGACTGATTACGATGCATATGTTTAGAATAATGTTTCATTTAGCTGACTGCGAGTAATGTGGGGTGACAGCTGCTGCGGGAGGACAAAAAAAAAAAAAAAAAAAGAGGGGGGGATTGAGTGGAGGGTAAACTACAGGGAGCAAGCGGGGCCAAAACGCGTTGAAGGTGGAACCGCAACATGAGCAAGTGTTATTGTGGCCAAAATTTAAATATGACTGTGGTTCCTTTTTCGGAAATGGAAGTTCACACCTGTGGAAGTCGGCATGCCACATAGTGGAGTGGCTGTATGGGGGACAGGAGGGGCAGTGCCCCACTAGATCATATTTTCTTCATTAATTATGCACTAAAAAACGTGTTGGCTTGTTTCCAAACTCATCCACTGGATACAAGCTTAACATTGCAAAACAAAGACAATAAACGACCAAACCAAAACAGTAGTAGCAGGTCAGTGCAATTTTTGAGACCCCGCCCCAAAAAATTCCAACGCTGCAGTTTAAAGCGCGTACCTTGCACAACTGTGCTCAATTCCAAAAAGCAGAGGTTTGGCAGATAGACCAGAATCATATACACATATTTAAAAAAACAAAAAACAAAACAGACTGTGATGTGTTTATTGTCACCCCTAATTGAAGTTTCCCATCAAACCAAACTTTTAAACTTTGCCGTGGAAAAAAAATAGCTCTATAGCTTAATGCTAGCACACAATGCAAAACACCATAGACAGGCTAGAGACAATAGCGCCGTGTATTCATGTTTTTGATTCACTCTATTCTGTCTTAAGAAACGTGTATTTTGACCTGTGAAAAGTTCTTCAATTGGAGAATTGTTTGTACCTTTATCCACGTGTAAAATTTAAGACTGTTTTTTCTTCAGCAGGGTTAAGAGAAAATAGATCATAACGTCACTAAGTGTGAAAGTGGCACCAAAGGCTTTAAGCCGATCTTTTGCTGTTAAGAAAACACATCAGTAGATTATTCTTCAAAATGCTGTTAAAGAGACTTCAAAACAAATGAGTTCATAAATACAGATGGTAAATGAGGACCGATTTAGTTGTCTTGTTCCTTATTATTCCATCCAAAGCCAAGTAAAGCCGATCGTATTTTCCTCTCATTTGGTGCAATATTTGCATCACACGGCGCAGCTGTTACAGCCTCAGACGATCAGGTAGCTTCCAACACCTATAAGATCTCATTTAATGCCTTAAAATGTTCCCCAAACGTGAGCGGAAGACGAGAGCTTAATGAGATTTATGCCGCCATTACGCTCCTAAAGTAGTTTCTGCTCTGTTTGTCTCAAATCATTGCTTCTGTTCAAATGTTACCTTCATATATTACATGGCATTAATTCAACTATAGCTCATTAAGACGGAGCGAAACGGTTAAATTAGCTTATCAAGTCATAATCATGATGAATGGGCTTTTAATTCTGATACAAGCTGGGCAAATTGCAATTTTGTGCCTTTTGATGGTTCTCAAATAACATTTAATATAACGGGTCATCCCCTCAATCAATTACTGGAGGCTGCGAGCGTGTTGCGCACGGGATTTTTTCATGCATATGTATCGAAACGTGTTCTCAATTATCTTTGGAAATTGCTTTTATTGGGTTAACGATTAATTCTTCCAGAGTTTCTTTGCTGTGCATATGGTAATGGTGGTGCAACAAATTAATATTCCTGAGATGAGGTCTATATGCTTTAGATTTTCATTTTTATTTGTACATATAAATTATGTAGTGTTATGCTTGGGGATTTGAAAAGACATGAACAGGCAATTTCTTATGGAACTGCCAACATCTTTGAAGCAAAAAAAAAAAAGCGACATAGTGTGTCATTAACTGTAACAGATGTGGTGTATTCTTAATACACACTGACATACTGAATATACAGTATGTTCAAATAAAGAATAATGGAGAACTCAAACAACAGATTTATCACAGTGAAACGTTGCACAAGCTATTGAATTGAAACGAAATGTTTCAAAAAAGCATTTCTTGTAAATACTGTACCTTAATCCGACCATGTTTGTCATTTTAAAATTTTAATTTGAACTTGTAGGGTTAACTGTTACTTTAAGTTGTAAAATCACCAATCGCCACTCGGCAGACATGTCTGTTGTGGGTACACATGCCCCATACTACAACTTGAGTGGGCCTAATATTTGTTTATGGACTTGAAATGATACGCAAAATGGACAAAGTTGCTCAATAATGTTAAGATTGTAAATGTAGGTCAGTGTTTCCGGTTGTGTTTAGTTGATCTAACTCCATCACAGAACAAATGTTCGATGTTTTGGGGTATTGAAACGGGACACGCCCCCTAAGTTTGATACCATCTAAACCAGCAGAGCTGCCGATAGTCAGTACAAGGCACAGGAAAGTCCAACCAGTCAGATCCACGCAAGGTATGTACTTTTTTTTAAATCCCTCAATTCGGCTGTTAAATGTTTGGTCCCATTCCAAAGTGTCCGGCGGTTGAATAGCTTGGAAGATGTAGCATCAATGAAACACGTTATGTTAGCATTGACTCGCTCGCTAGCCAAAGTTAGCTCGAGCAGCTAACACTTGTTGGAAAAGTGGATTAAAGTTATTTAAAAGCACAACTGACGTCTTATTCGAGGTTCACCGTTAGAGTAGCAATGGACTTGATGTCCTGCTTTGGAAAATAAGTGAAAAGCCACACGCGATGTGCACTTCTTATGCTAGCCGTCTTTAGCAAGACGCTAGCCAGGGGGGTTCCTGTTGAAAGTTGTATCTTTCGACTATTTTCAGGCGTTAAGGAATTTGAAGCTATTCATTTCGAGTAACTAGCTTTAAGTTTCCCCATGTCTTGTTGAGTGAAACATTGCCGCTTTTTGTCCACAGGTGGAAGACGTCAAACAGTGAAAACATTTTTAAAGAGGCTCCAATCTCCTTTCACCACGATGGGGGCTGCCATCTCTCGGTGGAGGGTGTGTTTTTGTTTCAAACTGAATGTTTTAAGTTTATTTTACCCACAGAAATTAATTCATTTTATTCTCCCTTGCAGGCCAAACCTTCCACTGTGGAGATTTTGGAGGGACTAGATAAGGTATGCTTAAAAGCATCACAATGCATTTTAATTGTATAGAATGCATTACTTATTTTCCACATATACTTTAAGATTCAGTGTATCGTTTAATTGGCTCAGTGGGATCCACGCAAGCCATCAGCTGTGACAGTTTTTATGACAATTGTAAAGCTTCAGGTACTGTCAAAAGAAAGCTGAAATGAGTAATAGATGTGTAGTCCGAATAAATCCTTGTGTATCGAAAAGACTTCCTCATTTGAAGACTGACGGGGCTTTAGTGCGCCACTACAGTTAAGCTGGGAGGCTATTTTCAGCCCTCTCTCCTTGGAGCACTTGACATTGCTCAGGTCAAGTAGCAGCAAAACATCTCCTTAGAAAAACATCCTATCTCCTACTGCAAAAAGATTATTTAGCTGTTGTTTTTTAATTTGCAGTTCATTGTTACACAACATTCTCATCCTGTTACAACATCAGATTGGGAGGATGTAATATGCTAGTTCGAGAGTGACAGACGCACATGTTAGAGTGGAGTACATTTATACCATTAGCTATTTGTGGACTGGGTAACCGAAACTTTGCACGAAGGAATATCATGCGGGTCTATAAAAGACACTGGCTTGATGTCTTATAACACAATGTCAAATAAGTCAGCTTGGCTTTGGCAATAAAATTAATACGTTTGACCCATGACCTCATTTAAGCTATTCGGTAAATAAATAAATATTCTTTGATATATTTTTTTTCCACTTAACATCAGCATTGTCTTCTTCCAGGACATTAATCTTTATGAGGAGCACGGTGAAAAATACCAAAGGCAGCTGAAGATCTGGCTTGGCCGACTGCTTATGTACTCTGTGCTTCTCTACCTCATCACCTGCGCAGTGGTGTACTGCTGGTACCTACCAGAACAGCTCATGGGGCGCTTTATTCTCGCTCTTCCCTTTGTTATCTTTCCTTTATTGTAAGCATAGTACACACAATCAGCCTTGAATGAAATGTCGCTGACGCCAAGCCAATCAACGTCTTCCTATTTGTTTTTCAGAGTGTGGTTGCTTCGAAAACTCCTGATAATAATATTCTCACGAAGATTTGAAAAGAATAGTATGAGAATTTTCTTTTTTTATTCCTTGGTACAATTTTACATGAAAATAGATCTATTGATTCCTCTTTTTTTTTTCAGATGAAAAACTGGAGACTCTTAAAGAGCAAAAGAAGAAAATAGTAAGTTATCAATTGAGCTGCTCTATATTGTTGTTTATTGTTTATTGTCTTTTTTTAACGTTCTCGAAAACACGCGCATTTCACATCGCAGCGCTTTTGAGTGACTTGAACAACTTCTCATGTCGGAACCTTTCATTATCACTTTTATCGATCCTATCAGCGCTTTGTATTTGTTAATCAAGGGTTGTGTGCAGATGGCATTGCGTTGGTGTGAAGACTTAACCCAGTAAACTACTCCGCTAATGTCACAGTAATTAATAGCATGCGGTGCCGCAACGAAATAAATCTGAGAAATGACTTGTCATCTTCTGTCGGGTCTAATAACTTTCAATAATTAGGGCTGATGGATTTTCACCATCTCCATTATCGAAGTAGTGAATGTAATTATTCTTCATATTACGTGTAAACATGTAGAAATGTTTGGTATTTGCTGTAAATGAAGATATGCGCTTTGCGTCACTTCTAATGTCACGGTAGGTGCAGTTTATTACAGCTAGATAATTAGATATTAGATGATCATTAAATGAGTATACAGCATTTTTCACCGTGCACTTCTCATTCCAGCTTGCAGAAGTTATGGAAACAGAGACGTATAAGAATGCAAAGATGATTCTGGAAAGATTTGATCCCGATTCCAAGCGGAGAATTGTGAGCAAACTATTTTGTTTTGAGCAAAGTCAATCCTAATGGGGGTCGAATTGTTTCATGCGCCCAACTGACAGTTTTTTTTTTTTTTTTTTCTTTTTACAAAGGAACTTGAATCGACTCCACTCGGACCCCAGATGACGCCAAAACCAGGCCAAGGTAGTCACGAGTAATAACAACTCACTTTCCTCTGCTGTGGTTCTCTCCTTCGCTTAACCTCACAGAGACCTTCTCCTTTTTGTCAGAGCTCCGCCAGCGCAATGTCGTCCCGAAAACCCCGGTGGCGGCCAATCCCGCCAGCGGTGTAGCGGGCCGCCCACCTCTTTCCAGTGGGCCCGGACGATCGTCCCACTCGGCTCCGGGAGGACCCCCAGAGAGGTTCCTGTCGGCCGCGGCTGCTCAGGAGAGCTTGATGAGAAAGACCATGACCCCTGGAACACCTGCTCCAGGATTTGGTGAGTTACCTCCATGGGTGAGGGAGGGGGGGAGGGAAACCACATCATAATGTGGCTGATTAAAGCCCGATTTACTCTTCCTGGTTCTCACTCCCCAGTTGCTCAGGCTCCATACCTTACTGTCTTAAATCATTACTCAGAGTCAACATTTGTTACACAAACTGAAATTTTAAAAAGTGCTTTTGTGTGTAGAAAGTGGTGGCTCATTAGTTGGCTGCCTTTTTTTTTTTTTTTTTTTAAAGATTAAACAAAAATAAAACTTTCTATAGAACAGTTGTCCTGTGCAGGAGACATCTGTGTATCCCGTATAGAGTCGCTGACTATTCAATATAAATTATTTCTGGCCTATAAACACGCAATGGAAGAAGCAAATGGGTGCAAACAGTAAAGGAAATGTGCTCCTAGAGGGAGCCGCGAGCCGTAATTGCCATGTGGAATGCCAACTGTGAGCAATGCACGAAGCAGGATTACATTAACTATGATTAATTAGCCGGAGCGCCGTTTGTTCTCTGGGCAATGGCGACGGAATCTCAGTTAAATGTCTTCTTGGCAAAATTGCCTTTGGCATCGGCAACAACCTCACAAACGCTTTACACCACTTGCTATCACCTGCTTCTGCCGAAAATTGAAAGTGAAAAGCAATTTGATACACAGAGTCGCCGCAGAGTTTCCATATGTCGACGAATTAATAAGCAGCGGGGTACTGAGATGCTGCCAAGTCTCACCGAAATGACCAGTCATCTTCCTATGATTGCTCTTGATGTTAGATTATATTAATTACTACTCTCTGACGCCGTGGGGGATCCGGACGTGCGTTGCGAGGGAGATGCGAGTCATTAACGGCAAGGAGTTTTGCAAAATGTTTCGTCTTCTTTTCCGAAGCTCACGTTTGATGTCCGTGATGGCATAAATGGTTTGTTTGTAAAGGGATGCACCCGCCGGGCCCGCCCCTGGCCAGACCAGTACTACCAAGAAACAGGGGGGCTATGGACAGAGTCCTGGAGTACCTTGTTGGAGATGGCCCACAAAACAGGTAAATGTCATCAATGTTGTATACGTTGGCATTACATACTTTTTTTTTTTTTTTTTCTTGTTTTATTTATAACTTTTTTTTTTTGGACTGTTTTCTGTTACTGACCAATGAGCTTTTTCTTCTATTCCTCCCTCAGATTCGCTCTGATATGCCAGCAGTGTGTGTCCCACAATGGCATGGCGTTAAAAGAGGAATTTGAATACGTCGGTAAGCCTGAGCTCTTCGTCAGTCTCCCCCTCAAATGTTGCGCCTCCATTTGCCCTCTAGAACTTGGCAGCGCAGTATATCATGCGGCTTTTAAACGCCTCCACCACCGCCGACCCCTGCGAGCAAATTCGCACCAAGATTGAATATGCAAACCAACGCTGCGCATCAATCTTGCGCGTTTATGCATCTCAGGCCTTTAAAAAAAAAAAAAAAAAACTAAATTGGCTCATATTCATGTATCTGTCTGTTTGTGAGATGACATTCACGTGTTGTTTTATTTGTCTCAGCCTTCCGATGCGCATATTGTTATTTCCTCAACCCTGCAAGGAAGAGCAGACCTCAAGCACCCAGACTTCCCGAGGTCACTGGTGAGCTCAAGATGTCTTCTGAGGCACCCTCCTCATCATCCACTGCCGATGAAGACTCTCCACAACCTCTTAAAGGTAACGATGCACATATGACTCAAACCAAAATCACGGGTAAAACAATTAATTAAATTCAGACATTGTAATATCATAATACGAATTTGCCACAATGGATAAATGCTAAAAGATACTTTTTCTGCAAATGTTTCATGAGCAGGAGACATACAACATGCAACCCCCCCGACCCCGCCGGGGTCCAGTCCTGAGTCAGAACCCGAAAGCACTCCCAAGTCACAAGATGAGGAGCCCTCTGAGAAATCAGATGGAGAGCAGGATTTGTCTGCCATGGATGTGGAGTAAAGAAAATGCATTTCACATCAGGATTTGTCTGCCATGGATGTGGAGTAAAGAAAACGCATTTCACATCATCTGGAACTTTGTTGAAACCGATTGAAAGAGAAAGGCCATACCTTGGAGTAGCACAGTAACCCGCTGGGTTTCACTGTACTCGGCCTTTTGCTTTGGCGAGCCTTTTTATCGTAGCGCGTGTGGTAGGAAACTCCTCACCAAGCAGTTGTCTGGTCCTCTGTAGTTTTGTCAAGCTGGATTTATACATGTTTACCTCCGTCATTGACGTCATGTCTTAATAGAAAACTGTTTCTGGAATGAATTTTTATTTATAAAGTCCATTTACTGCTGTGCCTTAGCCATGTTGATTTTGTAGCAAAGTGATGCAACCAACATGTTTACACGCGACGGTACAATAGAAAGCACTATGTATTTATTTCCACAAAGAGAGAAGGGAGACTATCGTTGATACTGCGCACCTGCTGGACGTGCCTTTTACATTTTAAATGGCTTCCTCTTGTGTATTTTGTGATGTAACCTATTTACATTTTGACAATCTCTTTAAATGTTTTCACTCAAGTGAATGGATGTGTGTTTGCTGTGAATGTGTCAGTTAAGTGTAAATAATGTGAAAATAAAATTTTGAGAACATGTGTAGGTTTTAAGCATTCTTCTCAAAATGCATTCTAGCAAAGGCCTATGTGGAAAAAAAAACTCACAGATTACCGAGACATTTGTGGAACTCGTCATAGTTCACCATGTTGAGGCGCTTCTTGCTAGCAAGACTTATTGGCTCCGAGAAAGATTAAATAGCCGTGATCACATCAACTCTTGTGTATTCCGCATGTGTGTCAGGCTTTACAAATTGCCGACCTGTTTGGGTTCTCCACCGCCAATGTTTAAACAGTCCATTTTCATTAGCTGGCCAATTTTATCTTGTGATCATTTTATTTTTGCTCATTGATCATTTCAGACAGCGTAGCATAATAGCATTGACATGGAGCCCGACCACTCTTGATTGCTTGACCCTCTTCATTTGTAACCAGAAAGTCATTGCAGCTCCAAAGTTGCTCTGCTGCCACCGCCTGACCCGCTTTCCCTCAACACGCACTGTAAACTACGGGAGAGGTCAACGCGCCGCATCTTCTATGGGTTTTGATAATGTATGTTTACAGAGACGTGACCTCCGGGGCCTTGTAATGCATCAATGTGACATCCACAGTAACGCCTGATTCCACCGCATGCTGTTTGGGGTTGACCTCTGACAAGAGTTGAACGGGGGCGAAAAAAATGGGACATCAATAGGACAATGTTTGGATGTTTTCACACCACTGGGAGCTTGTTCCGCCATGCGCAGGCTGCACATGTGCATGCATGTCTTCTTTAGTGCTCTGTGACTGACCAAAATTATTGCCTGTTTTGGACTTGGTGTTACATTTGTCTTAGGGTGAAGATGTTCGTGCCTCGGTCCAAAGATCAGTTTTCAACTAAAAACAATATTACAAAAATGTCGTCATGTGCTTAATGAGGTGAAATATATATTTAAAACTATTTAAAACCATTTAGAAGCTTTGGAGAGGCAGAATATTTGATACAGCTCTTGTGTTGGATCATAGGTGGTCATAATGCTCTGGACATGAAGTCATTAGAAATTAAGGATATTCAAATCATCTGTGATTGTGAGATGATAAAAAAAAGATGCACTCAAAACTTCTTGAATCAACATTTCTGTCACGTCAACACGAACATTCTCACACTGGAATCAAATGACTGATGAAATACGAAGCCCCGGTGCCGAGGTAATTTTGTACAAGCAATGAAAAGCCACAGTGGAACTGTCCCAAGGTTCATAGTTCCATTTCATTCCCATCTCTCACACGCGCCATCGAGGCCACTTGAGTCAAATTTATACTTATCTTTTATTTATACCCAGAAAAAATGGCAGATAAGAAACATAAGCGTTCTTGATATTGTGTTCTGTCATAAGTTGCAGCCAAAGATTGAAATCCTGCGAAACAATTTTCTGAAGAAATGAAAGAGCGTGGCCTCCTGAACCCCGGAGGAAAATAAGCCTGCCGTGTGAAGTGGAATATGAAACAGAGGCCCATCGAATAAGTAAAACAGACAAGTGCACCAAGCTTGTCACTTTTCCATTTGCTGCCCCCGAGTGAGAGCGCTTCAAAAATTCCCCCCTCATCTCAGCAGAGACCTTTATCGTTATGCTCTATCTACTGAACTGAATACAAAAAAAAAATCATATCAAGCAAAGGAGCCTTTTAAAGATTTGCCTTGATTCTCCCAATCATTAAGTAGCAAACAACAAAAGCCATGATGGAGGCGGTGTTGCTAAATGCCGAGATGAGTGTCACAGACGCAGTTAGCGTGCCAACGGTATCAGACGTAACGACGGGCTCTCGACAACAGCATCATTACACCGTAATAAGAGCAGCATCTCCTTGAGAGCGGCATTAAAATCACATTAGAGTACACGAGAGCTGGCCTTGATGAGCACTGAAGGGGTAATGGTTCAGAGCAGCCGGGCCCATTATTGTGCTGACTGGTGCTCGCTCCTCCATTGCCACTGGAAAAAAAGACGCGAAAGGTCATCAGCCTCTTCCGAGAAATTAGTTCGAGAAAGTCAAGCCATTTAAATGTTTGATGCGCAGATTTGATTGGTTTGGGGAAAAAAAATCTATTGGTCAAATAACAAACGCATGATGAAACAGTGTTTAGATAGCAGAATGACATTTAGGGATCAGAGCACATTGTTATTGTCTGGCCTGTCTCAAGGTCATTACGATGCAAGAGCGATGACGTCTCTGTTTGACAATTATTACTGTAAACAATATGTCACCGCATTGTAATTATGTACTGAACTGCGAGGATGCTCTCGTTTCGCAAACTAATCTCGAAGCGTTGCTGCATGAAATGAGTTGTTCAAGTGTGTTCACATTTTAGAGATTTTTAAAAGCAACATTGTTTAGATTCATCTTGGAGTTTAGGCTTGGTGTTGCGAAGTGTCCAAATGTTTTTCTTCATAGACTGCATAAAGGAAAACATATTTTTTTCACTTTTAATTCATAAAATATGGGCAACTACTCTGCTAAGCATTTTTATTTTGTTTAGAAAAAAATCAAAATAGTGATGGGGACCAAGACAAATGTGAGTGGGCCGCTAAAAGGAATGGAAGGTGGGCCACAAATGGCCCCCAGGCCATATTTTAGAAATCCCTGATTTGTTAGTTGTCCAGATTTGGCTTAGTGAATGCAAAAGTAAAATTAATTTCTGTCATTCTACTTAAGCTTTGTCATTATTATTATTATTATTAGCCACCTCCATTGATTGGCTGGCAGAAGACACAAGTCGAGCTTCCCCATTCCGGTTCCGTGTCCTGTGTAGAGTTGCACAAGCAAGCAGGATAAGGAAGAGAAGAGTTGCGATCCGGTGCTCATGTGGAAATCATACAAAGCATCCCGCAGGCAGCAGGTTCATTTTATGGCTCCATCTATTACCACTCTGTCATCGTTAATTGTCTTCTTTTTACCTCGGCAGGATTCTCCAAATTGGTCCTATCGAATGTGACAGGAGGAAGAGCATTAAGCATCTGACAAGATGATATCTAAGTTCAATTTCCTACTCCTCACCTGATTTATACCTGCAGCACATCATTTTCCTTTCTGTCATAAAGACCTCGATAAATCAGCGGTGCTCATGGAAGCGCCGCACAACAGCCTTCCCTGGATTTGTATCCCCGCCATTTGCTATTAGGGAGCCATTACAAGCACATTTTGCTCTCTCAAACAAAAATAATCAAATCTAATATGGGTGAGATTAAAGAGATAAAGAGAGAAAAGACAGACGGAGCTGCTCAATATGTTCTAAACTCAATATAAACAAAAAACTCCCGATGTATATGTATATATATATATATATATATATATATATATATATATATATATATATATATATATATATAGAGAGAGAGAGAGAGAGAGAGAGAGAGAGAGAGAGAGAGAGAGAGAGATTTTTTTTTCCGTCAGTGACACCATTATCCATCTGTTTGTACAAAATTGCTGTATCATGGTATAAATCTGGCATACAAGTGACATATCCTCTAAAATAAAAGGCAACATTAACTGCTCTATCTTCTAGAGGCCACGGGACGAGCGGGCCATAAGCTCAGTCAAGTGTGATGGCAGTTATACTGTGTTTTTACTAGACTGCAGACAATTATACGTTGCTCCTCTCGCCATAAGAAGACAAAGTGCCCGGGCTTCAGCTGAAATGATTTCAAATAGATTTTCCAAAATGTCTCTTGGCAGATTGCTTCCATACATTATTTCACTTAAATGGAAAGAGGAGGGAAAAGAGAGGGAGCCTGTAACACAAATCAATCACAACACTTTAGCACATGGAGAGATGAGAGCGTTTTGTGCGTGTGTGCGTGTGTGTGTGTGTGTGTGTGTGTGTGTGTGTGTGTGTGTGTGTGTGTGTGTGTGTGTGTGTGTGTGTGTGTGTGTGTGCATAACGTTGAAGATGTACACACAAGGACGCTGATAGTATGGGCCACATCTTTGCTGAATGATGACACGCGCGCGGTATGAGCTGCCTCCATAAAAAAAAGGGAGAAATAATGCATATTAAGCTAACCTGCTGACTTTGGAGGACTTCTTGTCTTCTCTGGCCAACTCAATTTAGTTTGTCTAAGACTTAACAAACAACAAAAAAAGATGAAATATAATAATTTGATGATATCAGCGGACACATTATAACCACTATTGCAAAAAATGGCTGCTTTTCAAATTATGCTTTTGTTTGAAAAGTATAATTTAATTATACTTTTAATTAAGTATTCAACTTTGTCTGAACATTTTACAATACACATGTCAGAATATCACATAGATGAGAGCTGTAATCGATCCAATCCAAAGAAAGGATAGAAAAAACGAAATATTTTGCAAGCTCTTGAATAGATTATTAATGTTTATTCAATATATAAAGAATAAAAGTAAATAATAAACAAACAAACGAATGGTTAAATCAGCGATACCCAAAATAAATAAACAAAACAAGTTAAGGTATTCGTTTCCGTTTGCGTGACGTCACGATCTGTCAAGGAACAGCAAAGATGGCCCAGGTGCGACAACATAAACGAGGACTGGAGCAGGTAAGAAGTGACGTTTCATATCGCATTTAATTTTGGACCGCATTTCCTTTTATGGACTTTTATTATTTAAGGAATAAGCGCACTCTTTGGGGACGACAGCCCCTGGAAGTAGAACACAGGTGGATGCTAGCGTTGTGTCATTTGCAGATGCTAACTTCAGACAGTCCTGTCGTGTATTGCTAAAAAAAAAAAAAAAAAAAAAATTAAAGCGCCCATCTCTTGCGCTAAATTTGTGTTTTATTATGTATTGTTGCCATTTTGCTGTGTATAGATAAGCACCAGCTAGATTTGTTGTTAGCATTTTTAAATCTTGACAAGATGTTCGTGCAAATTTGTATAAATTGTAAAATCAATGCTAGATGACGTCACACAGTCACACGTATTAAAAAAATTCGAATGCCCAAAATGCTGAATTTTAGCTGTAAGACTGACATGTAGCAGACAATCCACTCAGTTCACTTCTTTTTTTAGGTTGCAAGGAGAAATTTCTTCACAAACCATCCAAATGGCAATCTTGCTAGTGTCCTTGATGTTTTAACGTGTGATGCTCGTCACATAAAAGTCAAAGCCAGTGTATAGTGTGCAGGATTTATCGGTATATTTAGGCCTTAACAACTCTCTGGGCCCTCCTGTAGTCTGCAAAGTCAAAAAATCTCCAACAGCACAAAAAAAAGAAAAAAGAAAAAGAAAGATGAGGTTTGGGAAACTGCTAACAACATGACATACTCGAAAGAGCATTAATGAACGTAATTATCTCAGTAAATATACAAAAATAAACTAAAGCTTCATTTCGGTGGACATTATTAGCCTGTTGGTACTGCAATTGTGTGCCAGATAGTTCTTTACTGGAATATTCCCCATTGCCAGCAATAATAAATTGCTTTACAGTCATCAAGGCCATAATGCTCATCAGTTATTAATTAGAAATTCATTTCACTGAATAAATAATGCTCATGATTGATGATGAAAGTGGTAATTAGGTTCTTGGTGTAATTCACTTGGGAAAAAGCCTTTACACTGGAATCCAGGTTGTTAAGTAGTTGCTCATTTACGGTACTGCTGCGATACCTCTCGTCATAAACCCTCGCCATCGCGGGAGCGTCTGGATTTAGGGAGTACTAACCAAAGTTGTAATTTGCTGAGGTTACAATTGGCTGCCAGTTTCGCGTCTCGACTCTTTGTTGTATAAAACTACCACCAACAAATAATACGTATTCGCCAACGTCAGCTCACGTTAGGTCGGTATGAATTAAGAGCACAAAAACGTATAACAATCTCACGGGCATCATAGCGCCTATAATAGTCGTTTTTTTTTAAATGACGAGAGAGAAGTGTGAAAACTCAAGCCATCTATGGCTCACTATTGATTTTTTACACCCAAGACCTGTGTGTTGTTGATAGCCTCTTTGATATATTTTCCAGCGAGCGCTAGTCCCCTTGGACTTTTGTGGAAAATAAAGCAGTCAATATACACCTATTAGGATTTCTTGATCTGAGCCCATAAAGCCGCGCTGTACGGTGTTTCCGATGCTCATTGCATCATAATAGCAAGCAGAGCGGCGGCTATTACTTTTAGAAGATGAACCACCGACATTTGAGCCGCTTGCTGAAATAGCGTTGTTTTAGAACAATCGATGCAATTGACCTGCGTTACACTGGAGATACGCTAGAACCTTGAAGGTCGAACATGATTCGTTGTTGGAAGGTGGATTGTGTGAAAGGATTCAAAATGATTGAAGTTGAACTCATTAAATTTAGACTTAAATTATTAAAATTTTTTATTTTCTCGTCGGCCTTTCACATTTAAAATAATGTGATAATGTGATTTATCCACTGACATCTATTATTGTATTTTAATGACTTTATACTGCTCTGCTATCGTGTATCAAGTATGCTAGCTAAAACAGTTGGTAAGCTTCATGTAAAAGTAGTTTGTTAGACTATATTTACAGAATTGTTTACGTAACATCGCTTCAAAATTGCGTACATGCTAGCAAAATGGCCGCCATATTTACAAACCTTTTTTTTAGGTTGACTCAGTTAATTACAAAAAACCCCACCTAAACTGATTTGGAGGCACATTTTACTTAGGTTTTTGGTCATCTTTGCCCATTACGATATCTTTGAAGCGACGCCTCCCGAATCACAAAAGACCAAAAACGGCAGCAGCTAATGGTTTAGCCTCATCAAACGAGGATACCTTGACCGGTCTCTCTCCTGTCATCACGGGGGGGGGGGGGAGTGCGCAACGGTAACAACCCTTTCCTCATCTTCCCTTGCAAACTGCTCTCTGTCCTATTAGCAATTTATAATGGAGATCAAGAAGTAGTCAGTGCAGAATGAAGACAACTGTCTGCTCCCTTTCCTAATTGGCTTTATGTTCTCTTTCTGATAAATGGCTTGCCACTACCACAGAGTCCTGTGGTTTTTATTGCCCTAATAGGCCCCAGTAACCGGATTTACTAACTGATAGTGGGTCAAAAAGGACATAGAGAGCAAAGATGTTAATTAATATCAATAATGGCCAATTATTAGTTTGACAGAGGGATCCCAGCTAGTTGTGTGCTCTAATGACTGCGAGCTAACTTGAGGGGAAACGGTGGCGAATTAGCATAACTGCGTCTGCGCGCTCCATGGAGGTGCCCAGCAAACATCTGTTATGTTAGCAATTCAAATAGAATTCCTATTAGTAACCCTGGCCGTGGTTGCATAATCAGTCATTCTTCTCTGGCCATTTTGCAGGCACTAACAATGCCCTAGTGACTGGTGGAACGCCTCCCTTTGGGCTTTCCAATCAAACGCGGCCCCATGTGGACCCGCCGGGTCCTAACAACAGACAGGCCAACGTGGACTTCTGAGGGGAGCTTTGTGCTCTGACAAGAGCTCAATGTATCCACCCATGACACATGACCCGAGAATAGAATTTTTGATTTCAATACGGCAAGAGAAATATTTATTGTGTTGCTCAGGGAGTTGACGCCTTGTAATCAATGTTTGACTTCAAGCTAAATAAATGCAGCAAAAACCAAAGCGAGCCGGTGTTGCGATTGTTCCTGCTGCCTGAAAGCAAAAAAAAAAAAAAAAACCTTTGTCTTGCGTACTGTACGTTTAGCATTTAGCCTCCTCAGCTTCTTATCTTGTCCACCAGATTTGTGCATTGTTCTCTCCTTAAGTTCCCTCTTGCAAGTGCTCGACTTCCATCGTGATTTACAAGTCTGCGTGTGACCTTCTCGTTTTGTAAAGTGGGTGTGTAATTTCTCTGGAGTGTAGTTTAACATGTCCATCCTGTCGTAAGCATCAGTTGGAAAAAAAAAAAATCACAGGAAAAAAAAAAATATATATACATATATATATATATATATATATATATATATATATATATATATATATATATATATATATATATATATATATATATGTATGTTAATTTAAATAAAAAAAGAAAGAAAAGAGTGGGGGTTGACCAACATCGTTAATTTCACCATTCACTCTTGCATTTGAATTAATACAGAATTAATTTGCAGTTGTTAACGAACGAGCAACATATGTCTGGCGCACGGCGCTGCATCCAACAGATTTGGGCGCAGTATACATGACTGGGCCACACCACGCTCGTATGGATGAAGCAACTTCGGCTTCACGCTCCTTTCCATTCGGCGGCCTCGGGTGTATAAATTTGCCTGATTGTTTTCCTTTCATTCATTGCAGTCGGATCGCGCTTTGATGCAGTTCTGTTGTCCCTCAAACAATTGAAGTGGAGACAATGATAGATCCGTGTACCCGCCATCTGTAAGAGCATCTGCTCCCGTGCATCTGTACAACATGCTGGAGCGGGGAGCCTCGGTAATCTGCATAATAAGGAGAGGGCTTATCTCAGTCTAGTTAATAATCGCCAGCAATCGATGCACTTCATTCCCTCAGTGCTGACTGAAAAAGAGAAGCGGCGAAAGTTTGACTTGTTGTTAGCTGTCAAGGGGTCAGACGCTGTTGATTTTGCCCGGAGCTACACATTTAGTCAGCACTCAAATTTCATCTTTCCGTGAATACTTTCATTATAGAAGGACATTTTTGAGTTCTCATGCCGCTTCTTACTTTGTTATGGGCTTCGGAGCCTCCTTGGCAATGGAAGACCTCGACTCACAATTGGATGTAAAGCGGGTAGTCCTTCACCAAGGTTGAACTGTTAACAAAAAAAAAAAAAAGTGTTTGTGTTATGGCCACATTCTGTTGCCAAAAATGAAGCAGAAGAGCTTTATTTTGAAAGGCCTGTAACACATTATCCTCCTGCTTGATGGATTTAAAATAGGACCGAAAAATACAAATGTCCAGGATTTATTTTAAACTAAAAAAAAAAGTTGCCTCTCACCATTTTTCTTTAATTCCAGTAAAATGTGCTCTTGCAACTTTGGAGTTTATCCGCAGCCTTTTTTCAATTATCAACTACTACAGTGGCAAAGACTTGCAAAATCACTAGTATAGATTTAAAACATGCGCTGAAACCAGCCGCTTAGCAAATGCTGCAAATAAACCAACGCTTTAACAAAAATGCTGATGTTGGAAAATCAGGAATCCCTTCCTTTCTATCATTTAATAAATGCCTTTGGGTTTTAAGAATCAGGATATGATTATTTTTTTTTAAACTAAACACTTGACACTGGCTCATCGGAATATATGTCATCGATTGGCTCGAGTGTACTATATTGACCAAAAAAATATCTTTCTCACCAACCTCTTGTTAAATATGCTCATTAAATCAAGTTAATAATATGAAAAAAATAAGAATTCTGCATTGCCAAACAAATGCAAGATTTTTTTACGATCCAATCCTCGACACTGTGCCTAGTTTACCTTCGTCCTAATTAAGCATGCATGACGCTCCTCTCCCAGCTGCCTTTGCTTCTGGGATCCACCAGGCAGGTGCATCAAGCCCCCAAGTGCAGCCCGAGAAGCAAGACGCTCTTCGGAGAAGTGCAGGTGTGAGATGTTAGGAGGAGTCCAGGTGCTTATTGAGTTATCAGAGGCAGCCGCCTCTTGTTTGATTTATCACCAGGGGTTTAGCGTCGCCGTAACCGAGGCAGCACTACATCAGACGACAAAATAAAGCGTTCCGAAAACTACCTGCTGCCGTCTCGACGCTACGATAACTTACATGGGAAGCCGTCGGACGTCACGTGACGCCCGGCGCTGATAAACTAACAATTCTTAGTAGCTGACAGCGCTAAATAAATCTCTCTTGCTAGATCAAAGTTTCACCTTGAATGCCTTGTAACTACACCAGGACACGTTGAGAATGCATCAGGAGCAAATAATACCGTGAACCTGATGTGGCACCTTGGCAAGATTTTATACGGTGTGACCCTTTGTTGTTGATTTGCATATTTGAAATTGTGCCCTGTTTATGGAGATTTGACAAAAGTACTCTCCAGCATTTTTGTTTGAGTTTTAACAATTTTTGTCATCTCCGTGGAACGAAAGTAAAATAAATATGTGATTTGTTTTTTGGGAAGAAAAATTTAGCAAAATTGAATTTTCATTGATTTAATTTTTTTAAAGAAACAAGGTACCAAAATAACAAGGCAATAGTGCCCTGTCCAGGCTTGCGAGTCAAAATTCAATGGCGTCCATCTAGCTCACATACATCTATTTTAAGCCTTGCCTTTTATCTGCCGTCGACGGGCTCGCCAGTAGGCCGTGACATTGTCAGGTCGTGTTTTGACACTTTAATTGGATAAAGGCTTTTTCATCACAGCTGCTGGGAAATTAAGAGGAGATTGAAAGCCCCTGATGTCTTGTAATTAAGTGTTTCATATTGTGCGCCGGCGTTTCACTTGGACCGGCGGCGCGCTCTGATGAATGGGCCATAAAGGCAACCATGGCAAAGGAGGCCAAAGGGGGGCTCCTGCTCCGTCAAAAGCCGAGGTCAGGAGAAAGCAATTCAGCTCGTCACTTACATGTTAACACGAGCGGCATTTGGATAACACTGCTGCGAGCACAATAGGAATTAAGACGTCAATACAATTTTGGCCGGGGCAGTGGCGTGCTTAGAAAAGCAAATGTTCCTCCTCCGCCCAGTGTGTTGAAAAGGGGGCGTCCGCTTCCCAAACAAACCGCTGTCCTTGATATCAGCTGGTTAATCCTCCCCTTTTAGTGGCTTTATTGGCTCATTCAAGAGGCTCTTTTGACATTCCCCCCCGCTCTGTTAAAAGGTGACTGCATCTCAAGTGAAATCTGGAGTGTGCTTTACACAAGCGCCGAGCCCCATGTGGCTCCCGCCTCCCAGTGGGCCTGTGATTTTCCTGCTTTAAGTGTCTACTGTCAACACTAATTTGTCCCACTCCTCCTTTGCCCCCCCCAACCAACCTTCGCTGGAAAAGAAGGGCTGGGTGAGGCACTCCTAAAGTTTTAATAAAAGATCGGGTGTTTTCCGAGGAGGCTTTAAAAGCCACAGCGGCAATAAGATGCTAGCTAATGATTACGCGAGGCAGTTAGCGACGCCGCATACTGTTTTATAGCGAGGCGCTAGCGCAAGCTGAGTTGTAGATATCATCTCCGAATAAGAGTTGCACTTTCAGCATTAAATATATTGCCAAGGAAAAAATACAAAGGAATACTTTTATGCCGTCATCTTGTTTCAGGGAGCTGCGTTTACTTTTAAGTGGTGTCGAAGAAGTGTTCTTGTTCTTCCAAAGTACTCCTGGATGCAGAAAAACAAAAGGTCAATACCTTGAACTTTGTACAAGAAAAAACATTCATGTATATATGCCACTAAAGTCTACTTAATCCCTGCTCAAATGTCAGGTTTTTGTGATAAAAAAAAAGACATTGTAAGGATTCTCAAAGGAAGCAAAAAAACAGAAAAAGCAGACCATAACATTTGAAGTTTTTTGGGGGGTTAATCAGCAGCCATTTTGTAACTCACATGAAAAGTAGTTTGACTGATTTCGTTCAGAGTACAATCAGATCACAGATAAGAGGGTGTGCAGACTTATGCAATCACTCTTTTTTCAGTTGTTTTGAAACATCTTCCTAAATATATATATATATAAATGTCAATTTTTCCATTATTATAAAAACATGGCATTTGAACAATTGCGTAAAGAAACCAAAATTTAAAAAATATCCATCATCCCTCTTGTATAATTCCCTTCACCATACTGCTTGTGTACAACATTCGAGCGCACTGCTCTGTTTTCATATTTGGTTAGCGTACAAATATTTGTAAATAAATGTTGCAGGTCTATTGATTGCAAGTGTGAATGTGTCGCCGGCGAAACGAAAAAATTGCATCGTAGCAGCGGTGAAATTCCATTCATCGGATTTCCTTGGGATTAATAAGTGCAGCATGATTACATATAATAGTTTCTGACATGTTTTGCTTGAGCACAATTTCACCAGCCGCCAAACGAAATTGCTCCGTTTCATTTATGTGCCTTTAATGTCTGAAGGAAAATCAATGGAAAAAGTAATTCCTGGCTTTCCATTGAAGCAAATTCCCTTCTTTCTCTTTGAATGATAGCTCGAAAGGAAAGCAGTCAAGAGACTTTCTTTTCAATTATCGCTGACTTGTTTACATAGCGTTACGGCCGGACGTACAAATCTTGTACGGGGGGAAAGTGAAATACAATTTTACGAGCAAGATAGAGCTGGAAGCATGTTGGAAATTGTTCAATATCTCGGCCGAAGTCCAATTTACACGCCATTGTTTAGCTGTGTAGTGTGTAGTCGGGTTATGGTAATGTAATATGCATAATTCATACACCTTGGGCCCCCTCCTCATTTGTGATTCGGCCGCCCTGCCTGTTCATCTGAAGCTGAATTAATGCTACATTGTCCATTAGGCGAGCGCAATGCTAGCCGACGCTGTCACCGTCACACACACAACACACACAACACACACACTCTCTGGACTCAAATTCCATCGAGGCTAATTTCCCATTTTGCTCCACGTTCCGAATTGCTTTTCAAAATACTCCGCTTCTCAATTAGAATCCATCTTGATGACGTTGACCCTGCTTTGTAATTGGAAGTGGCAGATTTTTTTTATTTTTGTGTGTTTGGGGGATTCCGGCTTTGAGCTTAAGCGGGTCGCAACCATGTGGCTTGTTAGCCTCTCCAGAGTTCGCCCCGACGGCCGCAGTTGTGACCTTCATAAGACACGCTCTCCCTGCTGGGAACACATCCACCCCAGCACGTCCGCTTCACAGCCGGCACTCATTGGGTCATGATGAGGCTAAGCAGTCCCATTAAAGCACGCTCATCTAAGCTAGGACCACGTGCACGCGGCATCGAGATGGACTCGAGCCAAGAGGTCCCGAGCCCATCCTTTCTCGGTACTGAGATAACACAAAATAATTGGTTTTTTTTGTTGTTTGTTTTTGGTTAAAGTCCCATCTGCGCCACCTCCAGTCTTGTTTCAAGCTGAGCTCAGTGTATTCTAAATCCATTTTTTGGACACGCTGTGGTCACTTTAATGATCATTATGTGGCTCAGATGGAAGAACAAGGGAATAAGGCGAATCGATGTTCGATTTTTACCGTGTGACTTGATTCATGGCTCGCGCTATGATAAATGGCCGTCTTCCCGCTTTGAGGCTAACTCTTTCGAAATGAATTTGTATGTTATGTGTGAAAATTCACCAGAGGTGCCTTCTGGCTTTGCTTTCGGCGTTTCGTTCGCTGATTAGTCCTGAAACATTATTAAGTGCGCCCGGGTTAACTAATCCTGACACATGTCGAATACTTCAAGGTAACAAGAAAACATTTCAAATATTCATCATGCGATTATTCAGTAGCCGATCTTGTAGATTCGCAAATCCTCAAGTGCTTGTTTTTAATGCGGTTAATCAAATGAGATGCAGAATTGACTGCGTTATGAAGATCCCGTACACCAGCTCGTATAATATCAAGTCGGTGAGGTGATGTCTCGTTGATGGGAGGGCGAGCAAAGAATTAACGCTTACGCAAAACCGCATGCCAAAAGCAATAGAAGAACGATAGTGGACATGACAAGTCTGGTCAGACGTAAAAAAGTAAAATGGGAGTGACAGACGGAAACGATCACGAGGTCTGCAAAACATCCTCGTGCTGCCGTCGATTTTTGTCTATTCTTGGAGATCATTTCAGAAGTGAACTTAACAGATTTGCACTGAATATTTGCGTAACTCTGTTCCAGCTACCCTTTTTAACATTTATTTTCAACAATTAAAATAATTTTCACGTCAATAATTACTTATCTCTTTACGTTATATGATTTATTGGTTTTTGATATTACTATTTTTTTTTTTTAACTGAGACGTAAATTTCCTGTGGGAAAAAAAATGCCAATTACATTTTGTTGTAAGTAAATGTTTTGGACAGAATAGTAAATTACTGTATGACCAGCTAGTATTGAAGTGTGATGTACAGTATCTGCACGCCAAGCAAAAAAATAATCCAAACATACGGTTAATCATCCCTCTAAAATTGATATTCATGACAAGGTCTCTCTTTCAGCACTTGCCCAAGTTGGCCATATTTAATCGCTGCGTTTAATTGAGTAATTTGAATACTTGCAAAGAACCCTCACTTATTGTGCCAGCACACTCATTCCTCAACTCAACATAATAACAACAACAAAAATCACGTTGTGCTATGTAAGTAAACTAATCTTCAGGGGCCTTATTTTGCTCTGCACACCAAATTTGAAACTTGAAAAATGGCAAAGTAATGTATTTGTATTATATAATAACGAGTCCCACGCAGCAAATTTATTAGTCTCCGTTTCTGTAAAACGCAACTTGCATCCCCATAATTAGCATCTTGTGGTTTGCTTTCCTGAGGAGAAAGTGAATTTTTATACGCCTTCGTAATAAATAGCATATTTAAGCACCCAGGAAATCACCGCCAGACATCCATCCCACATCGTTTCATTTATTCTGGAGTGTTTAATTAAAGCTGGGGAAACTACGCGCAATTTGTGTCTCAACACTGTCTGAGACTGCTTATTAGATATTAAATTGATGCATAATTCAGCCAATTAAGAAAGTAATCACACAAAGTAATGTAATGTAAGTTAATTATTACGGCATAAGCAAACAGTTCATCAATGCTGTTTAATGCCGTGACTCTTTAATATGCTCGGCAAGCATGGAAATGTTTCCGCCTCCATCTTTTGATGTGCTTATTAAACATTGTAGAGGTAGATTAGCGCTTTTCGCTATCCATCGCTCACGTACGGCGACGTTGGATAAAACGATACTTTTTTGTTTTCTCGGCGTAAACACCCGTGTCACACTTGACCTTTCTGCCCGGGGTCAGGCTGCTTATATATTGGCCGACGTGTATTCAACTTAATAGAACTGTTTAGCTGAGATCCCCGGGGCCTTTATATTTATTAAGCCGCAATGAGTTGCATCTGTCTGATGGAATCAAGAGGAGCAATCAGCCGGGGGGGGGCAATGTAGTAATGGAGAAATATAGACACTCAGGGACACGCGTGCAGACGTGGCACTTTTGCGGCGGATGAATGCCCTGGCTTCCATTTGCAACGAACTGGCTTGTGTTCTAATCTTAAATGATTAGCGCGCTCATTACAGTCTCTTGTTGTGCGTTGGATTATGTTGACTATGAACTGCGTGGCCTTTATTGACAGAGCACCATATGTAGTCTTGTCTCCTTGTTCTTTCTGAGCTTTATTGATTTATCTTTGTTCAGCCTGTCGTACAGCGTCGCGTAATGCCGGTCATTTTCTTCAACGGATTTTAAGCCCCTGTCTGGTAATCAGGGATAATTGTCAATTATCACAAGGACCCATCAGATCAATTACTGCCGAATCAATGCGGCCGCACTGGGTGTGCTTTTCTTTTCTTCCCTTCATCACCCCCTGGAAATCGTTTAGTGCTGCGGTTCTCAAACTTTTATATTGAGGAGGAGCTTTTTACCCAGAAACACCTTTTCTTCATCAAAAATATGTTTTTTTTCTTAAATTACAGTTGATATTACTTTAAACTACTGTAACATGATACATAATTAAATGTAAATAACTTTTACTGCTTTAATAACTTTTTGCTTCAGTTCAATGAACATTGTGGTGATCCTTGTGGTGTGTATGCATTGGCCTCCAGGGGGCAGTACAGCCCAGAAATGCTCCTTAGTCATTCTTTGCTGAGGAGAAAGAATATATGCTTGTGGATATTGTTACAGATTTGTGGAAGTTAGCCCCGAAAAATACTTTCAAATATATTCTTCTCTTCACTAATCCACTCTAACGTAATTCAAATCAAATTTAGCGATTGTTTTGGTACCGTACTTCCTTTTGTGGTATTAAGTGCTTTGCAAACCACACTTTGAGAATCCATATAGATTCAGAATATATCTAAAGTCTCATCCAAAACTCACTCTGTATAATATTTGTAATGGTTATGTTTTGCTGGAAAATCAATGCAGGCTGAAGTTTTACCATGCTAGCGTCTGGAGCCGTGAGGGTCTTATTATTGCTGCAGTTTTATCGTGCTATAATGGAGACAAGACGATTGTTACCTGCGCGGGGTTCTGTATTACGTCTTCTCCTGCAAAGTGAGCAGGCCCCCCCTTTCTCGTCTGGCAGGCGAGATGACTTTTGTAATGAAAGTTAATGTCACGGAGTCCTTATTTTCCTCAAGATAGTTACGCTTGTACCTCATGAAGGAAAGGCGCCATTCGCTCGCTCGCCTCTACCGTGTATGGAAACAAATGTGCTGCTGTAATGGAAAAGCCCGGTCAGCAGCCTGATGTATTATCTTCTCCTCAGCGTATTTATTTACACTCAGCTACTCCACAAATTGTCTTGTCATCTTAATGGGTGACAATTAATCTGTTGCCAAACAGGCCGAGGTGAATGAAAGAGATGGACTTTATTTTCCCGACCCAAACTTTGTTTCGGGTTTAAATGTGCCACCGTACCGTTTACGTCTAGTAAACACAAATAATTCATCTGAGTGAAGTGTTATTTGTCAAATTACGATTAACATGCATTTCTTTGCTTTTTTTTTTTTTTTTGGAGCTTCTATTGGAGATCTTATTCAAGGACAAAGCTTGCCTTGGGCGGAGAGGAAGGACACGCTAAATCAAGACGAATGGTAAGGTCATCATTAAATCTATTGTAGCATCTGTAATGCTTAATGCGCAGCATATTGCGGCGACATATTAGTTATCGAATCCTTGTTTAAGACCAGCGCCGGAGTATTGTTGTCCCTTTCAATCTGTGTGAAATGTACAATAATCATTTTCAGTAAGTCTAGCAGAGATTGACATTTAACCAGTGTCCAAACTGCTCATATTTCATCCCCACCTGAAAGAGGCCTCCATAGAGTATAATCACACACACACACACACGCACACACACACACACACACACACACACACACACACACACACACACACTTGCATACACACACCCTCTGCATCAGACCAAGAGAAAACAGAGTCTGCACTTTGTGCACAGCTATTTATATCAATAAGTCCCGTGCTGAGAGGCACAAAATGAGCGTTTAAGCCGCAGGGCCCAGAGAGCTCGGTAGCAGGTGGGCAGGCTGCTCGGAGGTGTCTGGGCAAAGGGGGGAGGAGGGGGAGGGGGTTCACTCTTTATACAGGTGTTGCCCATCTTGCCGCGCGTCCGGTACGATTTGAGAAGGAACGGGACAGCTGGAGCCGTTGGCGGGCCGGCAACGGGGAGGCGAGAAAGAGCTTCGTCTCGCTGCCGGGGCCTCCGTAGGTCAGTGCCTCCGCCCAAAGGGATGGTGGAGCGAAACGCTATCAATTCCCCAAACAAAGGAGCCACTTGAGCCGCCACAAAGGAAACATATGTGATGGAGCTGACGCGCGAGCAGCAGCTCACTTGAACATGTCAGCCTCTTCTAATTAGCTTTGTTAAGTCCCTCTGCTGTCTGCCCAACTGAGGCCTCTCTCCGAGTCACAAGAGGGCTTTGTGTTTACAAGGGCAAAGGCTTGGACTTGCTCCCAAAACACGCAAATGTGCCTGTGTGTGTGTGTTGCTTGAAAGGCTCGCTGATTTAATTCTTCCTTAAATGAGAGCTGAAGACAAACATTTTCCTAAATCTAGATAGATTGACACAGTAATTTTGCTTGGGCGATCAAGCGGCGCTTTACAGCCCTTTGTGAGGTTTTGGCGCACAGCTGAACGTTGTGTTATATTCACAGCGCTCGCTCGCGTGACACCTGCCCCTCCATCATCGGGATGTTTGGGAGTCGTTACTTCGCCCCTCGTTGTGTTGCGGGCGGACATGTGTTCCATGTTGGAGTCCATGTGAACCCGCTGCTTGGTCATAGTTGATGGAGTTCAAACGAGCTGATGATGTGGAAGGACTATTTTCCAGCGCCATCAATTTTTTATTTTTTTTTTTAAAGTTGCGAGCCATCCATCCATCCATCCATCCATCTTCTTCCGCTTATCCGGGGTCGGGTCGCGGGGGCAACAGCTTCAGGAGGGACTCCCAGACTTCCCTCTCCCCAGCCACTTCATCCAGCTCATCCCGGGGGATCCCAAGGCGTTCCCAGGCCAGCTGAGAGACATAGTCTCTCCAGCGCGTCCTGGGTCGTCCCCGGGGTCTCCTACCGGTGGGACATGCCCGGAACACCTCCCCAGGGAGGCGTCCAGGAGGCATCCTGATAAGATGCCCGAGCCACCTCATCTGGCTCCTCTCAACGTGGAGGAGTAGCGACTCTACTCCGAGTCTCTCCCGGATGACCGAGCTTCTCACCCTATCTCTAAGGGAGAGCCCGGACATCCTGCGGAGAAAACTCATTTCGGCCGCTTGTATCCGGCGAGCCAACGCTTGATAAATTAATTTATATATTTATTCTTTGATTTATACAAGCCCAATAGTGCCGTCGAAATCGCAGCCATTGATTGAAGTGGAGATAAAAAATGAGAACCACGATTGTTGTTATTTTTCAGCTATTTATTGAACAAGGTGAACAGACAAATACAAAATATGCACAATTGCAGGCAACTACCGAAAAAAAAAGAATCCTCAAGCCTGGACAATCACATTCGACGAATCGGCCATATTTCAAAATATTGATTTCATATACAAGTAAATTGACTTACGACTTTGGTCATGTAACAAATTAAACTCTGAAATCAATATGCCCCTCTAAATTAAGCAATATTTTCACAGCCGGACGATTATTCTTCCAATTAATCTTCCGATTAATCGAATAATTGTATGCAAATCTAGTTTTTCATTTTCAAACAACAAAATGTCGTACGTGAGGTCAGATAGTATTTTTGTCTGTGACTTGGCTGGCCTGTGAATCCTTGTAGCTCAAGAAACAATATCAAGCCAGATTCCAGATCAACATACCAGACGTTTGTGTTTACATACAAGAAGTCAGCACGCCTTGATGAATTCATGCAGCGGCCTCCCGCATCCTCGGCTACCGCGAGGATTTGTATTTAACCGCGTTTTGTAGAATCCAGCCTCGTTGAGAAGCATCAGGTCCACTGCGAGCTGTGTGACTGCTGCCTGCCATGATCCCGAGAGCTTTACTTTCTCCTTGACAGGACGGCTTGAAATGGAAAAAAAATAAAAATTCTGTGCGATTATATCTCAGAAGGCGTCAGTGTGATGAAGGCTTTCAGTGGCTGAAGGATCTATAAGGACACGCTAGAATTCCAACTACTCCATCAATAAAATGTTTAACAAGGATTAATATTTGTTTTGGCCATATTGGCTTCGCTGATTGATTCACCTTTTGCTTTATTTTGTCATAAACCGTTTGAGACACATGACCGGACAAATAAATGTCAAGATATTTGTCCTGGGGAAAAGTCATTTAAATAAAGATTGTGTAGCTCTTGAGGAACGTCTCATTAGTTGAGCCATACACAAGCAATCAGGAGTATATTCCCCTTGACTCCATTTACGACTCGCCATTTCAACAAACAATTTGAATCGGGAAGCGGTGATGCAAGCTTTTGTAACTATTCATATAACCTGCCGTAAAATAAACGGATAATTATATGTAATGAGTACAAAACGGACAAGTGTAGTTTGATTGCGAGCAATACAAATGTAAATCAAAATACAATGTTAGTTTCTGATAAGTGAAGTCAGCCATGACAGCAGATCGGCTGTTTTTTTTTTTTCTTTTTCTGAATGCTTAGACTAAAAACCAAAGTGCTGTTGTGGAGGAATAGCCAGGTAACAGTCTGGAGATGTCTGGCCAAAAGGGATTTGTCCCCTTCAGGTGGGGGAGGGGGAGGGAATGGTGGGGGGGCTCCATGCCTCGCTATTTTACATTCCTGAATTGCTCAGCTGGCCAAGCATGCTTTCCACGACTCAGGCCCTTGGAAGTGTGTCATAGTGTCATATGACCGCTGCTTGCTGCAGAATTTATCCAACAAATATGGATTATGTTAAAGTGGCCTGTGAATTGATGAGGATATGCTAATTTGTCCCAGATGGGTACGTGAGAAGCGGGGGCGGCGGGGACAGCAGAAAGGCATAAGCAGTGTTTGGCAGGTCCATCATTCCGTCATTAAAGGCCACATTATTACTTACAACAAGGCTTGCATGACAATTGGCGCAATGAATGCAGTCCCTCTGAGAGTAAGCTCGCCCGTTTGCCCGCCGTGTCCTTCAGCTTCCCTTTTTGCCTGTTTAGTTTTCTCCACGGCTGCGAAAGGCGCTCTGCTCTCCCTCAGCTTGGCACGTCAATAAGACCGGGGCCATTACAAGCTGAAGCCATTCGTTAATATAACGAGATGCTTTTTGCTTTAATTGATAACCGATCAGTGCTGATGAGGCATTATGCACTTGTGGATACAAGGTTGTTGCCGAAGTGTACGTTGAACGGGAAGCACCTGCAAATTTGTTTAAAGGGAGGCAGGAGTCCTCCGGCGCCGCCATTATTCTGTTGTTGAGATGCATTATTATTGAGCTGAGCTGTTTGCTTTCTAGCTACACAAGCAGAAAGATAATAGTGGCTTATGCTCAAGTGCGCATGTGGGACACCTTTGGAAATCAACAGCAGCATTAAAAAGAACCCGTCGGAAATGGCACCTTTGCTGTTATTTGTGGAGGAAAATCAAAACATTAGAAAAATGTTGTAGGACATGACTTGATGTATTGCGATGATTTGTATCAAAACAAGCAGATGAGTATTGCTTAGTTATCTTATTCATATTTACTTTTTCGGACTACAAGTCACCGCCTTATAAGGTCGTTT
Organism: Syngnathus scovelli; assembly: GCF_024217435.2. Classification (NCBI taxonomy): domain Eukaryota; kingdom Metazoa; phylum Chordata; class Actinopteri; order Syngnathiformes; family Syngnathidae; genus Syngnathus; species Syngnathus scovelli. Next base: position 9,059,247 of record NC_090854.1, on the reverse strand, counting down.
TTAGTCAACGAAACAAACCAGTGCAGCAAATGAGTCAAACTTTATTCACCTTCACTTCAATATAAGGTGCACCTAATTATATTTTTCAAAAAATTAAAGGATTTAAGTGCACCTTGTCGTCTGAAATATACGGTAATTGTAATAACCGCAATAGCAAAAATTAACATTGAATAAGAGTAATTGTAAATTACACTCAGAGGAATGTGAACATGTCAAAAAATATTTTATACAATACTTTGGAAAAAACCGCAACTGAATTTAACTGTAGATGGATTTATAAATTATAATAACAAGAATCAAAAACAAATTTGAAGTAGTTTATAGTAGTATAATAATTTATATAACAATATATAATAGTTTGACATATAAACCCTAGCGCAATACAAATTTATAAATAAACATCAATATAAACCTGATGTACATGTAACATAATATTGTACTATATTACCATACATTTTATATTATACAGTCTGTCCTATTGACAAATGTCAGTAAGATTTCGATTCAGCCGTACTTTGGTGTGCGGCAAATAACCACAGACATCCCATCCCAACATATCAGGGATTATCATCACAAAAATGTCAGAATTAAAGTTGTCAAGATCGGCTTTCTACTTCCCCCCGGAGACCTCGCGAACCCAGTTGAGAACAAGGGAGGGGGTGTTACCATTTGTCATAGACTTCTCCGCGCTGTATTTGCTGGGGGCATTGTTAACACACCGCCTCCAGCCCAGGATTTGGCCAGGCCCCCAACAGATGTAGACCCCTCCGTACACACACACACACACACACACACACACACACACACACACACACACACACACACACACACACACACACACACACACACGCACACACTGGAATGAATCCGCCCCACCCCTCTGAGGAAGAATAAGATGCCCTGGGGCAATTCAGCGAGTGTGCATCAGTTCAGATGAGGCGCGTTAAGTGGCGAGTGATAAATTTGGCATGACAATTGCAAACACCATCACTTTTGTCTGTAATTAATTCCAGTGGTGCCTGAGGCCTTGCTGGTGTTGCGACTGGTGTGGGCCAGCAGTGCTTTGCTAACGAGGACGCATTACAGCCAGGATTATAGTCGGTCCACATAACGACTGGTTAGTGTGAGGCATTTTAAGCTGTGGTGCCATCTAAAAAGATATTTTTACAGAAAAAATGGATAATAAGAATAAATATTTGGTAGCAGTTATTTTTTTTAAATTTCTTTAGCCTGTCTATGGCGTATCACACTATATGTTAGCATTAAGCTATCAGTTTTTCAGTAGACAAAACTGGATGAAAGATAGAAATGAGCATATATATGTATGTATATATATATATACATATATACATATATATGTATATATACGTATATATATATATGTATATATATGTGTATATATATGTATATATATATATATATATATATATATATATATATATATATATATATATATATATATGTGTACATGTATATGTATGTATATATATATATATATACATGTATATGTATGTATATATATATATATATATATTTTTTTTTTTTTTACTATACAGTATTGTATTTAACGCCACCCTGAATTAAAAGTGTCTTCCATTCAAAGTTTCCCCCTGTAGCGTCTTTGGAATTTTAGTAGCACACTATGGTGTTGCTTGGCATTGAATATTTCAGGCCCACAGATTGCATCTTTAATATTTGGTCCAATGGGTCCAACAACTCAGTTTTTCTCGTTCAGTAGTAATGCGGATGCATTAATTAACGGCTTGTACTTCTGAGTAGTTTTATGGCGGCTAATGTCCCTCATTAAGTGAGATATAGTTACTCAAGGACATAAAAGAACCCCTCGGCAGTCCCATTCATCCTGATTTCACTTGTGAGAGTACTTGGGTACCCACCTTAACCTTTTTGCTAATGTTGCATCTCTGGGCCTCGCCATCCTCCCGTGTTTACCGGCTCCACCATCCAACACGCCACCAATCTGTGTCATTACCCTGTCATTGCATCAAATCACACGATTAGCTTCAGGGGCAGCGGTGTAGGCGGGCTTTGGCGCGGCTAGCTGTTGCCGGCTAATGGTGCGGTAGCGCCGTGATGGAGCGTTGTGTGCCGTCCTCCGTGCGGGGCCAAGGATGCGCCATCATTCAAGCCTGCCGTAAATGGCCTCAGGGTGAATCTTGTTTCACTCACAACTTTCATGTATGGATAGTGTTGTGGCCCTCGGAAAATAATCTCAACTCTGTTTGCGTTTGGGTAAATAGAAAGAAATTAGCAAAACAGGCTGCTGACTCACATTAATAATATTACTTGTATTTATAATTTCATAGTCTTTCCGCTTTCCCGTTGAAAGAATTAGCAAAGCGTTTAATGCAGCATATGAAAGGGGCACGATCCAGCTCTTCGGACAGGTTGTCGATGCAGCCTTTTATAATGCAACGGCTCGCAATTATCTCACGCCTGCTCATTTCACACTGACATATCGCTTTTCCTAAATGTCAGTAGTGCACTTGGCTTCCCCCAGCTCACGCGAGCCCCCCGTGCACCCGTACACACAGCTATGATGATGCCAGCGCTTTAGTCCTCAACATGTAGCCCCTCCCCTCCCTCCCTGCCTCGCCGGCGGGAATAGTGGTTCAGGCATCACCGATCGTTGACCTGGCTATTGTTGTTTGTGATACTTACTGGTAAACTTTTGCAATCAATACAACATCAGCCGGCCGAGCCCCTGGGAATGAAAACCTGAAACAGCGCACTTAATCTTGGAGCCGGCCCCTGCTCCCTGCTCTGCCACTAAACTAGGTAGTTGGCCTACTTGATGCGGCATTATTGCCGCAGAGGTCAGATGTGAGCTGTCTTGCTCGCCGCCTGATGAATGGCTGTTTTTGATAAAGCGCTTCTCCCATCCAGTGAGAGACATTTAATAATGATGGACCATAACTGCGCGCACAAAAAAAAAAAATCCTTGTACAAGAAAGGGGGAGAAAAAAAAATCCCTCCTGCCTGCCCTTCCTTATCTCAGACAGTGAGCAGTGAGACCCACCTTTGGCTAGCAACGGTAGCGCTGTAGCGCTACAGTCTGATAATGTCTCGTGTTTAAATCACTTTCATATTTAACAAACCTCAACTACTGTATATAAAATATTTCCATGAGAATTGTTTAAGTGTGTCTGTTGGGCATCACACCACTAAAACGCTCCAATAAGGCCTCTGCTGTTTTACATCGGAGTCCATTTACAATGCTAACAATGCTAAATGATAGCATTATGTCCACGGTAATGTAATTTCGCATCCACTTCGCTCTCCGGGGGAACGCGTAATATAATTGAATGCGTGGATGATGGTTTAGCGGCCAAAGCAACAGACAGACATTTGGTGCGTATTTATCTTAAGTCTCTAAATAAAACTGTTTTAAATGACTACGGTGATGAAAGTACCGCTTGCGAAATTAAATGCCATTCTCTGGGAAAACAGTGCCCGGAGCGTCGTGACAGTTTTGACATCAACACCGGCTTTAGTGACAGGAAGAACAGATTAATTGGAACCATAACACATTCCTTAAAGGTGAGGTAAACACACCTGACTGTATATTTTTCACCATCAGTTAAATCTCAATTGGATCTCAAACGCAATCCCAAGACGTTGAACAGTTAAATGCATTTTGACGTCCCCGCATTATAATGTCACTCGACTATAAATGAATCCTAACTTTGCTCGGCGCCGAGGAATTACCACGTATTTTGAGAAAACGCATCGCACGCCACGCTTTGAATTATGACGGCGGATCCAAATAAATGCGTGATGACTCGGGATAATTTATTGGGTGGCGGTATAGTAGTTCCATATTGAAAAGGGAGCCTAAGTGGGCTACGGAGGCTCGGTGCACCCGCTGGCCCGAATTGTGAAATGTCAGCGAAGAATGGAGGCTGTTTACCGAAGCTTGGTAAATGAGGGCTTCATTTGGGATGCAGCCGTATTCAATTATATGGTTATTTATTGATCAGAAACGATGTGTGTCTGTCTGCTGTGTGTAAAGATGAATTTGGTTGGGGGGGAAAAATAAAGTGTCAGGGAAATTGGCTGATGAAGGATTGCATTTGATCTGAGTGGGAATTCAAGAATGGAGACAGAATGCCCCTGTGTTAAAAAATGGAGCAGAGGTGAATTTGCAATTAAAGGTTTCCACAAAGAACTGTCAAGCGGGGTTCACAATAGAAAGTGAAAGCGCATAACAATGCAAAGTCAAACCACTTTTTATTTATTTATTTATTTATTTTTTTTTTTTGAGAAGTGACAGTTATTAAAGTTGAACTGAAAACAAATGTTTTGCATTGCTGGATGTCGGACGGTAATGCAACCGAGTGGGCACGTAGTTGACGCGGTGAATTAAATAATGAGATTCTCAAACTTTTCACATCAAGTACCACCTTAAAAATAACCACCAACACAACCAACTTAAAAATATAGTAACTTACATTTTAGTCCTAAAATGTAAATTTTGGTGGTTTTGCCAAATCAATGCCCAGGAAATCAAATATCTAAATTAATGAACTGTAAAATGTGTTTTTAATTAAAAAAAATATGTCCATGTCCCCAAAAACTAAAATTTTAGAGCAATAATTCAGAAATAAATTTAAGAAATAAATTTGGAAAGCAGGATAGGCAACAAATGTTAGTTTTTAAATATATTAATGTAATTGAAATTATTTTTTTTACATATTTATGTAACTCCTTTTTCCAGTTTATTTGCTTAATCCAAATTCAGGCGACCCTTTATGCATCATCGTAGGGGCGCACTTTGTCCCTTAGGCAAAAAAAAAAAAAAGTTTCAGAATGTAAGCAATTAAAAATAAATAAATATATTTAAATATAAATAGATATCCCTTTTCATACTGGTAGCTGCTTGGCTCTCGCCCATGCAAACACAAGAACCGATTTTTGCTTAAATAACAAACAACAATGAACGAAGCAAATCCTGCCCGTTTCGGGGTCGCCGGGGTGAAATAAGTGTGAAAGTTTTCATCTGTCGACCCCTCTTGTTTGCTCATTTACTGGGCTCAGCTGAAGTGCGCTGGGCTGTGTGATGCACCAGCGCTCTCACTCGTTCGCTCGCTTTACATCCCTCCTGTAAACACTGTCTATTATATTATTCACACCGGCGTCCTCCCGAGAGAGAGGCAGGGACCCCCTCCTGAATATGGAACGCCAGCCAGCCAGCCAGCCAGCCAGGCAGGCTTCTCGCCGTTGGTCAGCGGCCCTGGGACGCTTGCCGCTCGCTCTGGTGTCTTTAAACGGGCTGCCGGGTAATCCCCGGGCAGCCGGGGCTTCTCTGTTGTCTCCCGGTTGTTTTCTGTGTAGTTCATAAATTATAGATGGGCCATGTCGAGGGCCATCATGCTGCCTGATCCCTGTCTGTGCTGACAGCTGTATGATGCGCACTGAGTGCAGCAGATTGGGAGCTCAGAGTTTCATCAATAAATATCACTCTGACCCTCACACTTGGCCTTGTGTCAGTGGTCAAGGTAATGGCTTTTTATTATCGTGAAGGGCAGCCCAGCGTGGGGTAGTCTTAAGGTTGCTCGTCCATCTCAGGTCTGGAGACGGCCGGAGGAAGGGAGGGGCGGATGAGGCGAGCGAGAGATGAGAGGCGTAGCCGGGCTCCGACTTGAAATGGACTGCCTCGTTATTATGTGGAGCCCGAGGATGTTTGACAGGGAACAGCGGGGTGCTTTTGTGTGGCGCTCTGGAGGAAGTAGTGATTTTCATGGCCACATTATTGGATTAAATTAACCTTATTAACCAGCTGTGATGAATCCTATCGAGCTCGGAAAAGATCCGCAAAGAAACGCCACGTGTTTTCCTTTGATTGCCGAGCCTCGGCTAGGCGCTAACGGGGGGGTGGGGGTTTGGTTGGCTCACGGATGACGGGGCTTGAAATGCCATGATTGTGTACTGAAGGCTCGGGCGGCCGGACATGCGGCGTGATGTCTTCAGACTGCGGCTTTTCAGACAAAACAATAAAGAACAGAAGCAGCGTTTTGTTGAAAGTTCATTCATCAGAAGCTGCATATTTTTTTTTGTTTTTGTTGAAAAGGGTAAAAGCTGCACGCTGTCAGCGAGGCACAAAGGCTAGATGCTATAGATTACTTTAATCCCCTGCCAGATATAAAAAGGATAATTACATATTTGTGGTGGAGGCTGTGCGCTGGAAAAAAAAATCAATACAGCCTCTTTGTATGACACTTCATTAGTGTGAAAAAATCTCAGAGCTGAGAAGAACGGCGCTGCAATTAAATGGTTCTGCTACCTTGGACGCTGTAATGGCTCTATATTATTATATTATTATCCAGTTTATTTGAAATAGTGGTTGCGCTCACGGAGTAATTGGAAACCATTGATTATGTACTTTTATGTCTACACTCTTGCACATCATTATGGAGAGAAGCAATAGTTAGTTAGCCCCTCTAATGAAGCACTAATTGCACTAAGTAGGTTAAGATGTTAGTCAAACTGTACTCAACTGAAATCGTGCCACAAAGACTTCCAATTAATCTGCATAAAGCCGCTCACCGATGTGGGCGGGGCACGTCGCGTCGGTTTGATTTGGCAAAGTCGCGTTCGGGTGGCGGGATTGGAAATAAGGGAGAATGTAAAGTCACTTTACTGCTGTTTCAAGCCGAGGAACCTTTGTAATGGAATGTCGCTTCCTTCCTGATAATGTCAGCGGTCCACCGCCGACTGATCATTACACGGCCGTGTCTTTTAACTTTTACAACTGTGATAACATTTACGCGAGAGTTCACACCTTCAACCTATTTTAACCTCGGTGACATAACGCCGGCGTTATTTTACAAAAGTCTTTCAAAACAAAATGCGGACAAAGAGGGAGTGATAAAAGTAGTGCTTAGATGTATGTAGCTTTTGCCGTAAGAAACCGCAAGATTTTTTTTTTTTTTTCGGCTTATGTTTTCCGTAATGTAACAATATTTCACAAACCCCCCCATCATGGTCCTCGGTAGAGAGCGAGCGATGGTGACAGTACACTCCTGGCAATCAGTCAGCTCACCACCCACCACTATGCGCCATCCCAGATGTGGAGTGCCAGTTACGGCTTAAACCCGGCGATGGCGGCGGGAGGACTCGGCGCATTTGATCTTTTTTCTTTCAAAGGGCTCAAACGCTCCCACCATTGTACGCTTGAGAGACACTTCACCCTTCACTAGCCAGGATGAAAAGAATGTCAAAAGTGCTCTCTTGCTTGTTACTGACAACCCGGGACTTAACTTACTCCAATTGAAAACAAATTGATTTCACATGGCCCGATACTAACCATCGATTCGATCGGGTTTGTAAAGCGGTGGGAATTAGCCACCGTGTTAAATGTTCCTCTCAGGACTTTGCGGGAATAGAAACGACGGGACCGGGGAGCCGGGTCGAACCTCGCGAGCTGTCATTGCACATGAAAGGATTAATGTCATCTTCTAAGAAGCAAGGGCAGAAAGCCGTCTTATAGTTATTTATTCTGTTTCATTCACATTCTGCTGGCTCTGTAAAAAAAAAAAAAAAAAAAAAGGCTAATATCAGGGCCTAATTTGTAGACCTTTAAATTCCAGACAGAGATTCCTTAACATATCTCTGGAGCTCACGGCTCCTCTCGCCAGAGCCCCGTCTCTCTCCTTGTGGGATTCCTCTTAAAGCCCACCAATTTACTATCTGAAGCAAAGTGAAGATTTACATGAGTTTGTACTTGAATGGCTCCAACTCCGACTAAACACAGGCTCTGTAATTACCATTGGAGGATCCCGCTTTCTGATACCACCTCCCGTTCTCCGCCCCGTACCTTGGCCAATTGAAGGGGAGAGGAAAAAGAAGGAAATACTTATTCCCCAATGCCGATTCTTAGCGCTCCTTGTTCAGGATCTGTAATTGGATCTGTGTTTTCGACTCCTTGCTAATAAGCGGCTTACTTTAGCTCCCCCTAGACCTGACCCGCTACATTTTTTTTTTTTGTTTTATGAATTTTACAAGGGGATTTTAATAGATGCTTTAGGCTATGCAAAAAAACATAGGCTTGAAGGGAGCCATAATGCGGAAGCCTTGACACGGAGCACGCCCGAGTCGCTGCTTATCATTGCGGACGGCGCTCATAACTTCTGAGATTGATGTTGGACAAAAAAAACGGGAATGACCGAGAGGAGATACATGAGAGAATATTAACCTGTGCTCCCGTAACTAACTAATTGTTTAGCATGCGCTCGCACCTCGGGCAGGGACTCTCATTATCTTTACCCGAACATGACGGCTCGGCCGATTTTTTTTTTTTTTTTGGTAGCCGGGCTTGTTAGAGGAGATTGGAGGTCAGGGCCAATTGTAATCTTCCTTCACTTCTGTCTTTGGTACAGTTTAAAGGCCACAGTCTGAATTGGTGTCTCTTGATATTTTACAAAGATTACAATTGGAGCCGGAGCCGCGTGTATTTATCGTCAGCTGAAGGATATTCATGAAACGTTAACTTTGAGGCCAAAGAAGACCTTAACAGGATTTGATCGGCTGTAGCGCAGATATGTTTTTTTTATCGGATCTCGCGCAACATAATGTACAGCAGTTTTCAAATTTAAAATCCTTTAATTTGTTTTATTTAATTTTCTGTTTTTTTTCTATTTATTTTAATCTTATGGCCTGAAAAATACGGTATAGTCTGCAAATGAAATCTCGAAATGGCGATTAACAAAGCGTGACTTAAAACTTCCTCTTAATGCGCAATTGGAAGTTTGTTGAGCCCCCCCACAAGTCCAGTTAAGATATTTAATCATGTTTCCAAGCAATTTTATCTTGTCATTTGCCAAGTTGTGCAAACACGACATGTCACCTCTCACATCCGTGTTCATCTGTCCTTCTAATGCGAGCGCTCGCCGACGGTCCAGTGCTCATTTAGAAATGGCAGAATGACAGCGTCGCCTATCCGGGGTCGCCCAAATGAGAAGGACGGGAAAAAATGTAAAGATGAGTGTTGACCCGTAGCCCTCCCTCAGCTACCTCAATCATTAAATACCTCCAGATATCCTTGGATGATTCCATTATTCATAACGAGATGTAACAGATTTTTTTAAATCATGAAGCCTATTCATTTGTCTTGCAAAGAAAGGGACTTTACAGAACATCTCCACCATTTCTCCAGATGAATGAGACAGACGCGGTCGTAGAGGTGAATATTCAATGAAGCCGAAGCTTTCCGCACAGGTACTAACTAAGACAGCCTGTACTAATGACCGACACAATCGCCCATCTTGACGCCTACGCCGAAGATAACAAGGAGAGGTGGGAATAGGTGTAATGTTCTTTGGCTCCTCTTCCATCTTCCCGTATCTTCCCTCACAATGGGAAGCGTCTTTTTCCTTCAGCGCAAAGCTAACGTGACATCAAACTTTCCTCCCGCCTCTCTCTCTTGTGGTAATTCTCCCATCTGGAGGATGTTTGAGAGAAACAAAGAAACAATAAGAGGAAGTTGGGCAAGGAAGGGGGGGGGGGGGGCGTCAGGCTGTCAGTAATCTGACAGCTATGGTAACTACCCTCTAATCCAGACGGCTCCAGCCACGCTCCGGCCTGACACCCGTGCCTCTGACTGACAGCTGAAGACCAAGCACATTCCACAGGCAGAAGTGACATCCATTCTATTAAGGCAGACAAGCACAAAGCCTAGATTTGCCCCGACTGGCTGCTATTGCTATTGGGGTGATTGGAGAGGTCCTGGAGAAGGTGTCAGACTCAAGCTCAGATGATAACCATATTGTAATGATGCTGCTGGACAATGAAGTGCCATGATTGCCCATGCTGACAGCAGAGGTTTATGTCTGGGTCCCCCCCGCCCCCCTCCCCGACCCCCCTTTTTTCTCCTCAACCGCATTCACAGGCAGCTCACAACACACAGCCTCTAGGTTCCAACTGCCAGTCAAAAAGCCGGGCGCGCTTCATATTCCAACGCCAGCGAACGGCATAGACTGACCCGAGACACGCTGCGCTGACAGGAAGCGCCGAATAATTGTTGTTTATCTCGCTCCTCCTTAGATCTCACCCGGTAGCATAAAGAGACTCCTCAGTGTCCATTTGCTTGGCCAGAATCTTCCACTTAACTGCGGCAAGGCTGCCGACGGTTGTTTTTGGCAGGAAAGCATGTAATTGGTTTCATTTGGGGTTAATTATTTGCACTGGCAGGTCGCATTGTTGTAAGCCGTTCATTAGGGTACACATCCAACACACGGAGCAAATGAGATGAGCTGGCTGTGCTTTATGCTGGTTTTGCTTGAAAAGAGTTTCGGGGATTTCAACAAAACCTTAATGATCCTCTTAGCAGCCTATATAATGAAACAAGTTTACATAAATTTAGCCACACAGCAGCCTTGGCATCGGACAGGCTCGACTGCTCATGTCTGGCTGCGTAGCCTAATTAAAAGTGCTAAAAAAAAAGTGGACCCAAAATTTATGTGCTCTGCTTTATTTTCACTTCTGTCCCTTCTTTCAGTTTCACCTTCATTTTTTTTTTTTTTTGCATGGTGTAAGATTACGTGTTTTTATTTCCCCAGCTGCAGTTTTATTTGTCAACAACTATGCATGGTAGCTCTAAGCAAATCTGTCATACAGATAAATCCCAATATATGTACTATAGAAATATATCAGCCACACTCTTTGAATCCCCTTCCCAACATTTAAATGAGTCAGAGCCATTTGGGTCCCGGGCAGGCTCACCAAGGGTGACATTTCCCGTCTCCTCTCCGGCCACAGCGTGCTCGTCTTCCATCTTACTTAGCTCGTCTTGATGGAGACTCAGGGTGCATGCCTAGCTTAAGTGACAGGGAGTTAAGTATACATTCACGCCAGCCTGGGCTGCTAGTTAAGTTGACAGAGAGCCTCTGCAGCGGGCTGGTCAACACCAAGCTCATTCGCTGCCATGATTTAGAATGAGGCAGCTAGCCCAGTTGGATTTAGACAGCACATGTATTAAAGTCTTTATTGGTTCCTGGCACATGTGGACGCATCACACATAACACAAAAGGTCTTTTGTAATTCATGGATCTTCTTGGGCTGCAACTCATGGAAGAAGGAAAATACAGTCATCAGACACTTCATTAAAATAATGTTGTTGTTTTTTATTAAAGCTTTTATTTAAACTGTTATCAAAGTTGGTTGATGTGATTTATTTTTTATTTTTTACAGTGTAGTTTTACATAGAAAACACAGGATGGGCACACCAGCGTACGTAAGCACATTTAAAGTCATGTGCCACGTTGAGCAAACTCGGCCATATTGACTTTCTGTCAATGTGTAGGTTTGCGATGCGTAGACGATTCTCTCTCAGAATGTTCTCGACTCCCATTTTCCATGTCAGTGTCATATTGAGCAGAATAACGAAGCCCGAATGTGCCACTGCGGAGGTCCACGTTCAAGTAGGCCTTAGCTGATGACAGACGACAGCGCCCCTGCTGGCCAAGTCGTGCACTCCATTTCACAAATGATATATTCCACCAAAAAATGGATTCATTGCATGAATTAATGTAATTGCCATTTTTTTTAAACACAATATAGCTCATATTTGATCTCATTAGATTGTGCAAATGTACCTGATGTTGTAGCCAATGAGTGCAATTTAACACACAAAGAAAAAGTGCTCTCTGCACTTTGTGCATTGCAGGCCAGCAAAGCCATCATGAGATAGATAATTGCACATTTTTGGCTACTCAATGAATAGTTAATTGGTTGCCATCAGAGTCCCTGGGAAAGGTTACATTTACAGTCGCATGTCACCAATTAGCATCTCAGCTGGCTTTGTTCATCTGCAAATATTTATGGCAAAAAGTCAATGTTTGGGGCGACAAATGACAACGGCACGTTGCAGAAGCACAAGATGCTAGTCGGTGTAATTTTGAATCAATGCCCGCATAATCAAATTGCTATTGACAGCCCTCATCCTCATTCTGCCCGTGGCTAAAAAAAAAAAAAAAAAACAATCTCAGCGCGGCCAAGGATGAATGCATTAACATCCCCGCCGTCAGTCTAGCGCAGAACAAAAGCTCCTTGACGCAATGTTAACACTGGAGATTAGGTCAAGTCCTCCCCCCCCTCCCCCCTTCAGAGTTTCTCTCCTGTAAATGACGACTTTTGATGTGAAACAAGCAACATGTCAAGGCGAGTTGAAAGATGTAGGCATTTTCTGCCATGTCACAATGACAGGCCCTTGAATATTTGGGCCATTAGGGGCTTATTAGTGAATAAATGACCAGATGGTTCAGTGATGCACGGAGATGGACAGAAGTGGATGCTACTAATCAGCAGCGTCTGTGGCTGGGTGTCAAATCACGCGACATGGTAACCCGTGGCAACAGAAGAAAAGTTAACATTAGCAAGTCAATTTGGGATCGAGCTGCTGTAAACAGGGATTGGAGCAGAATGTGTGTGTGTGCGTGCATCCAGAGAGCAATTGAATTTCAAACGCTGTAAATTTATGGTTTTCCATTTGCACTTTTTACTTTTGCACCGCTGTAATAGTTTGTGAGATATTTGATCCATACACAAATTGTGCTGATGGTGGTAATGGCTTTCTAGAGGTTGTAGTTTTTCTTTGTTTGCGTTACTATTCACCTGAAACATAAACACATCTCACATTTGTTCCCTTTCAACTGCACCTCCCGCTTGTGCGGGTCAATATATCAGTCCAATTTTTACTTTTCACTTGCTTTGATTAGTTGGATTCCCAGATGCCCCGCACGCTTCTTTACGGGAGGTAACCAACAGTGTTGAACATAAACCAGGTTTTGGCCTCTGGATAATTGGTGTTTTTATTTTTCTGTGACAGATCTGAAAAGATGCGTGGTGCATTTCACGGTTAACAACACAAGAGTCCGTGTTGGCAGAATATTGAACATAAATAAATGTTAAAGTGTAAGTGTTAGAGTTTTTGGACACATCAACTCATTGCAATTAAGTCAAAGATAATGGTAGCCAAGAATTAGCATTAGCATGATAGTTTAGTTTTGCTATTTTAGGTTAATTGGATAATCTGGATAATTGGTGTTTTATTTTTTGTGAAGTTTGGTGCGTTGAACACAAGAGAATCCATGTTGGCAGAATATTAAACATAAATAAATGTTAGTGTACACTAAGTCTTTTTGAACACTAACTGTACAATTAAGTCAAAGATAATGGCAGCCAATAATTAGCATTTGCATGCTAGCTTAGTATTGCTGTTATTTTGGTGAAACTGAATAGTTAGGCTTTGATAAATAAAATGAAGTCATTTGACTCTCTCTTTAATCCAATTTAAAATGTTTAATATTTGAATCATTGCTTAATCATAATTTTTACCATTTGATATTGAAACCGCCATAGTTTATTTCAACATTGTCAACATTGTTGAGTAAATGTAAATGCAGCCATGTTTGATACGTTTGCAATGAAATCTACATGGACAATCCTGAAAATTAAATCAGAATTAGGCTTTTTAACCTCCATCCTAAAATAAATACTTGTCTACACCGCCCAAGAGATTCCCGCAGTGTTTTTTTTTTTTTTTTATTAGACTAACAAAGCCAAATGCAGATGTGAGTAGAGTACACATACGATAAATTACGACGACTGTTGCCCTCGATTATAATTAAACTACACTTTGTGCACATTAAGCACTTTGACGCATTGATGTATTGTAGTGATGAAATTCCTTGATAAACAAATTAATTTGAATAATTTATGCACACATTCAGCACTCCACTCTATAATACCTTTGAACAACAGCGCAGGCGATAAAACAATAGATATCGTCAGCTTTATGTAGGCTGGAAACAGTGGGGCGCCGTGTTATTATCCGTCCCCCATTACATCCAGTGGAAGTGCGTTGTTATTATTTGTCATCATATGCTAATTACACATCATTAATGTTAGACCTTAATGGCCCCAGGAGCGGGTAATAGGCTGTAAGGCTGAGCCGGTTGCTTGCAGGGAATCTGAGTCTAGGGGAGAAAACACATGCTAATGAAGCTTAGACATTCTATCTTGGCAGATTAAATGGGGGAAAAAAGATCACAACCCTTAAAGTAAGCGTTTTGACATGTGTAATTGGAGGAGACAACAAACTTTTGTTCTATTATCAAGAGGAAAAGGGGGGAGGAATCAGACGTAAATCTCTCCAGCAAGCTTTGCTCCCTGTGAGCCTTCAGTCAGTTTAGCCAAATGAAATCTCACTGCCGCTTTCAAGCTTTTGGCTGCAGTTAGACGCAAGATGGAGTAGTCCTTGGAAGCCGTGCTCGATTGAAGCCGGTAATCTGTGGGCATGCGTGTTAGCATGCTTGCTAGCCTCGCCGAATAAATCGGTGCCAAATGTCCAACTCATTTGGTCATAAAATTTGGAATTTGTTTTTGGGGAAAATGTGTTTCTAAAGTCACATAAAATTTGAATTTCACTATGGCGGCCATTTTGTGGAATAAAAAAAAAAAATGGAATGCGTACTTCAAATAAAATCTCCCATAAGGTAAGTCTCGGCATTTAAAACATCACGAAAATTTTGACCCATCGACAATTTGAAATTTTGGCCCCTATTATATCCATTTCACCATAAACCAATCATCTTTGCAAGATTGTGCCAAAGCACTCATTTTAGTTATTGCCCTCATTTTCCAAGCAGTGCAGGGAGCTATTCGGAATGACTACGTAAGTAAGCGCATCTGGCCCGTTCCTACAGGCCCGGCCCGCTCCTTGGATGAGACGACAACGCGACAGCTGGTCCAGCGTGGCTTCGTGTTTGACCTCGCAGCTCCACGTGTAGTTGTGGGCGGGCCCTCGGCACTCTATACTCTAAAGACATGCGTGCCAGTTGGAACACCTGGTGAGCGGGGGCCCACCTCGGAGCCGTGGGTCTAGTTGCACTTACACCGGGTTAGGGAGAGCGTTGAGGTGTGTTCTCGGGGTCTTTGACCGAATATCAGCTCTTGACACATTTAACAACCCAAAAGGCTCATAAAGCTGGGGGGAGGGGCTTAAGTGCCCATTTGCCCTGTCTTTGAGCTCCAAGCCCAGAGGCCCTGTCATCACAAAGCAACGCAAGTTGTAAGCCGTAGCTAGGATGACCTCCATATATCCAAATAGAAGAATGTGGACGGCTTCCGGTTTGACCTCACCAGCTGTTTTATATATAAAGCCGAGAAACACCGCCGCCGATGCAGCAGTTTATTGAACTCGGGAGAAAGTGGGAGGAACTGTTTTTGCTTCTAAAATTGAATTAGCTTGTGTTTTGAAGACAAATTTGTAGTAGTATTATTTATTGATTGGTTTATTATTTAAAAAAAAAAATGTGAATGAGGCCCTCTGTTAGAATTTCATGTCAAGCATCCTAATTTCTATATATGAGTTAATTCTGGCCTGCGATGACGTAATAGAAGTAATCGGTAGAACGTTGGTGCTAAAATGTCAGTTTGTTGAATTATTGCTAGTTATCACAATCACCTTCTCTTTGACTCCTTCATGTATGCAATGAGAATCATGCCGAGCGCCTGGGAGAAATGTGAAAGGTCAGATGTCATCTTTCAAATGAGCGACGGCGGCGCACCTCTAATGAAACGCTGTTGCAAATAGGTGTTGAATACGAATTGCATTAATTTCTTAAATGTCTTTCATATTTGCCAGCGCCTCAGCCTTTTTAACTGGGATAATTTGACAGCAGCCCTCTGCCTCTCTCTGACAGCTCCGAGGAGCTCGGTCGGGCTCGGCACCTGCGTCCACCCAAGCATTAAACCTCAGATCCTGAACTCTCCTCACAAATGAACTGTCAGATCATTACGGTGCGTGATGCAATATAATCTGTCTCAGAATTAGCATTTGGGCAAGTCCTCACAGTATCCCCCCCCCCCCCCCCCCCCTTCCCTCCCTCCCGTTTTCCATCTCCTTACCGTACATGCAGCTCTCTCAGAAGGCTCTAGTTTGAATATGCATCTCTTCACATTTCCATGAAAGACCCGTGGGGAGCGTAGGCAGAGTGCAGCTTTCAGCATTAGCATGTCAGGAGGGAAGGGTCCTTTTGGTACAAGGGTCCCACTGCAGATGCTCTGCCTCACTTGTTCATTACAATTGCATTTCATCAGCTTGATGATGTCCACATGTCAATTGAGCGCCAGGATTTTGCACACAAAGGAGCCTTTGGGAAAAGGACCTCGCTGGCTAATCAGCTGATTATCATACCTCAAACAGGGCCGTAGCGTAGACGCCCGCCCGCCAGAACCCGCGAAGTTGAGGAGACAGGACTGATGAATCCAGATAGGCAGGCCGCCGCAATGTTGATTAAAGGAGCTCTCGCTTTTGAAAGCACATGGAGGAATGTGAAGTTAGCAAACACGAGGCGAGTGAGGCTGGCCCAACACAATATAATTAGAATAGATAGAGGCTGTCACTATTTTTTTGTGCATGTTTTAGCATACTAGCCGCATTTCTAAACCTGAGCGTTACAGCAAATTTGTGTTAATACTTATTGTTGAACATGAATCAAATATCAAAATAAATAAACCACCCCTGATCTTTGACGTCTTGCCAGTGAATGCGTGAAGGCATTACAGCAAATTCCAAGGACGTCCTGTGCGGCCATCGTTAATAATCCAAGGTTTCTTAGCATATACAATTGGATTTTTTTTACCGGTAATTCCCAATATTTTGAATTGTTTTTTTTCCAGTAACTGAAATGAAGCTCGGTAAAAAAACAAATGATGTCAAACTTTTTCAGACACTTTATTCTTTGAGCTCAGCAGAAACGCATTGTTGTCTTTGTTTTTTTGGGTTATTGTCTTTACTTTGAATCAAATTGCCCGCCACGCCTAACAGAAGTGAGGTCACAAGTGACCTGCAACTCCAATTATAAAGTCTTGCATTGTTCTTGGAGCTGGGAAATGAAAAAAAAAAAAAAGAATCAATGTGCTGAAGGCATATCCCCATCAGAAGACCTAATGATGTCTTTCTGGACCACAGCCTTGCACACTGCATAGTAATCTTCTGCTAATTAGCTTTATAATGCCGAGGCAGGCCTCCGCATCAGCACAATTCCAGAGAGGACAGTCAAGTTATTTATTTATCTCGCCGTGGCTCATTGTTATGGCTCTTATAATTGAAGTGGAATTATTCAGATAGGGTTTTGTTCATTTGGAATTAGTGTTGCGCAGGGTGTCAACTTTATTTTCATGATGTTTCATTAATTCAAATGAATGGAAAAGAACATTTAAAAGCAACACATTCTTACTATGCTTGAACTTTTGGAATCACGTAATTGGCAATTCCGCGTTGGGAAAAAAATATTTTCACAGGCCATGGTATAAAATGCTGTTTAGAAATATATTTTTGTACTTTTGGAATACATTTACAAAATATTTTGCATTATTCTTCATTCCGTTTAAAGTCCAGTGTTGACCTGTGCACCTCTTTAGTGGCTTTATTGCTTTCTCGGACCCATTAATCATCAATTATTGATCTTTTGACTGCTGATTAAGGCCTCTTTTTTTTCCCCCACACATGGGATAGGAAATATTCCATGCATGTCATTCATCACAATATGTTTTAGTTGCGTCGTCCCGGATGAAAATAATTCAAATGGCTTTGCAAACTTATGACCCCAAACTTTTCACAAGTATTTGTTCATTCTCCGAGAGCTTAGTAGGTGTCCACCTTTTCCCTGTCAGCGCTGCCAACTGACAAGTCTGGAGAATTTGGTGAGATGTTATACGGCAGCACAACTTGTCTCCGGCTCTGACAGCGCACAGCACCTGCCAAACGATGTTCTTACCTCGGCTATCAGCTACGAGCGAGCAATGCTAAGGGAACTATTTCACACTCCCTCAAGGTGGAATTTTCCCGCGTTGTTCCTCTACTTTCATTTTCTCGGGAGGGAGCAGAGGAGATAGTTTGATGGATAGTGAAACACTGGACAGAGGTTTGATTTGATTCCCAAGCTAAGGTCTTCATCGCTCTACGGGCAGAGTTCACGGTGTCAATCGCGCTTGCATGATTTGCTTATTTGCAAGTTGTAAAATTTTAGAAAAATGCAAATAAATATGGCGTCTTGACATACAAGTGACCCAACTTACAAGTTGTTGTCCTGGCTGTCAAAATAAAAGTAAGATAAAAAAAATAAGATAATTGCATGTTATGCATTTAAAACAACCACTTTGCTAGCTTTATGCTAACACACGATAGGGAAAAACCATGCTTACGAATAGCACCCACATGACGACGTTATATTACTTAATTTTGAATACTAATTGCGTAGCAAAACATGTAGACAGACAATACAACAAAATTGATAGGCATATATTCTTTATCCTCTGCAAAAATACTGCAGATTACTGACCATTTCTGTACTAGGTGCCATGATTGTATTTAATTTTTTTTTTTTTTTTTTTTTTTAAGTTTCACAAGCTGTCTAAAATCAGCCTTCTTTGGCAGCCTCGAGTACAAAGTTTTTTTTTTCTTTTATACTGATGCAACCTGGAAGCAGACAAGGAGGTAGATGAGAAGCGTTTAATTTGCTCGTCCTTTCAACTCTTGTGCCAACAAACTTAAGGTCTTATATCCTATGCGCAGATTAATACGCCCGTCTAAGTCTACAAAGCCAGCTTCAATGCTCAGGAGATTAGCATGTCTTCTTTTATCTAGAACTTCTTCTGCAGCGCCGGTGACCCCGCGCTTGGTGACAGGACAGCTGGACATAAAAGGAACCTGTGCATTTCCTCACAAGAGCATGTGCCATAATTAGAGCCATAATGGCGTCTGAATGGAGTGCAGGTTAATGAAAGTCTGCGAGGGAACCGAGGGGGGGCTTTTGGGTAAAGAAAACAGCGGGCTTCTGCCAGCAGCCCGATGATAGCAATTTGCAGAGTGAGTTATGTCCTATAACGTCCACGCAGCGAGTACTTTGCGCGTGTTTCGCTCTTAAATGGGGTCTAGTGATACACTCTCATTTATTAATATGCATAGAGGAGCTAATGAGGCTGAACCATCTCAGATAATAGGATTCTGAGGCTGCAGGAACACCGAATGCATTAATGCTGTATGACTTTGGTGTCAGGTATTTGTCTCTGAATACCTCAAAATGGCGCTTTAAAGCATCCGCGTTCCAAGGAACGTTAAAAACTGCATTGTGTCTTTGTACTTACTGCGTATTTTGTAGTTATTGTCCTTTTGAATTGCTTTTGAAGAAAAGTCCTCATTAATGAGATC
The DNA here is from genome assembly GCF_024217435.2 of Syngnathus scovelli. Lineage (NCBI taxonomy): Eukaryota > Metazoa > Chordata > Actinopteri > Syngnathiformes > Syngnathidae > Syngnathus > Syngnathus scovelli. Next base: position 9,040,016 of record NC_090854.1, on the reverse strand, counting down.
AATGGCTATTGAAGGGCTCATTTACATATAATGAGCCACTTTTACACATTCTCTCACTTGGGCGTTGTTTGTATTGTAAAATAATTACACCCTGAAAAGTAACCCAAATGATACGAAATAGTCCAATGCTAGGTTTATTTTATTTTATTTTATTTTATTTTATTTTATTATTAGTCTAAAATGTGCAATAAGCACATCTCTTCAAAATCTAAAGAGTGAGCAAAATTTTTTAGCGTTGTCGTCATCAACTCTCATAAGCTGCCACTCATTTTGATGAGGAAAGCATCAGTATCGGTACACAGCTTATCGCTGAAATGAGAAAAGCAAGTGGTGTGTTTGCACAGAATGCAACATTATTCCATGTAATATAAGCGAGCGTAACGTCCTCCAGGAAGCAAAAAGCTCAGATTCTTGCCCTCTTCCTGTCAGCACTTTTCGGCGTTGCCGTATTAGCATTGTCTCCTCTCTGTAAATATGGTGTCCTCATTCAGTCACAGTGAAAAGGAAGAACATTTGACTACAATGGCCTATTATTGGCTATAATAGGGATGAAACAGACTCTCAAGAGAGACCGGCAGACTTGTGAACTGGAAATGTCTGCTGTTCATCACAACACTTTAGAGGCGAGCTTTTCTGTGCGAGAGTAGCAATCGGTGCCCCAGGATAACTTGCACTGATGCCCCTCTTCATTCCCGCATTGTACTTTTTTTTTTTTTTTTTTTGCTTCGGTTTGAGAGAAAGCTGCTGTGAAGTGTTGAGAAAAGTGGACCGGAATCAAAAAAGTATTTTGTTCCGAGCAGTGTTTTTCTACTCTAAATCATAATCTCATAAACCTACCTTCAGAATAGTATAAAGTCAAATTACAAACGTCATTTATGATTGACATTTTGCCGACTAAACAGATTATATCCAGTCAAGTTAGCGTCGCTCACTTCCCTTCTTTCATTAAGCGAGCTTTGACAAGAACACCCCAACCATCCCTATCTCCTCTTTAGACATTAACCTCGCCCTCCCCCCCCCCCCCCCCCCCCATGCTGACCCTCCACTACCCCCCCCCCCGACTGGACCCCTCTCTTTGGTACAGGGCCTGGCTGTCAGGCCCTCTCCTGTGAATGCGGCTGCTGTGATTTCCTCTGGGCCATCAGGTGGGCTGCTGCTAACTAGCCAAGCCTGAGACAGGGTGACCTCAAACCTCAACATGATGGGTCTGAATCAACAATGTGTTCGCCTAAACAGGGAGGGAGGGTGGGAGGAAGCAAACAACAACACCCGTCTGTAAGTGAACCAACAATGCTGCATAGCAAAGTTTTTTCAAAACGAGTTCAGCTGAAGCTTTTGGCGTTTGTGTTCTCGCCGCCATCCTTCCCTCGCAGTAGGCGTGTTGTAAATCAACGGTGTGTGGTGTGAACTGTCATTATCGTGATCATTAACGTTCGCGATATCATCTGCGCATGGCACGTAATTATCGCATTGTGTTTCAGACGGGGCCTCGTGTTGCCTCCGCACTCATTCGGAGCCTGTCAGATGAGAACAAACTGGGTTTAATGAGCTTATCCGATGCCGCCATTTCAAAGATGTTAGGGCTGAATAATATGAAAAATAATATAATTAAAAAAAATATTTTCCCCTCTCGCAGTATGGTGATTGCGATGTAATATGCGATTATTTTTCAGTCGTCTGAATTTGTGTTATAATAAACAATGTTTTGATCTTAAATGTTAAACTCACACGATTTGAATTCAATTTAATCGTTCAACACCTATAAAACGTCTAATTATCGTTTTAAACCGATTCTACCGCCGAGTATCGGCGAGAGCAGGTGAGATTCTGTTGGTCACAAAATATTAATCAGTTCACCAGCGCTCCACAGTTGTTAGCATTTAGCCGGTGATAAAATGTATCGACGTCACCCGCGGATATCTGAGGCCTGTCTCTCTTCTCTCCTGGGTCTTCTTGGGCTTTTCAAGAATGTTTCAAACTTTTCCTCTCCCTCTATTCCCCTGCGCCATCCTCCCATCATATCTGAAATGTGCTTACAGCAGTGGCCGTCTTTTGCTTGAGAGCTCTTTGCCTTATGCTTCCATCAGAGGAGAGCGAGTCTCACAGATGCACTGCTTAACAATGCCATCCCCTGCTCCCATCAGGGGGGGGGGGGGGGGGGGGGGGGGGGGAGGTTGCGGAGCTGCGCCCCGCAGAATAAGGGGGGCAGGTCCCCCGTGATTGGCGAGAGCTGAACATGGATGCCAGCTTCCATCTGCCATGATAGCCTATCTCTGAACCTTCAATCTGTCAAAAGCTCGGTGCCTGCTTGAAGGCTCCGGGAGATTTGGCGCGCTAAACAGATTTGACAACAGGCATTATCACTGCGAGGGGCTGGGCTAAAAACGCCATCAATGTGTTAATTGTGGCTGGAGATGTAAACTGTCACTTCTCATCTCATTTAACACTCATGTGGCCAAATTGTTCGCGCATCATTTTGCCGGCTTGAGAAAACATATGGGAATGTTTGGGCCTGCGGGCTAATCCTCCATTAACAGCATGTACATGTTTTGTCACTGCTGCACTTGTCACGGAGAAGAGGAGCCTGTGGAAATAGCTCCAAAAATGGGCTTTTAATATTTGGCTAGCAAAAAGAGGTTCGTTTAAAAATAGCACATTTCTGGCAAACTATTTCTGATGACTAATGGAAAAAATCACAACCCAAAATTTAAAAGGTATGAATTATTTTTGCCCTCAACAATGTAGTTTCAAACAAAATAATGAAAACAATAAAAATATAAAGTGTAGCTTTTGTGGAAAATAACTACATATAAAGAATAACATTTTTGTCAATATAACAATAATATAAATATCCATATACTGATCTCTATACATAGCAAAATATACTACAAATATGCAATTAATCTAACAATAACCACATTTATATTCCAATAGCACTTGTTTATAATCTTCTACTCTATTAATTTATGTCTACATTGCAAGTCTAAATTAATTTAAAAAAGCATATTTGCGTCACGCTCCATCCAAATTGGATTTAACACTTCCATTCATGTTCCTTTCGAGCCTTTGTCGACACTTCCCGCCCTCCCCTCTTCACAACGTCAAGGCTCTTATTTGAACTAATTGATTATCCTCTATCAAAGCACCTTATTATTTGTGAGTTGTAGCAATCAGCCCTATTATTTGCAGCCTTTCCCTTGACAGGCCTTTAATGGTGATGCTTGGTTTAACCCCCGGGCCTTGCTAATAGGATTTAGCAGCAGGTGACTGCTAACACATACACACACCCCTATAACCCCTTCACCCCGGGGGAATATCCGGCCCTCCCACTGCCTGCTTTGGAGGAAAAGCCACACAAACGCTGCTCTAATGCAGCGCCTCTGGAAATAACTCTAGCCTCACTCTCCGTTCTCCTCTATTGTTTGGATTTGGTGGCGTCATATTGCACGTAGCAGCAGCAGCAGCGCTAGCGTATGCAAATAAAGCCCGCACAGACGCGGCGCCATCTCGGGCATGACAGAAGGCCGTGGCCCCTTTACTCGTGACAGAAGCTCTATTACTCGCCATACGCTTTCTAATGTGTGCTTTCAGATTCCCGCCACGGAAACTTTGATTTGTTTGACCACAAATCGTCGCTGAAAACTCAAATCATCTTCCCCCTGTGAAACGAATGGACACGACGTTAATCCGTTCCGGCTGAAACTAACTCGACTCCCTGACCATTATTTTCGACCCGATTGCCCGTAGGTGTGTTGCAATTGTTGTAAAGGACTAATCAGCAGATTTCCCCAGTAATAGCATCATTAGCTGCCCCGTCGGTGGTAGGGGGCCAGTCTCTAGCGTATGTGGCTGTCAGGTGAGGTCTCCGTGTCATTAACGCACCCCTGTCCATCAAGATGAGAGCTGTTAACCGAGGCAGGGCCATTCTCTGGGCTTTTATCACTTTATTTGGTGTCCATCGTTCCACTGTCTGCAGACGGTGGTAGAGGCCATCCATTTCCCCCCCTGCTGACATTGATGGGGAAGGAAGAGCGCGGGAAGCCCAGGCAGCGACAGCATTGGCCGGGAGGAACGTGAGACCCTCAGACCAAAAGAGCAGGGAGGGGGATGTGTTTGTTAGCCTGGTAATTAAGGATGGAGTGGCTTCCATGCGGCGTGCGCAGACAGGATGAGGCAAATTACTAGAGTCTTTGTGAGGAAATGCTCCTGCCTTTCTCTCAGTTTCTCTCTTTCTCTGTTCGTTCTCAAGGGAGCTCATCATCTTCTCTAACAGTCAGGATGGGATTTTGTACCCTCTATTCCCCGCACCTTCTCCTTGCTCCTTTCTCTCATATCCTTTCACCTCTCTTTGACATGGCTTCTCAAGGCATCACATAATTGACCACATTTTGGACATGTAGTTGTTTTGAATATTAGAGATGGCTATGGTGTTGTTTTTGGTGTGACAGATTTTACAAAAACAAGACTCGCTGAAACTAGCTTGATGGTGTTGCTCTAGCTAAAGGTGCAAATATACCGGAGGATCTTCAGATGCATTGTCATTTTCTGTTAATTTAATTTTCGAAAATTATCAAAAAAATAGGCTTAAATAAGTTTAAAGCCACTTCCAGTTAGTGTCAAACTAAACATAAAATAAAGAAAATTACACCTGTGCGTATTTAAAACAACCATAGCTTAGCGTTTCAGTCTGATAACACTGCTAATGCTAATTAAAGTCCCCCCAGTCCCAATGATCATCGTCACACACACATCTGGGTGTGGTGAAATTTGTCCTCTGCATTTAACCCATCCCCATGTGATTTTGATCCATCCCCTGGGGGAGAGGGGAGCAGTAAGCAGCAGCGGTGCCGCGCTCGGGAATCATTTGGTGATCTAACCCCCCAATTCCAACCCTTAATGCTGAGTGCCAAGCAGGGAGGCAGTGGGTCCCATTTTTATAGTCTTTGGTATGACCCGGCCGGGGTTTGAACCCACAACCTTCCAGTCTCAGGGCGGACACTCTACTACTAGGCCACTGAGCTGGTATAATTAGCATCTATGTTGTCTCGCCATAACATTTTAACTAATGGATTGGTCACAAATGGTGCAATAGTGGCTAATATCAGTGCCGTACTGATGAGCTGAGCGAAAATGAAGAGCATACCTGTGTTTCTGTCTTATACTGCCTCCTGGTGGCCAAGGTGAGCACACCAAAAAGAGCTGCAAAATGGTCATACAAGTCATGGAATGGCTAGGAAAACAACTTACCTACCTAAGAGACAAAGCTATCTTGAAATCATTAGCAACATTTCTGCAGAGGGATAATGTGTCTTAAGCTGCGAGACCCTTAAGGAGCCAGCGGTACTCAGGTGCAGGTGGAGAAAGCTGAGGCCCCTCCGAGCAGAAGCCTTATGGCAAAGGAAGGCAGAGAACACTCTGGGGTTTAAAAGTACCCAAAGCATCCTGGGTAATTAGCCATTACGGTGCTGTCACAGAGGGTTCTGCAGTCAATACAGAGATAATTTGGGCAATGGTGAATGACAGTGCTGTCCAGGCTTTTGGGATGATCAAGGACAGATCCAGCTGCACCAGGCATCTGTCAGGCCCATGAATCACTTCTGCAGCCAGCCAGCAGGGTGAGTGGAGCAGAGAGAATGGCCGGCGAGGCATGTGCAGACGCACAAATAAACACGTTCTCCACTTCTCTCCCTCTCCGGCCGGGAAATGGCTATTAAAGGTCTGCCGTTACGGAGCAGCGAGTGGAAAAGCCTTGTTACCTTCAGTGGCAAATGAATGACATTGGGAATGAGGTGAGGAATAAAAGTCAGACCAAGGGGACATTTCTCACTGTTGTTTTGGTCGCCGGGCGGAAATTGAGCAATGCGCTCCGTCCGCGCAATTTGGATCATCTGGAATTTAATGGCTGGCAACAAATGAGCTTTTTGACTAACGCGTCTTCGGAATGGAGATGTGACAACGTCTCGGTTTCTTCTTAGACTGACTTATTGCCATGTTAAAGGCACAACTCTGTTATGATCCCAGCAGGTTTTTATGTCGGTAACATGGCATTTATGTCGAAGGACAAGCACTTGAGGGGGGGGGGGGGCAATATACCAGAATAGTGTTTTTCTACCATTCTGTCAAAACGGCTTTTTTTTATGTTCTTTTTCATGCATCAGAAAGTTGACGTCCATAAATGGATCTTTCAGGGTTTTTTGTTTTGTTTTTTTAAATTTAGAAATATTTTGTAGCAATCCACCAAGTTTTTTGCGTGTACAGTTGAATTTGTCATGCCCGACCTAATTACTACTTATTGACATTACAGACTTGGGCTGAACAATTCATTAAATTCAAATCAACATCGCAATGTGTAGAATCCAGTTGTCAAATCAAATGAATCGTTGTAATGATAAAAGATTGGCAAAAATATGAAAAAAAGTTGACCAATTTTGAAGTGCATATTAAATTATTATTATTACTATTATTATTTTTATGTACATTATTACTATTATTATTTTAGATTATTATTATTGTTATTTATATATTTATTATTGTTATTGTATTATTATTAGAGAAATGCATCCAATTGACAACACCAACAGCTCTCTGACGATCATTCATTGATTTGTATAGATATTTATAAAACGCATAACCTCATTTCGAACTGTGTCAGGCCGTGACGTTTTCATTCCCGAGTAAATAAATATATGTTGCCATGCGTGGAGACGGCTTCTTTCCTTACTGAGAAATACTGTGGGTCTTAACATTGGTGCAACAGATTTAATCATGGAGGTTCTGCCCTGGGACTGGAGCTTCCTCTTATGATTCTTAAATCAATATTTTTCCCTCCGTGTTAATACAAAGCTGGGGTGGGTGCAGCATTCCAGCTGTATTACACAGAAAGAGCATTTGTGACCTTTGAATGATGTCATATATATATAAATCTGTATTTGGACAATACATTTTTCTTAATACAGAGAATGGATTTTGTTATCGCATTAAAAAAAGCAGCGTAAATTATTGATCCAAATGATCGTTTTTCCATTCGAACATGTTTATTCCATCAAATCACCCAACATCTGAATATTTACCTGAATTTTCAGCAAAATCGCTAGCAGCTTGGCACTTGTCGTGACAACCCATTTTAGTATTCCTCCGGGGTCCATTCCCATATACGCGTCTATAAAGGGAATTTGCAGAGAGCAAAGTGAACATGTTATGTCGGTCATTTGCTGCGCAAGGATATTTTCCTACTTTAAATGCGCCATTTCTCCTCGATACTCTCCACCGAAAAGCATCTAAATGCCCTTTAATTAGCGTGTCCTTCCTAGCTATCGATAGGCCACTAGTAATCACTCAAGAGGACTAATGACTCCTAATTGAATTGCTTTACGGTCCCAACACAACAAATCCTTGTACCGCTAACCAGACATTTGGAAAAAAAAAAAATTGCCAGAGAGTTCGCCAATTGAAGCTGGATTATATTTCGGTGTTCTGACTGAGAAAGGCCTCGAGTTGCAGTGCGTGCCGGTGTCAGATGATGCTCTTTGCGTTGGGGGGGGGGCGCACCGGCTGGATCGCGGATCATTAAAATCTCAGTAGATATTGATTTGATCTTTTCATATTGTCAAGGAGAAATCTAATCATAATAGAGCAACGGAGAGTGATATCTCCCTCAAACGCAGCTCATTATTCGGCAGACTAAAACGGCGGGAAAGACTCCTTAACGTGAGCAGCGTCTTTAATGGCCAACGACGGAACTTTGACACGCTTTTATCGGACACTGATGGAGTGAAATACTTCCTCGGCACGTTCAAACCCATCTCAGTAAGAGGCGAAACAATTTTGAGAAATAATATAATTGTGATTGTTTTTGGTTGCGATATGGATCTTTAAGCACCATTGTCGAGAAATACCGTCAACAGGAATCCTGACAAGGAGCGCCATTGACCTAAAATAGTCAAGTTGTAATGAAATCAAATATAAAGAATGACTAAGGTGAGTCATTTTCCATAGACTGTCCGCTGCATAAAAGTAGATTTGATTGAAGAACTTAATGATCCAATTCCCAAGTCCTGTGTCGTGGCTTGGGCCTGGCAGAAATGTCTCATCCTAATTATCCATTTCAACCTGCCCGTGTCACATCCCTCATTATTCCCAGCAGCTGCTTTACCAGCGCTCTCGATGGTGTTAACATGAGTCACATAGCGCCCTTGATTTGTGTTTAAGAGCGGCGTATTCTGAAGGACAGTAAGAAATATAGAATACTGTACAGTATGAACCAGAAAGTGGCCTCGTTTGTTGGACTTTATTGATAGCTTCACCCTCTACGCTTTTGGGGGCGGAGTCTGAATTCAAAGCCTGCCCACAAGGGATTTGATGCATCACGGATATAATTGGGTGTATTTTTGTTTTCTCTCTGAAGTGTTAAGATTTTAGGGGGTGAATGCCTGGAGGGCATTTGTACAACAAAATACTCAAATTGAATGTGGAAATAAGAATCTTCGACACCCCCTGTTGTTATAATGAAGCTTTTAAAGCCAGTTCAGGGCGAGCTCCAGTTTTGCATATTTTCTTTAAAACATCCAGGCCTCATACAAAAAAACATTTTTAAAATTCTACTTGTTGTATCCAAATTTATTTAAAGATGTTTATAATGCTTAAAATTCATAGTTTAAGAATTAAGAAAAATCAGATGTTTTGCAGTCAATACTTTAAATTTACGTCATCATTTTTATTAAAAAAGATACTTTTCTTCTTTTTACGACGTTTTTTTATATTTTAAAATATTCTACATGTCACTTGCTATGTATGACAAGATGTCATCCTTATTAAAGCATTGCCCGAATCTTATGGTCCATATTTTAGTCCACCAAAAAAAAAAAAAAAAAAAAAAATGACAGCAATAAGAACCTGATCATGTCGGGTCACTGTTTGAGAGCGGCTCTTGCCTCGCCTCGCCTTTAATTAAACAGAAACACACACGGCGCTCTTTCATCCCGTACGCCTGCGACATTGACACTCATTATTTCTTAAATCTCAACACCAAGACTGTGTCAAGAATGCATCCATCATTGGCGCACTCCTCCGAGTCAGCACAATCATTCTTTTACCACACTGTCAGCATATTTGCCAATTTGCAAACTCCATGCAGACGTCCTGGGAGGAGTAAGGAGGGGGGGGGGCTGACATATTTTTATCACCCGAGATCATCTTGAAATGCAGAGATCATGAGCACGGTGGCTTGTTAGTCTTCTAATGGTTGTAATTAACAGGTCCGCATTAGAGCGCCATTTCCGGAAGCGTCTGATTCTTCATTTGCATGACGTTAATGCAAGGAGAACGGCGTGTTGCGAAGCTCTGGCTTGGTGTGCAGCGGTGCGACGCCGGAGCTTTTTCTTCCATTCATTATGTGCCTAAAGCTTGAGTTATCCTCTCCTTGGTGCGGGGATGAATGTTATTAAAGGCATAGCTGTCTGACACGACTCTAATGAAAAATAGGATGTTTCTGAAGGTTATGTTGCCAGCCAGCTCACAAATGCCTGCTTCATTTTTCCCCCAACCCAACACAGCACAAGCAGGCCAATGTAATTCCCACCTCTTGATGGATCTTTTTTTTCTTATGTTTTTTTTTTCTTGGTGTGTGGCTTTGTGTGCAGGAGCCTCATCATAAAGAGACCTTTATTATCTGTGTTTCTAGATGCTCAAGAAAGGGCGAGACTGGACTTTTTGGCAGATCATACACTTGTGAAAAACTGCTTGTGTGCGCTGGCTGGACGCCGTTAGTGCTGCATTGGTTTAATTGGTTGGTTGGATGATATTTGGTTGCGTTTTAAGCTCGGCCTTTCTGCAAAAGCATTGTGGTCGACTGTAGATAAGCGTGATGGTGACAGTGAGGGACGACTGATCAGACTGCGGGTCATATTGCACTTTTCAGTTCTCTGTCAGAGGTGGCAGGTCACGACAACCCCCCCCTTTCGCAATACTGACGGTTTGCAACTCTGGTCAGCCGCGTGCGAGATAGCCTCCCCCCCTTTCCTCCCCTGCCCGTTTGGCCCCTTCAGTCCCTAACAGCCTGATCAGAGCCACATGGGAGTCCTATGACAGGCACGCCAGATAGCGACTCAACTTTTACACTTGTATTCAAGCACGCACTTCTCTGCAAAGTCACCATGTCAACATCTTTTTATAGGTTCATGACTGTTTCCATCAGAAGGGGAGCGCCGGCGCACACTCGCCGTGCCGCAGAATGGAAATTTGACCAAAACACGTGCATCATCCCGGTGGTGGGAATTTATTGCTACTTGTCGAGTTCCTCTTTCGTTTTAGCATGCATAGTATCAAATATTTTCCCCCATTTTGACGTTCAAACTCCATAATAGCTTACAATAGTATTTTTTTTTTATGAACATTTAGTCCCACTACACTACTGTTACAGTATTGGTTATTATTGCGCTACTTTTGACTTTGGAGAGCTAACAATATTTTATAGATGGTATTTGGTGTGAAGAGTTTAAGAACCATTGATGATAATGACATGACTTGTCATATTTAATTTGCGCCAGAATTATAGCGGCAACCTGACCCTCCTGAGTGTAATAAGCCACAGGGCCTAAACACAGATGTTTCCGGGTCAGCCAGCAAGACCTCGGACAATTGGTCACCGCCTCTTAATGCATGTAAATCATTGTGTGTGATTGCCCCTCTGAATCCACGGCGATGTGGGTGTTCCCCCCTCGGCCCAACCAAAAATGAGTTAGTTATGATGCTCCAGTGCTTTGGAAGCTGAAATCTTGGGGTTATGACTCATGTCAATGTCTGACCTCTGCCATGTGACAATTTTATAAAACATACAGTTCTGCTCATAACAATTCTTTTGTGTCATCAAATAGTTTATTTTTTATTCGCTGACTTGGGAGTGCTTGATAGCTCGATCACTTGTAGAGTGTTAAAAAAAAAAAATGGAAAAAAAACATGTAACTATCGTCTCTGTTGTGTGGCGCGGTGGTTTGTTAGGGATGTTTTTGAAGCGGCGAATCTCCGTGTCAGATTATGCCACACCATTCATTTGACTTTCATAAGGTGTTTACGCTTCAGAAATTGTGGCAGTGGCTTCTCTCTTGTGCAAAGGCTTTATTTATGTTTCAGAGTTGCTGCCCCAGTTATAGCTATCATCCTTTAAAAAAAAAAAAAGAACACGAGGCTTGTCATTTAAAGTTGTGTTCTAATATTATTTGATTGCTTGTTAATTTTCATCGCTATAATTTTTTTTGCGACATCACATTTAGTGTGAGGCACACATTGTCCATTGTGAGCATCCTGACGAAGCTTCCTCAATTTTTCCTAAAGAGCAATCGTGGCGAGCACGTTCATAGCTGATGATTTACACAAAGCCCGGTGCTGATGTGTTTGATGTAGACAATATTACTTAACACCTGAGCTCTTGTTAGCGAAAAGAAGTCTGTTGTCGGGATCACCAGCAGTATCCTTAAGGGATGGGAAGGATGAAACAAGTGCATGTGGGAAAAAAAAAAAAAGTGTGAGTCCTGTTCAAAGGCACAGACGACCCCTGACTGGATTAACATTTATTGACAATTGTTCAGGCTTTCCTTTCTCTCATTTTTTTTTTGCTCCAGGACAAAGATTCAAACATAATTGCAGCGGCTGTTCCAGCCACTGATCACCGACATGGCAACAAAAGCTTCCCTAATAGGGGGTTCATTAAGGATTAGAAAGTCTCTATTACAAAACAAATTAAGCGTGCTCTGATCTTAACATATAGGTCGAGCGGCGTTGCAGCAAAGTTTAAGCTGTTAGATGGCTGAAAAACTTATTACGGCTTAGCGCTGAGGTAGCACTTTGCTATTGATTTTACGATAGCTAGGTATGATGATTTATGGAGTGCTTGTGTCAGTATAACAAGCTGAAGGACACACAATATCATCTCCAACATCATTAAAATTCAGAGGTCTCCAGAGCTAGCTCATCAAGTACTGTTCACCACCTTGGAATTTCACACACACACGCACACACACACACACTCGCAGAGTCAGAAATAACCAGATAAGGCGTTTACTGTGAACTGACCGCTTTATCGGTTCATCATATGGGCCACCGCTAAATCGAGGATTTTTTTTAAGCCATTGTTTTACATTATACAGCAATACCTTAACTTGCAAGTGACCTCATATGTATTTTACTAGCTGTTACTTGGCTGTTTTTTTTTTTTGTCTTTCGTTGTGATGATTTTTTTTTTTTTAAAGAGGCCAAGTTCAAGCATTTTTTTTTAATTTCAAGATGAAGTTGAAACAAAGAAAACGCACAACTTCTGAAACTCAAGGTAAACACTGTGCAAAACTCCATAGACAAGCTAACGAAACTAGCATTGGTGTTGTGGCGGAAGTTAATTCAAAAAATTTTTGAATGTTTGTGTAATTATCACTATACTATAAACAATTTGATGTTTTGCTTTATAAGTTAGTGCTAAGACAGCATACTTTCAAAGAAATGCTAAATGATGATGAAATTTTTTTTGGGAACAAGCGTTAAGTGTTTTTTTAAACACATTTAAATGCGAATAAAGCATGCGGG